>NC_137973.1:84999243-85400769 GCF_963924665.1 Micromys minutus | reverse complement strand
CTTGCCTACTGTAGCACGCATGTGGACATCACAGGACAGTTAGTGGGAGTCAGGTTTCTCTTCTTACCATGTAGGGCCTGAGTATGAACTGTTAGCAATCCTTGGCAGCAATCGCCGCTACCTTCTGAGCCATCCCACCAGCTCCGTTTGCTTCTTATTATCTTGAATGAAGTTTACTTCTACCCATGGTGAGCTACTTACCTATTTGCTTGTAAGTGGAAAGGCTGTAGCTGGGACTTTCTCAAGAGTGTCTGTGACATTTAAGGGGTCTGCCATTTGTTGTGCCCAAAAGCATTGTAAGCAGAGGCAGCACAGACAGCAAGGTGGGGACGTCATCGGCCTTAGGTCCCAGGAAGTTTAAGTAGTTAAATCTCTAACCGCTTAAAAACTGTTGGTTTCCACCACTGAGGGGCTTCTAGCAGAACAAGTGGACCATGGTGTGAGGTGCGCAGCATCTGTAATTCCTGGTGCTTCAGAATCGACAGGCTGTGAGTTCTTGTTCAGTCCTTGCAATAACCTGGCGAGATGGGAGGAATTGAGTAACGTCCTGAGAAATGAGCGATTTGAGGCAAAATGTTTCTCAAAACATTTATTGATAGAGTTGGACCACAGCTGGCATCTTGGTCTTCTGTCTCCCTCCCTGTCTAGTACATGACTAAGAGCCATAATTTAAAGCAGAAAGAATTCAGCCTTCATAGTTAAGATGCTGGAAGACAGCACAAGAAATTCCAGCCCATTGCTAAGCGCAAAAAGACATCACCTGGTGAGCTGGCAGAAATGAAGACATAGAGCACGTGCCAGGCAGTTTAAGTGTCCCCGTAGGCTCCGCCCCCGGCACTCTTAATCCGGAACTCCTCGTCAGACATCCTGATGATCTGAACTCTGTAGGCTTCCGGCCATGCTGAAAAAATCTTGGAAAGTCAGAAAAGAAACAAGAGCCTTTGTCCTGTGAGCAGGGCTTTCCAATGGAGCTGGTGTAGCTCCTTTATAGGAGCCTCTGCTCCTGAGAAAGCCGTTCAAACAGAAAAAGGAGGCATTGCCTGAACCCTGCGGAGATTCTCTAAGTGTTGAGAGCAGGCACACTTGCTGAAAGACTCAACCTTTTCAGGTGATTTCGAAGCTTGTTCTCTGCTCACTGCATAAGGTTGTTCAAGTATTCGCCTCCTAGTCCAGGATACAGGAATGTGCTTGCCTTTCTTACCACTCCATGAAGACTGTTCCACTGTCTGCTTCCATCCCTAGTCTGTCTATGAGAATCCAACTAGTGAATTCTTATTCCCATTGTTTATTGCTTCACTAAGGAGACACTGTGTGTGAGACTTCAGCTTGATAGATAGATACATTTTTGTTCTCCAGGATTGTTTAATCTTTAACCTAAACAAAGTTAAAGAAGAAATTGAAACATGACACATTAATTTCTTTTCCAAAACCTGCGCCTTTTGAGATTCTTCTGTTGAGAATTCCCTGTTTAGCTCTGTACCTCATTTTAATTGGTTTTTTTTTTGTTTTGTTTTTTTTTTTTTTTTTTTTTTTTTTTTTTTTTGTCGTTGTTTGTGGTTTTTGGTTTTGTTTTTGTTTTTTGGGTTTTTTTGTTTGTTTGTTTTGTTTATGGGAGGAGTCTTGAGTTCTTTATATATTTTGGATAGTAGCCCTCTCTCAGATGTAAGGTTAGTAAAGACCCCTTCTCAGTCTGTAGGTTGCCAGTTTGTCCTATTGACAGTGTTCTTTGCCTTTCAGAAGTTTCTCAGTTTCATGAGATCTCAGTTATCAATTGTTGATCTTAGAGCATGAGTCATTGGTGTTCTGTTCAGAAAAATTTCCCTGTGCCAATGCTTTCCAGGCTATTTCTCACTTTCTCTTCTACTAGATTCACCGTATCTGGTTGTATGTGAGGTCCCTGATGCACTTGGACTTGAGATTTGTGCAAGACAAAGCAAACAACAACATCACAAATAAATAGAGCTTACCTTTGAACCCAAATATTCCACATCCCATCCCCTCGAGTGCACCTCCACTAAAGCCACTAGTCAATGTGAGCATTCCTGAATTAGCACAGCAGATTGGGCCATTTTATCTCACACCGCTGTGTATAGACCAGTGAACACACTTGTGAAGAGAAGCAAGTGAGTTTGGAAGAAGCTCAGTGGGAGCCGTGACTGGGAATCTGACCGTCAGCAAGTGTGTGACCTTAAACAAAGCATAGGCAGCTCCTCGGCATCCGTTCTTCAGCTGTCAAGTGAAGTATTCACACCATGTGTAAATTGTCGTAGAATGGCTAGAGACTGATACAGCGGGAAGATCCCTACTCTTGCAGAGAACCTGGGTTCCCCTGCACCCACATAGAGACTTACAATCACCTGCAACCGTAGCTCCAAGAGTTCAGAGATTTCTGTTCTGACCTCCATAGGCTTCTCCATTTATGTAGTGCACATAGACCATACCTCCTTCTGAATGGGAGTGGTCTGCAATGTGCTCTACAAATGGAAAATTCTAAGTCTCCTATAAAGGGGGAAATAATGACCTTCTATTGAGTTGGAGAAGGCACAGAGAACACAAAAGATAGATGAGACTATGTTCTATAAACATAATTTATAGGGTATGGAGACACATTGTGAGGGGGCTAAAAAAGAGGGATAATCGGGGATGGTTGTGTATTGTGACTTTGTGACTGGATTTGTGCTGCTATTAAGCACCAGGAGTTCAGGAGCCAGCTTTGGTCAAGAAGAACAGCTTGACAGTGTTCTGTGGTACAACGACTGGAATGAAAGGCGAACCTGAGTGACAACTGTTCACCAGAGAGTTTCAGGGCACATCTGGGAAAGATGAGACTGTGGTGGGTTGAGGAGAGAGTGGTTTACAAATGATGCCAAAACAGAAAAGCCTTCAGTAACATTGACAGGGAAGAGGAAAAGGGACGACTGGTCAGAATCACCTTGAAAAGACAGACATCCTACTGGTCATAACCTAAGTGCCTCCTGGGCAGCTGTAGTTTGTCCAGTGCTTGGATATAAAAGATACAAAGTGGTTTGCACACATTTTTAATCTACTTGGAAATGGAGTATTTTGTAAGCCCCATGTTGTTTGCATGCCTGTTCCATATACTGCCTATGAAAAAACAACATCCAAGAAGAGAATGCATAATGATGGTTGAACGTAGGACGAAACACTGTAACGCGTGTTCAGTTCAGACCCGCTGACAGGAAATACATTATTTGAATGCAGGCTTTGGGTTTTTCTTTCTTTGTTTGTTTTTTTAATGCAAGCTGGCCCTATGGTTGCTCCTGACGCAGAGCTTAGAATTAGCTCGTCAGGAAAACAAGGGAGGTCTTACTAATACAAGACAGCAGATTATTATAGAGATAACTTCTATATTTTTCCTGGAAAATGTAGTTTTGGGAAAGCTATATCCTGCACAGTATACAGCCACAGACTAAAGCTAAATAACCCTTCTTCTAACACCTATTGGAGAAATCTTGGTCACACAAAAAACATACAGCTAAGGCTAAAAAGGAAAAATTAAGAGACTTTGAAATGTAAAGATAACTATTAATAGAAACAATGAAACAAAATGTGGTCTGAATAACATCAGAATTCCATTCTAAAGGGTTTGAGTAGTTGCCCCAACATGTAAGCAGCACAGAGAAGTCCCTAGCTCACTCACTCCTTCTATCCTGCATTCCTCAATCAGGAACAACTTTTGATACAGGCACTACAGAGTATGTCTGTAATCCCAGCTCTCGGGAAACAGAGGTAGGGGGATCAGGAGTTTATGTTCATCTTCAACCTGAATAGTAAATCTGAGGTCATCCTTGGCTAAATAAGATTGTTTCTCACCACCCCTCAAAAATAAATTTTAAAGAATCCGTTGATCACCAGTAACTCCCCTGGCTCATGCATCTAGCCTCTGATATAGTCTTCCTGGTGGTAAAAGACATGATCTGGGAGTTAGGAAGAGAATCAAATGCTGAGCAGAGTCCTGAAAAATGAGAATATTTATTTAGAGAGAAAGACAAAAGCGGATGCACCTTGTAGGAGGCAGGGTTAGCAAATTGAAGAAAAATCCAGAAAGATCCTGGCTTATTCTACAAGCAGTCATATGCTCTGGCCCCCAGCCATCACAGCCCTTACCTTCCATCCCTGTGACTAATACCTCTGCCCCCGTAACAGAATGCCTAATGTCTGCGAGGAAATCCGCACTGCATCTTCTAGACAGCCACAGAGACACTGAGTGGCTCAGGGAGTCTTTAAGAAATAGATTTGTCCATTCCTTTTGAATTTTCAAAGTGCCCTTGATGGAAAGCCCGTGAGACTAAGTACATTTTTAACCTGTGTTCCTATAGAAATGAGAGCATTAAGCCTCCCTGTGTTTGCTGAGAAGGCATGAGGGGACCGCGGGGGAAGCAACCAGGTCAAGTACTCCAATAAGTAAATGGTTTTCTCTCTCGAATACTAATCCCTGTTCCTAAAGAGCCACATACAAATTCCTCTGAAACCAATAACTGGTTTTAAAACCACTTATTTGTGGGGCCTTCTGAGAGGTGAGGGGTGCTCCTTGGAGGACAAGCTGTATAGGCATAGAGCCTCTGCTGGCCAGAGATAGCATGTCTTTTTGCCTCTTAGCTTACAGTGACTTGCTCAAGCCCAAGACTGCTTTACTTCTAAGCACAGGAGACTCAGTTTGTGGATAAAGTCCAGCTGTTTCCTGAGCTAATTCTATGCACTGCCAGAGTATACTTAATGCAGATAGGATGCTGTCATAATGTGGTCTCCCAGGGTCACAGAGATGGGTTCTATTCCTCGCCTGAATACTCAGGCAAGAGACACAGGGGTTCAATATTCATCCAGATTTTATGAAAGTGAGTTCACACATAGAGAAAAGCACAAGAAGACAGAGAGAAGAAATTTGAACCAACAATCTAAGTTTGTCTTACAGGGCCTAAATTTTCATATATTTAGGGGTAAATTGGCTTTTTGGGTAAATTGGAGTATTATCTGAGGCTAAATCCCCTCAGAATTGGCCAATTTGGGTGATGGGGGATATCAAATAATCTAGACAGAGAAGGAGAAGGTGGTTTATTCCTCCCGTAGGAGGCTACCTCCTATGGGAGATTTGAAAGTCTCTCCACCCTAATTCTTCCCTCTGGCAGGGGTAATAGCAGAAAGCTGGCTATGTTAATGTTTAAGAGAAAAATACATTGGTCTACTAAAGGCTTCTTTTCCCTGTCTACCTTCTAGAATCTGTCTGGTTCCAACTCTCTTGGATACACTGACTTCGGGATTTGGGGGACCTTCAGTAGGAAATGTGGTAGACATATTATCAACAGTATCTAGCATTCCACACTTATATGGTTTCTCTTCTTGAAGGAAAGCTGTCTGCCATTTTCTTCCTTTGACCTTTTTCCCCACCCCTCACTTCCTGATTGCTAGTTGAAGCTGAATTTTAATATCACAGATAGACATCATTCATTCCTGAATGCCAAGTGAATACCCAGAAGATCCTTGGCAAGCTGGTGTCTTAGAACTGAATTCTTAGCTGTGTGTGATAAGACTCTTCCAACAAAACAAAGCAAGGAGTTGGCTCTGAGTATCTGTGTCTCCTCTTAGCTTGGGATGGAGGTACATGGGATGCGTGGGGCTCAGGTAACAGCAGTGAGTGACTGAGTGGGGGAAGGTCAGTTGCTGTGTCAGAGGCCTATGGAAAAGATATCCAAAGGTTTCCTTTTAAAGGAAAGATCATCTAAGAAGCTCGCAGATACCATCTCTTCTAGCCTCATGTTATTTCTGTGAGAAAGCAACCCAGGGGAAGAAGATGTTCACTTGGTCTTATTTCCAGGCCACAGTCCAGTGCTGAAGTAAGTCAGGGCAGGAACCTGAAGGTAGAAGTGCCTGCTATTTTATGAAATGTCACTTCTAATCAGAGAACTTAGTCACAGCTAAGGAAGTATGTGAGGAATTTGTGATGGAGGATCCCGTTTGGTGGATTTTGTGAGCTCATGCTTTTCCCCCTCTTTTTCTTTCTTTCTTTCTTTCTTTCTTTTTTACAAACCAGGACTACCTGCCTAGGGAATGGAGTGACCTATGGTGGATTGACCCCTATACATAAATTAGTAATCAAAACATACTCTCTTAATCAAGATCATGGACCAATCTATTCTGTAAATTTCTTCAAATGAGACTCCCTTTTGAGGTGACTCTGACCTGTGACAAATTGTCAGTTAAAGCTAAGTAGGGCACCTTCCAGTTCTGTAATGACATTTGCAGAATGTGTCCTGTGCTTCTCACCTGACTGCAGAGACCTTGCTGTGGCTTTTCTGAGGGTGTGTTTTTCTCAAGCACATAGGCTTTCTCCTCACACTTGGAGCTGTGCTTTGGGATACTTGGTGCCTTTATTGTTTCTAAAAGTAAGAGTTCAGATAGTTAACAAGGAAACTCTTCTGATTACAGTGAGAGATCACACTTAGGAGTTTCTTTAGTTAATTTGAAATAGTAACTTTCTTTTATTAATCAGACTAGCTGCCTTTTTCTTCTACATAAACAAATATTTGGCATTTTCTTCATTCTTCAGTTTTGAACCAAGTGCTTTTAGCAAAAAGATTCTCCTACAATGGCTGCCTGTGGTTAAAGTTAGGTTTCCTAGTCTGCTACTTGGAATCAGAAGCCCCTGTTCATTCATGGTCCCAGTGAACTGAAGAATGCTAAGTACCATGAGGTGGGTATAGGCTGTGTGCTAGCTGCTAGCGTCTTCCCCTCTGCCTCACTTTTAGATTGAAGTAGGGGAAACATGTGGGATAAACTCACAGCTGTCATTTGTGGAATCCCCCATCTGTCATGTTAGCCTCCAAGAATGTTCCATTTTGTAGTTTTGGTACCTAAAATTCTCCCATAAAACTAATCTCTATTAAAATGTCCAAGAAATAACTCTATTTGTTCAAGGGGCTAATCTCTTGAGGATTGTAGGCTACGTATCCACAAACTTCTCCCACAGGACACAGGTGGGTTGTTAGGTGATCTCAGCGGACATGTCCCCCCACTTGCATGTCACATTCTGAGCAAATGGTGACTGAGAGGATGTGCTTTTCCACATTACCCTCAATAAGCAGGCTGAAGCACAACACAGATCTCATAATCTTTACCTTCAATCCCAGCGGCATTGGGACAAATCCAGAGGCTTTGGAGTAAGCTTTCAAATATACTTCTACTGACAGACGGAAGTTTGTTTTAGGAGGAGACGAGATTCTGCAATCCTTTGCATTTATTGGAGTGTTTCGTTTCCATGGTTTCCAGGAGTTGAGTGAAATTAGGCTTTTGGCGTTTAGAAGTTCATGATTCTGGGCTTTAGGAAGGCTGCTTCTCTCTCACCTAAGATTATACTCAGACCTGAGCACTGCCATGCCCGATGATCTGTGGGCTGTCAGACGGCAAAATAACTCTTCTGTAAACCTTTGGGAAACAAGTCCGTCTGCTTGAAGCAGAACAAGTCAGTCCTACCCTTACAGCACATTGTAAAGGGATGTCCTATGAAAGGGTAGATAGAATTCTATGTGTTTAGTATAAAGACCTAAACTCTGGTTCTCTGGAGATTGAGAAGTACTGGTGATCCTGGTAAAATAATACCTAAAGGGAGACCCTGGGCATTACTTAGATTGCGAAAGAATAACAAAGCATTGTTTGGAGGCAGTAGGATTCCTGGAGTATGAGAGTAGAAACCCTGGGGTAGGTTTTGGACACAGTGAGAGCCTTGAGCTAGATAACAGTGAGCTCCAATGAACACGTAAAGAGAAGCTCAAGACTGGGGTTAGCTTTGCCTCCACTCAGTTCTGAAGCAGAGCTGAAGGTTCCTTATACAACTGCAACCGGGTTCCTGTGAGCAACCTGTGTTGAGTGCGTTTCTATCTCTGCGGTGGAAAACCATGAACTGAAATGAAGGAAAAAGAGTTTATTTGGTTTCAGGGGGATAGTGATGACATCTTCAGATAGTGAAGTGGAGGGGGCTATAAACTCTCAAAACCACCTCCAGCAATGGACATCCCCCAACAGGGCCTTCCCTCCCCATATCCTTTCCAAACAGGCATCAACTGCGAAAAAGGTTCTCATTCAAACCACCAAACAGCCCAAATCAAGGGAGACTCCCAAGAATCTAGTTACCATACAACATCTACGACAGTACCTGTCATAACAATCCCCAAGTCTAAATACGTTTCTATGTCACACTGGACATCAAAGCCAGGGCTCCTGTTATAAAGGGGATGGCTAATATCAGTAGTTACTGCCTAAACAGTCAAAGGACTAAAAAGAATTGTGTGTGTATGTCTGTGTCTGTCTGTCTGTGTGTGTGTGTGTGTGTGTGTGTGTGTGTGTGTGCGCGCGCGCACACACACAAATCACAAAGAAACAGAGACAAAAGGAATCCAAGGCATGGATCGGAGGCACAAAGAGATCAAAGTGAAACCATAAAAGAACATGTGTGCAGCAGCCAAGGGTTGACCAGATGATGCCAGAATCATTGTGACAAAGGAAAAAAGAGCACGAAGCTTGTTGATTGGCCGCACTATGCCTGAGCTATTGGCAGAAGTTCAGGATAGTTGGGTCCTGTGTGAGATGACATTCAGCTTGATAGGACCAATGCTCAGTAGGGGACAGTGTAACTGACTGCTGAAGGTCACCGAGGTGGCACTCTTCAGTGAGACGCCTTTATGTGGAAGAGACCCAGCCCTCTCCAAGCACTGCAGGCAGGAGAGGTGTGAGGTGGCAGATCCGGACTCCGTGGCTCAGGGTGTGAAGGACAGCTTGTCAGAGGATGTGTTTAACTAATGACTGTCGCAGTGTGATAAGACTGAAGGAAGTCTGGCGGCTTCCACCAACCTAACCCTTGGAAGGCTTCCAGGCGTGCTGGCTGCTGGGTCTTTAATCATCAGTTAGTCACCTTCAGGGATACCTCAGAAAGCCAGCCTGTAGCTGTGTGGGAAGCTCTGCACTGCTGTTCCAGTCACTCACTGGGGCAGTCATCTCTCTAAATAAGGACACTGAGCACTTGTCCATGGTGTCCTTAAGCTATTGTTTGTGAAAGCAACTGACACAGGCAATCACATGTCTTTGTAACTCAGAAAAATAACCTAAATTGATATTGGTGCATTTTAATGACTTGTCCTAAAGTTAAACATGGCATTAGAGTGAGGGTAGCCGTCACCTAGCTCCTTCTACAGCTAACCATGAACTTCGGTCCAGATCAAGCAAGAGATAAGAATTGGGAAATGGCCTAATAATCAGGCCAGTCTGATTAATAGTAAAAATTAGCATTGGGCTACGGCACAGAACCAGCTGATTATGAATCATTCCAGCACTTTAGGTAACTTTTCAATACAGGCAATTAAAATGGAAAGACTCCTGATCCTCACATAATGACTTCATTAAATTAATTTTTATTCTAAGGTTGGAAAAATTTTTCCTTTATGAAAAAGAAACCAGGACTCTCTCTCTCTCTCTCTCTCTCTCTCTCTCACACACACACACACACACACATGCACACACACACATTTGAGACTGTTGCTAACAAGAAAGCCATGAAAACCAGAGCATGAATTCTGCTCACACAGGTTCTGATCTCTCAACTTAGCAGGAAGAAGTAAGCCTCACCCTGGGTTATACCCTGTACTCTGTAAAGTGCATGTCTTGTTGGGGTTAAATGAAGTTAAAAGAGCTTTGGGGGAATCATCTGTGAGAAACGGGCATTTCAAAGACCCAAATATTCTTTTATGTAAGCAATTGACTCAAGTCATTTACTTACACGGTTAAAGACAAAGCCAGTTCCAGGAGCAGATATTGCTGTATTCACGCAGCTAGAGAGACAAAGGTTGCTTTGGGTGAGGTGAAGACATTTTCAGTAAAACAACAACAGCTTTGCAGAATCACAGTGAGGATGGAAGGAAAGACTCTCTAGAGCTAAGAGAGGAATGAGAATTGTC
This sequence comes from Micromys minutus, assembly GCF_963924665.1. Lineage (NCBI taxonomy): Eukaryota > Metazoa > Chordata > Mammalia > Rodentia > Muridae > Micromys > Micromys minutus. Next base: position 85,390,807 of record NC_137973.1, on the reverse strand, counting down.
CTGTAGTAAAATTGGTCCTACTTTAAGTTACATCAAGCACAGCCTTCAGCTAGCACACATGAGGCTTTATCCTGGACAAACTGCCTCCCAGGCAATCTCTAGGAGCAGAGAGAGATCCAAAAGTCCAAGAATTGTTTTTATTCTGTTGGTTCTGATGATCTTGATAGCTTTGAGGTTCTAACACCACGTCTACCGTTTATAGAACTGTTTTCCCCGTATCTGCATATTCCTTGTAGAACCTGGACATCAGCACAGCTCTGGGAAGGAGGAGGGTTGGCATTTTCCTGCCGAGTCATGGAGGCACTAAGACACACTAGAGTGGTTTCCGACTCTTCACCTCATTATTGAAGTCATTTGGAGGTCTCTATGGGGTCTGGTTGACTCTGAAGAATGAAACCTGGGTGAGGATTCCACCTCTTAGCTGAAGGAACTCGGGGCGTCTGATCTAATCCCCCTGTGTCTGTTTCTCACCTGCAGTGAAGGTTTCTAATACAGGCTGCAGTGTGACTCTGGAGAATAGACAGGCGCTCGCCCACAGGAGCTCTTGCCCACTTCAAACCCCATTCATTGCCTTCTTCCCTGGCATATCTGATTCTGTCAGCGTTCATACTGCTCAAAGTCACCGTTACTGTGACTTTCACATGAGGTCAACCTCATTACTGACAGTGATGGCAACTCTGAGGCCCTGGCTGGCTTCAGGACTCAGCCACATTCTTCTCTGGGCATACTCAAGTCTGAGGCTGATGTTACTAGCTGTTCTGAAGGCCTTTCTAATCTTCACAATTCAACACTACTTTTATGCAGATCTCATTCTTTTCTAGTAGATGTTCTTTGGTTTAGTAAATCTACTTTTAAAATTATACACACACACACACACACACACACACACACACACACACACACCCCTCTTGCCTTTGCCAAGATCTTCGCAGGATTTGATTTCCCCCTTCCTCAGTCTCTTCCTGTTTGTTCTTTCTACAGTTTGTGCCCAACCTCAACCTGACTGTTTCACAGCTGGAAATATCCCAGCACATGATAGAGTCTTGGTACATATTTGTAGATGTAATAGCTGACTGACCTTCAAAGCATCCTTCGAAGCTAATCCAGCTCTTCACCCATGCTATTTTCTTGGAAAACATTCATCTTCGTTTTCGCTAGCAGATTATAAATTCTGTGAAAATGAAATCCATAACATATACACTTTGCATCTCCTAGAGTGGCATTCTAACCAAGGGCAAGTAAGTATTGTGCTTTGAGGAGAAGCACATAGGCACAACTCATAAAATACAAACTCATTGACCATGTACTCTTTGTCAGGGACTGTTCTAACAGCTTGGATTTTCTAGCATCTAATGTGTAACATCAAACATCTAACATTAAGGAAATGAACTCTAGGTTCACATTTGACCGCTCTCCAGCCTATGTTGAAACACCAGAATTCTGAGCTTTCCACCCTTCTGTAGGAACTAAAGTAGCTCATTCCTCATGGCAGTATACCTCATCATCCTCTGAGTGTTAAACATTCCTTTGCAGATGGATGAGTGGTATTTAGCAAGCACTAAATTATTACTCGATCACACTGTGGTTATCACTGTAGTCATGGGATCTATCTTCAGTGTCACTTAATCTGCAGAACAGCACAGTGAAAATGCTAGAGGGACCATCAGGGGAATAGATTTAATAACCCCTCAAATAACTCCCTTCCCCTACAACCCTTCACCCAGCACAAAAGAAGCCAAATCTTTTTCTGAGGATCCTGAAATCTGAGCCTGGTGCTATTGGCTGGGTGTTACATTTTTTTTTTCATAACTATGTTTTTAATCCTTCTACCATAAGTCTAGCTAGCAGGTATAATTATTCTTGGTAACATATATGTACATGAAAAGAAGTTTGAACAAATGAATTGTTAGATGAAGATCCAATGCACTAGACCCTCCTGGGCTTGGCTCTGCAGCACTGCCTTAAAGCTTCTATTGGAGAGGTATGCAAAGGTTCCCTGGTCTTTCCAGTAGGTACCTAGAGTAGCTCCATTTGAAAAACTATCCAGGAAAGACTTCAGTTGCTCACCTTGCTTACTAATTTGAATAAACAATTAAATAATTGGCAGGGGCTACCCATGATTTCATCTGTCTGATTGAACTTTGCTCAATGTATATTTAAGTGTTCTGGTTAAATTTTGACACCCACATACCCTTGACAGGATGTGGGCTGTGCAGCTCTTTGAATGAGCCTTGTGTTTATGTGTGATCTTCCAGCTGGTTTAGAATCTTTGGTTATAACAGCCTCATCACACCTACTAATCTATAATTTGGTGCTAAAAATTTCATCTCAGCCCTTCTTGTTTTGATACACTCAAATATTCCTATACACTACCATCTCACTTTAAACACACATTAAATGTTACATCTACAAAGTATATTAAGTCTATTTTCCTAGTTTCTTCACAATGCAAAACGTTTTCCAATGTAATGCTCTTGCAAAGCCAAGTGAGCGTCAAGAAGCATCATATTAATCAGTGAAGATAATTCTGTTCATACTGAGGATCAAAACCAAGAATGCCACCTCCTGACTTGGAAATGCCTCCTCCCTGAGCCAAACACAGACTCAAAGTTAGGTACATATACCAAAATCTCCAAGGTTTAGTCCTTGTTCAGATCTTCGTTAGTCCGCCATTTTAATGAGAATGCATGCATGTAGCCACACTGTCATTTCTAGGAAAAGCAGCCTCACAGACACCTTCATGTTTCAGCTGGCTTTTATAGTCTTTCTGCCTTCTCTTCTGCAGTGACCCAGAGCCTTGGGTTGGGAATATGTTGTAGATGTATCCGTTGTTTTGGGCACCACATGATCTCTAATTAAAAGCTAACAGACAAGTGCAGTCCTCAACAACAGTGTGTATCACTGTGTGTTTCTACATAAGTTATTCTATGTGCTCTGTGTAGAGGAGGGATGACCTCCCCATGACTGCCCTAACTTTGATCTACCTCACAAAATGGAACTTTCCCAGTACTATGGAGACAAGATTATCAAAACCCCAAATATATACATTTACATAGTGTCCTATATAGCTGGTATCTGTATTTATTTACAGACATCTAATTTGCACATGGACAAGATGACAACAACCGAGTTGACTGTTTGGCGTTGTCCTCACATGGTTCCCCTTTTCTTTTGTGCTAGGAACATTTCTGACATTCCCTGACCTCTTCCTGATGATTTAGAGTTCTGGGCTGAAAGAGCAGGTTTCATTTAACAGGCCTCAGTTGTAATTCACATATTAAAATAAAGTCTCTGGTCCAGGTTATCTTCCGTAAAGACTGTACACACACACACACACACACACACACACAGTGAGATGGCAGCTGGAGGTGTGCACATACACAATTCACAAAGCATGGATGAAGGTCAGAAGATAACATGCAGGACTTACTTATTTCCTTCCCTCATGTGGCTCTTGGGGATCGAACACAGGAGACTATTCTTGAGGGCACATTCACTGTGTACCTCATCTTGAAAGGTCCATGTGTGAGATGCAGCCAGTTTAGCCCATGCCTTGCCTACCCAGAGCTGCACTTTCAAACAGGACACTGAAAAACTGCACATCAACTAAGAAGGCTTGCTGATCAGCTTAGAGGCTTTATTGAAAAATGAGTTCTTCACACTGCCAATGGGAGCTAGAACATGACGACATTTTCTAGATCCCTTTTCTGAATCAACAAGAAAACAAGAGCATTGGAGTTAGTACATTGCACCATTGTGGAAACGAATGAACACCTGAGAGGCAATCTAGCTACAACTCAATAAAGCTCATGCTGTCTCCTTCTTTCCTAGTCACAATATTCTTCTCTATGAAGATGGCCATGCTGTGGTGGCAGATTTTGGAGGTAAGAATTCCAGAAGCACACCTCCAAACAGCATCCTTTCCTAGTCTTTCATGTTGTGCAATAATCTGGAAACAGATTTTACACCTTTGGTGTTTCTGTTACTTAAATTCAGGTTGATTGACACTTTGAAAACCATCCATTTTCGTTTTTTTCTTCTTTGCTCTCAAAGCTGAAAAGGGGTGGGGGGAGTGAGAATTTGAACAATGCACAGACTCTTTGGGTTTTCAGTGGTGCTGTGATCTTGGACCAAAGGCTCTGACACTTCCTTTGATGTAGACTTGTTTTCTCTCCCCCTTTAGAATCAAGATTTCTGCAGTCCCTGGATGAAGACAACATGACAAAGCAGCCTGGGGTTTGTGACTCTCTCATTCTTGTTGAGCAATTGAAATATGGAAACTCAGCATGGGGGGAGAGAAAGGGGAGAGCCCCTGACCAGGAAATGTCTTTTCTATGTGGAAGGATTTATTTTCAGAGAACCCAAAAATAACTATTTGAGGGGTTCCCTCCTTAGAAAACGTACTAGATAAAAATCTCAGCAAACATGTTCCAAATGTAACGTAGGAGTGCTGTGTCGGCAGAAGTCATTGGCTGCTGCAGGCTAGGAGCATATGGAGAGAGAGTGCTAACTTGTAGAAAGCTAACACGCTCTGACACCAATGGCTCAGTGGCAGTTGCTCACTGGCTCTCCCATGTCCCCATCAGTATTATAAGGTAGTAACGGAAGGTGAGCATCAATGCTCAGGCAAAACATAAATTATAGCACAAGAATCACTGTTTCCAGATGGCCTGTAACCCACTTCCCTGGCTTCCCCACTGTTCCCCTCAGTCCCCCAAACAAGCAACCCTGCTTCTCCTGGACTCTAGAGGCATCTGATCCTCGGGAAGCTCCTCCCCTTCCCTGGCCTGTCTACTCCCCTCTCTCTGTGGCTTTGCTTCTTTACATCTCTGGTTCTTACTCACACTGCGTATGATCCTGATGTTTGATGACGTTCCCTGACTCCAGAACCCTTCTTTTGGTTTTGTCCTCATGCTTGGTTACCTCTGCTACCATTATTGGGTAGACAGTTCTCCTAAGGACTCTCAAAAAAATGCCAGCAAAATACCATTCAAATCTCTTTCCCTGAAACTTTCTGACTATTTCATGCTGTTCTTGTTCTGGGGCTTCCACATGGAGTCATCCATTCTTTCCCCATGCCTGGTAGCCATTTGTACATCCCTGGTACTTTTGTTCCTGGTATGGGTCCTGTATAGGACGCTCACCTACACATCCTAGATGAAAAGGCCTCACCTAGTAAGTCTCAGGAAGACTAGCCCCCAGCAGACACTTTTCTCTTGTCACCTTGGGCTTTTCCCTCAAACTTTTGCTTGTACTCTATGCACTCCTGATTCATCCAACAAGCATTTACTGAGGGTGAATCGTGCATTAGAAGTTGCTCAGCTGGACAGAAATGCAAAACATGGATGAATGAAATAAAAATAAAAACGTTTTATTTGCAAGGAGCTTCTCTGCCGGTGGGGCCTGCAGAGGAATGAACAGCCAGATTTAAAGCACCCTGGTCATTTCACAGGGCATCAGGACAGCTCAGTGAGGAGAGCAGGTAGTCATCAAGGGATCGATGAACTGGAAGGGTATGTAGGCCTCCGGAACATGGCAAGGGATGGGTGAGAAACCAAGTTGTGTCAGGGAACTTTAAAGAGCTTTGTGGTGATGCCCCGTAACACTCGACTGTCCGTGTGGAGCCAAACACCTAACTTTAGATCCACTATAAAGAAAATCAGTGTATTTCACACTTTTGAAGGCTAGAAGCCCACAAAGCACACTGCCTTCCAGTGAGCACTCTCCCAGTCTGCCCCACAACCTGTCAGCGGACAGCAGTGTGAGCAAGCCATATGCTGGGCTCAATTGTCAAACAAGAAACCAGAATAAAAGGGAGGGTCCCACCTTGCTCTCACAAGAACTAATCCGAGGCTTCGCAAATAAATAGCTTATAAGCATAGCACACCCCTAAAATCATTATAGTGTTGTTCTCTTCCTCACTAGTCATAAGGCCAGTTCTGCCTGGAGCCTCCCGGCCTGGAGAAGACAGTGGTGGAGAGCACAGGAGAGCACAGAGTAGGACTCTGGTGACAGCCTTAATTGAGGGTCTCAGGACGTTCTAGCTCTAACTGTACTGAAAAGCTGATGAAAACTTCTGAAATGTCCTAAAAACTTTCTTGCTCTTTCTGAGGGCAAAAAGCTGCTGGCTTCGGTATTGACACCTGTAGCCTAACAGCAGGGGATTAAGTAATGTTCTACCTCAGCAGGAACTGCTGGGCTCTAACTCACAGCCTGCTAGCCAAAAGTCACAGAAGATAAAGGGACACTTAGAAAAGTGATTATCGTCCTGCTACTCAGGCTAGAGTGAAGCTTGGAGCAATAAACTTCTATCGAACCAAGAGAAGCGAGCAGCACTTGCAGAAGGAAAAACTTTTACATAGGCAAACATGCATAAACTCACATAAGTTCATATACAGATTCACAAATGCACATTTATACATTTCCACCCAAAACCAGCTGGGCCCAGCTTACATGCATTCTCTCTATTGCATTCTTACACACACACACACACACACACAAATTCTCACAATTACACACACACACACACACAAATTCTCACAATTACACACACACACACATACACACACACACACACATACACACACAAACACACACACACACATACACACACACAAAATTCTCACAATTACATACACATACACACACACACATACACACACACACTCACACACATACACACACAAACACACACACATACACACACAAACACACACATACACATAAACATACAGGAGCATATGGAGCAAAAGATCAAGCACCAGTGCAGAAAGAACTCACTCATTCTGGATGAAAATGAGCTCCAGTCTTTATTGTATAGAGAAAAAAAAGCTTCTACCTTTTTAATGCTAAATGATCTTAACCCAAGTTTGTAAGGAAAAAGCTTACTCTGTTTAATAAGACTAAGCCTGCTTTGTTAATAAGAAAGGGCCTGTTCTGTCCCATGGTAAGAAGAGGCCTGTTCCTTCTGCTCTCTGCAGACTCTTCTCCTTTCCTCATTTCCTCTGCAGTCTGAACATTGCTCTCTTAGTATTTTATGTTAGCTATAGCCTCTAAGTTATCCCACTCTGAATTCTCTTTCTCATCTTGTTCTCTGTCCTGTCTAAAATCTTCTCACCTTGGTTCCTCTCTCAGCTCACTTCCTCTCTCATCTCACTTCTTCTCTCAGCTCACTTCCTCTCTCAGCTCACTTCCTCTCTCAGCTCACTTCCTCTCTCAGCTCACTTCCTCTCTCAGCTCACTTCCTCTCTCAGCTCACTTCCTCTCTCAGCTCACTTTCTCTCTCAGCTCGGGTCTTCTCAGCTTAGTTCTGCCTCTTCTTCTCTTTGTCCTCCACCTTATACATCTTTCAGATACATGATCACTTGTTACATAGTTCATCACAAGTTCACACAAGAAATTAAATTATAAATAAAAATACAAGTTTACAACAGAGAATGTTTACATGCATATCCATTTGGAGTAATTATCTGGCTAAATATCCATCACCTGTCTCAGCTCCACAGGTTCGCTGAAGGTTTAAAACAATAACTAAGTTATTAGTGAAGTTTGTATAGATAAACCCAGTCAATATTTTATCCTCTGTCCTAGTACCTATAATAAATTGTTGGTTCCCTTTTTATGACATTTGGTTAATTGTGCTCTGGGTAGGAGAGAGTCTGTTTGCCATCTAAGAGCAATTAACTGGTGTCATTTGGGAGACTGGCACAGTTCTCACTACATCTTTGACTATCAGAAATGACCTAATAGCAGTCCCACTATAAAAGAACTTAATAACCAGTTATAGATTTGAGAATTCTTATTTGATAATCATTAAGACTTAAGAAGTGATCTGTTTGTCTATATAGCATCACTACAAGACAGTACATCGCTATAAATCTGCAGAGATCTGCTCCAAAGGGTTGAGGTATTACTTAATGCTTGTTATACATGTTTAATCATAACAGAAAAAGCATTTTAATAGCAGGAATCTGTCCTAAAATTCAGCCTTACTGAATAAGGGTGAACCATGGCTCCCTCTGCCTCTGTCCTGAGAGCACAGTTATTCATGAATTTATAAAAGGATAAAGGGGGTATGGTCTATGGAGATTTGGTAAGGTGTGGGGGAAGGGAGTGTCTCTGGCAGGCCCATGTTAAGGCAACCCTCCCCACTGAGGGGTCAGTCACACAATGGTATAGTATAGAATAGACTTTATTCAGGGTATGGGGAGGGGAGTTAAGAGCATAGAGAAAGGCAGAGAAGTAGAGGAGTGGAGGCTGGCCATGAGCACGTGGAGAGAGGAGGCGGGAAGGGAATGGGGAGAAAGTGGGGGGGTAGGAAAGAAAGAACAAGTGAGGAGCAAGAGAGCAAGAGAGAGAGAGACAGAGAGGGGGGCAGGGGGAGAGGGGGAAAGGAGGGGCTAACAGTCCTTTTTATAGAATCAGGCATACCTAGCTGTTGCCAGGTAACTTCGGGGCAGAGCTTAGACAGATGCTAACAGTCATGGGCCTAATTTAGTCACTCAATTAATTGAAATCCAGATACAGAAACAGAAGAAGGTGTCTCCCACAGTGTGACTCGGGTCAAAGGAATAAGGGGTTGACTCCTTTGGTGGTCTATTCTGAAGCCTTCAGGCACCTGGAGCAAAAATGGTGGTTGGGTCCGCTACCACTGTGAGGCAGTTATTTGTCATTAATATTGGAGGCATCTTGTAGACTATGGATTTGATGATGTTTCAACTGTGTTATGTTTTCTTGAGAAACGAGTGCACATGAAAATGTGCTGTCTCCATTGCACTGGTGAAGATCAAGGCTGCAATCATTCCCCGCCCATGCTGTCCTTCTCCAATGTGGGTTCAGAAGCCAGCTTTGCTGGATGTTTCTGAGTCCTGGTCACACTTTTCTGTGCAGAACCTGCGCTGGATGGCCCCCGAGGTGTTCACACAGTGCACACGATACACCATCAAGGCTGATGTCTTCAGTTACGCCCTGTGTCTGTGGGAGCTCCTCACTGGAGAAATTCCTTTCGCTCATCTCAAGCCAGGTAGGACAACTGCACCAGAGCAGCTCTGGTTCCCTAGCTCAATGTGACTGACAGAAAGCATACACCACATCCCTTCCCCCAAAGACAATTATTCTTAGTGGATGGCAAGAGACCTTGTGTTGCTTGAAGGTAAGCATCCCATTCAAAAAATGCAATGGCCTCACTTTGGAGTGGGTTGAAGTTAAGGTGATACATGATTAGACAGTGAAGAAGTAGGCAGGGGAAAAAAGCTAGGAAAATGGAAGAGAAGAGAGGATTCCCGGTGGAAGGAGATGAAGGCAGAAGTGTATGTTTTTCCTGGTGCATCTCTAGCTTGATGAAGTTATTATATTATTTCTAAGGGTTTTATGGGTCTTTTCATCTCATATTGAAGGGCATTTTATATCTTTGTCCACTGGTTGCAAATTTATTGTGTAGAACGTTTGTGGATTGAAAATTTAATATATAAACCTGCTTGATAATTTACCGGCTTTGGAGTCATGTTTGTACCATGTGCTGGAGGAAAGGAACGTGCTAGGGCAGTCATATCCACCCGGGACAGAAGCAACAGGGGAAGTGGAGTGAACCGCACCAGTTAATAGAGGCCTCATAAGGCTGTCAACGTGGAGATCCCCATAGTGCCAGATGACCCCACACAGGAGCCAGTAACCAGTGGGGACTGTGTGGCAGAGAGAGAGAGCAGGTAACAACATTGGTGTGGGATAAAAGGTTAAGCAGTCATTTTAATATTTACCACAACACATAAGTATATATCTAATTGTGTGGGATCTTCTATTTCCATTTACAGCTTTGATTTATCTATTTCTAATAAAACAATCTAATAACCATTGGCTGAGTACAGACAGATGAATAAGGTGTACATTCTTTGAGCTTAGACTTAGAAGTGTCTTTTAAATGTTCTGTGGGACAAGGACGTGTCTGTGCAGAAATCACCTGTCAAGGCTGAAAACACATTTCCTGATAATATTGCACTATGTGTGGCTACATTCTAAAAATCAATTTTTGAGTGAACCTAATTATCACTGATGGTATAAATTATACTCCATTTACATGTGAAATGTAGAAAAGAGAAATTTAATCAGAAGAAAAGTATGCACACAACAGACTCAAGATCATCTGTGCTTGAACGTGTGTACGCAGGCACATACTCAGAGGCTAGAAGAGAGACTGCTTTCCCCAACTATCACTTCTGCTGTCTCTGAGACGGGAGCTCTCTCTGAACTTGGGCTTGTTTCTTAACTTGGCTGGAAACAAGCCAGCTCCAGCAATTCTTCTTCTACCCTTCAAGCAGCAGGGTACTGGACTGGTTCTGGGGTGCTGGACTGGTTCTGTGGTGCTGGACTGGTTCTGGGGTGCTGGACTGGTTCTGGGGGTGCTGAACTTGTTACAGGGGTCCTGGACTGGTTCTGGAGTGCTGGACTGGTTCTGGGGGTGCTGAACTTGTTATAGGGGTGCTGGACTTGTTACAGGGATGCTAGACTAGTTCTGGGGTGCTGGACTAGTTCTGGGGTGCTGGACTGGTTCTGGAGGTGCTGAGCTTGTTACAGGGGTGCTGGACGTGTTACAGGGATGCTGGACTGGCTCTGGGGGTGCTGGACTTGTTACAGGGGTGCTGGACATGTTACAGGAGTGCTGGACTGGACCTGAGTAATGCAAACCATTGATATTTCATTAAATTGCTGCTATATTATCCTTAAAGTCGACCTTATTGAGACCTAACAGAAAAATACCTTTTTAGGTAAACAGTCAATAGGTTTTAGTAACTATGTGTAGTAGTATACCCACAATCCCTCGGGTACAGCACCTTCACACACTCCAGAATATCCTGTGACACCTCCTCAGCCTGCCATTGATAGCCCGAATTCTGTGTCTACTTTTCTACGAATGTCACAGAAAAAGGGTCACATTGCCCTGTTTATCTGTAGCCCACTCTTTCTCACTTCTGTGTAATAAAGTCAATATGCGAGGTCAGCTGGTACCCGTTAGCTACTCTTGTTTGGGGCTGTGGTGATAAGAATCACCAGAACTGTTCAGGGCCTTTATACTTATTTCTCTTATGCATTTGTTCAATAAAAGAGACTGACTTCTTGATAAACTTTGAGAAAGTTTCCATGCCCTGCACACCACACAGAACCAGTGACAGTGCATGCTCAAACACACAGCATATTAGTGATGCACACCACACAGAACCAGTGACAGTGCATGCTCAAACACACAGCGTATTAGTGATCCAAGCCAACATTGGGTGTGCTTGGAGAATTTTACCGTTACTAACACTATTCTATAATGACTGGCTTTGATAACTCCTTGATCTGTGCACCCAGCATCACTATCCTTCCTTTCCTGTATTTCCATACAGTCTCAGTATTTAGTTGTAAGAGTGACTCGACCGCAGATGGAACTAATATGTGGAGGGAGTGACACCTCTCTCCTCTGTGATCTGCTCAGCAGAGCCTGTGAAAAAGACCAGAGATTTGTCATTTCAAGAAAATCCCTCTTATCAAACTTTTATATCATCTTATTGTCTTATCCAAAATATTCACGGATACGTTTTCTTTTTCTATGACATTTGTACAAAAATCTGACAGGCTTAGGTTTTGCAGCTCTATGATCTGCTTTGCGATGTTGTCGTTTATGTGTAGGATGAATTTGCTGGGTTTTGTTTAGTTGGGTTTTTTTTTTTTTACAGTATCAGTGCTCAATTGTTTCAGTATGATTTATTAACTGCAATTTTTCAATAAATTATTTTGGTATTTTATCAAGAATCAATCAGAACTACGTATCTATATATTTGACACCTTTGTGTCATTGACCCTTGTCCACCCAAGTGTCCCATACACCATTACCACTCTCTTATTAGCTGCCACTCAGCCAACATTAGACTTCCAACTTTGTCCTTTGTAAATGTTGCTTTAGTTATATAAGTTACCTTTATTTTCAGTGTTAATTTTAGAAACATCTGTCTGCTCTGTAAAAGGAAACTTGGAGGGTAAAGCCTGGTACATTTGGTCCTTAGATTTCATGTGTTCTAATTCTGTATAAATCTGTGTTTCAATCACAGTTTACTCACGACACCCAGTTTGTCTTTCCCTTTGCTTAGATCTACTTGAATTTCTTTCAAGGAACTTGTAGTCCTATACAAATCTTACCCAACATATATATATATATACAACTATGAAGCTTTTATTTTTGCATGTCATTTGTTAATTTTTAGTTCAATTTTTTAAAAATTGTATACTCAATTACTATATCACATAATTCCCACCCATCATTTTCTCCTCATGTCTTTAATCCACAACTATTTTTTCTTTCATTGCTACTACATATACATACATGCACATATACATATATGTATACAACCTACTTAACCCATCTAGTAATGCTCATATGAACTTGTGACTAGAGATGGCCAGATGGGAATAGATAGTCTACCAAGGGGCTCTGCCCTGGAGAAGATGGATTCTTCCTCCTCAGCATCCATTGATTACGTATCTCTTCATCCAGAGGTGGGTCCTTGTGAGAGTTTCTCCACATACATCCTTTCTTCTCCATATTTCATTTACTTTCTTTTTGCAGTTACTTTGTTATTTTTAATATAATTTTTTAATTATCTCAGACATACAGCTACTTACCTTCATCTATACTATACAGTATATTCCTAATTTTTATATGCACAATACTCCACAGTATTTAGATTGGTTGGTTTGTTGTTGCTGTTGTTTTATTGTTGTTTGGTTTGTTATTGGTTGGTTTGATATGGTTGGTTGGTTGGTTGGTTGGTTGGTTGGTTGGTTGGTTGGTTGGTTAGTTGAGTATTGCTTGTTTATTAGTTACTGTTTAGTTGATTGTTTGTTAGTTTGTTGTTGGTTGGTTGATTAGTTAGTGGTTGGTTATTGGTTGTTTGGTTGTTGGTTGGTCTATTGGTTGATGTTTAGTTGTTGTTTATTAGTTTATTGGCTAGTTTTTGGTTGGTTAGTCATTGGTGGGTTATTGGTTGGTTGGTTGTTGGTTACCAGTTAGTTGTTTGTTTATTTGTTGCATCATTGGTTGACTGCTGGTTGGATGGGCGGAATGCTGCCCTGTGCCATCAGTTTGACTTACATCTTTTCATCACAAATCATTACTTTCAGCATTCTAATTTGTTTGTTTACTTGCACTGAATCACTCCTGGATGTTTACCCTGTGTTTTCATAATAACAAAGCCACACAAAACCATCTCTTCACATGTCCAAAAGCTCCATGACCTTAGCCATTAAGAAAATGTTATAAAAAGAAGAACCTGATTCTGGTTTTCATGGCTTTATCAAAAAAACAAAAAGTCAGAATCTGGCAGAGCCTCTCAGGAGACAGCTATATCCATCTCCTGTCGTCAAGCACTTTGTGGTATCTGCAATAGTGTCTGGGTTTGGTGTCTGCATATGGAATGGATCCCCAGGTCAGGCAATCTCTAGATGGCCTTTCCTTCATTTCCTGTTCCATACTTCGTCTCCCTATATCCCCCCTTGAGTATTTGGTTTCTGCTTCTGAAAAGGACTAAAACATCCATGCTTTGGTTTCCTTTCTTTGTGAGCTTCACGTGGTCTGTGAATTGTATCTTGGGTATTCCAAACTTGTGGGCTAATATCCTCTTATCAGTGAGTGCGTACCATGTGTGTTCTTTTGTGACTAGGTTACCTCACTCAGGATGATATTTTCTAATTCCACCAATTTGCCTAAGAATTTCATGAAGTCATTGTTTTTAATAGCTGACTAGTACTCCGTTGTGTAAATGTACCACATTTTCTGTATTCATTTCTGTTTAAGAACAGCTCACAGCCAACCATTGGACTGAACATGTGGTCCCCAATGGAAGGGCTAGAGAAAAGACTGAAGGAGCTGAAGGGGTTTGCAACCCACAGGAAAAACAACAATATCAACCAACCAGACACCCCAGAGCTCCCAGGGACTAAACTCCAACCAAAGATTAAACATGGAGGGACCCATGGCTCTAGCTGCATACGTAGCAGAGGATGACTTTGTCGCACATCAATGGTAGGAGAAACCCTGAATAGGCTACATGCCCCAGTGTAGAGGAATGCCAGGGTGAAGAGGCAGGAGTGAGTGGGTAGGTGGGGAAGCACCCACATAGAAGCAGGATGAGGGAGGATGAGATGGAGGGTTTCCAGAGGGGAAACCAGGAAAGGGGATAACATTTGAAATGTAAATAAAGAAAATATCCAATAAAGAAATACAAAAGGTAAAAAATGTTGGTGATCTAGCAGAAAAGCAGCTTGAGTGCCTTTCCAATAGAAATATAAATTATTGCAGCCATTGTGGAAGTGTCTTAATAGAAAATAGAGCTATGATACTAACCTGTGTTCCCTGCGTGGAACATATATCTGAGAGAAGCTAAATGAGCATACTAAAGAGAACCAGCATCCTGTGCCAGGGCAGCGACATTCACAATGCTGATATATGGGGCTAGCTCTGGTGGTCAGATAAACAGTTAAAGGAAGTGCGATTACGCCACTCACAGAGTGAAATATTATTTAGTGATAAAGAAGAGTGAAATACTGTCGTTCCAGACAAATAGATGGAAGTAGAGGGCATCAGGTCCAGTGAAATAAGACAGATTTAGGAAGGCAGGACGGGCGAGGAGCAAAGGAAATTGAATAGTGAGTACAGAATCAGAAGGAATAAGTTGTGGTTTGCCAAAGCACACCAAGTGGCCATCAGTCACAATACGCTATTACATATTTTATGAGAGATCCCCAAAGGCTGTAAACATGAAGAAGGGGTAAGGAGAGGGAAGTGAGTGCTAGCTACCTAGTCCAGTTAGTGCATGGTCCTGTGTGTGTGAGCATTTTCATCCACACATCATGACTGTGCACAATTAATACATGTTAATACATGATGATTAACATGTATTAATTGCATGTGCTTCCAACCACACATCATTATATGCACAATTAATACATGTTAATCAAGAAGTCAGGACACACAGGAAACCACACAGAGGCCTCATATGACGATCCCTGCTCTCCTCTCCAGACTCCCACTTACCACACCCTTCCTGTAACCACTGGTCTTCACTCCCCCTTGCTTTCCCTTTTCCATGTACCTCAAATGCATCAGTTCCTTCTCTGAATCAATTTCCCTGACTTTGTTCACACTGACAGCCTGTACTGTTAGGTCTTTCATTCCTTAACCATACGTTTCTCCTAACAGGGCTCTTTAATTCTCTGACATCACATTAGGCATACTTCGTTGCATCCATATTACCATGTTGTAATTATTGTTTGATCTTCCTTTATCTTGCACTTTTCTCTCTTGTATAGACTTTGTGAATCCTGAAATGATTAAGTCAAGGAACTGAAGACCCTACTTCCAGAAATAATTTTTTTGGAGCAAGAACATTTAATATAAATGTTTCAAGTCTTGTCTATAACCAACCTGATTCTAGTGTTCCAGAGATTAAAATTCATAGTACTTTATTGAAAACAGAATTTATTTACTATAGATACTAAATTTTTAAGAGTTGGACAGTGACCACACATCAATAAATAACCCTCTAATATCAATATGGTGGCTAGGCAATCTAGCATATGCTTAGCAATAAACTATATGTCATCAAATTCAGTATGTATCAGCCACCTACAATAAGCAACACATCCCTTTCTGAAGCTCGGAGAGACTTAGCCATCCTTCTCCAGTACGCAGCATGCTTACACCGTGGAAAAATACAAGAGTCAGACTCCAATATTACCATAGACTCTGTGTGACAGATGTCATACACATATCTAAGAACTCAAAACTCAGGGGAGTATCTTTCAAAAGCACATGTTTAAATTAAGCTTTTAATCCCAGTTCTAATAAGAATTGGAAACCCATCACTTCCAGCACCTGCAGGTAGGGGTTGAAACAAAAAAATTCCTCTAGGGCCACAGGACATGTATATATGGATGTGTAGATGGTGTATGATCATGGTGTGTGACCCAGGGTGTATGACTATGGTACTACATGCTCAGGCCCCAAGAACAGCCTTCCAGATGCTGCCAGGTCTTGCTGAGTATTAGCCAGCATAAGTGTACTTGCTCAGTTATCAGCTGAACAGGCTTTAATTTGTTTATTTCTTTAGATCTCAAAAGTTTTTTAGATGCTGGTACCAATTTAATTTTCTAAAAGAAAGCACCTCTCAGCTGATGGCTGTAGGTGTGAGAATCAACCCCCACAGGTACATGTCTCCAGACCTGAGACAAGTCGAGGACCAAAACAGTAGCAACAATAGTCAGCATCCAGGGAACACTCCCTAACATCATTCTTTGCATGTGCTCCCTTGTGAGCTAGGAACTCGTAAGCATGAGAAAACAAAGAGAAACCTAGTGGTTCTCAGACTACTCACAGTGAAAAGTACAGCAGTAGACTCAGCCAGTGAGAGCAACAAAATCACATCAAAACAAACAAATGAAAAACACAAAGTCCAACAGTAACAGTGTGAATGCATTCATTATAGGGAGGAAGATGTATTTCAGTTCATGGTTTGAAGGATTACAGGCTGTCACAGTGGGGAGTTGCCTCTCTGTGTGCATCCTGGGAAATACATGGACAGTGGCTCAGTGTGCTCACGCATACACAGAAAGAGAGGCATGGGCACTGACTACACACACACACACACACACAGAGAGAGAGAGAGAGAGAGAGAGAGAGAGAGAGAGAGAGAGAGAGAGAGAGAGAGAGAGAAGGCATGGGAGGTGACTCTACACACACATACACAGAAGGCAAGGCATGGGAAGTGACTGCATGTATACACACACACACACACACAGAGAGAGAGAGAGAGAGAGAGAGAGAGAGAGAGAGAGAGAGAGAGATTATAGATGATAATAGATAGATGAAATAGGTGATAGATGATAGACAGGTTAGAGATGAGAGATGGTTGATAGTTTATTGGTTGATTGTTAGGTGGTATAAGATAGGTAATTGATAAGTGATTGATTAATAATAGACACAAAATAGACATGAGAGAAGTTGTTTGTGGACTTTGGTCACTGGATTTTGAACTCTGTGAAGCCTTGCAGACTGCCATCTGCCATCTGTGAATCATGTGATACAATGTGCCTGAGAAGTGCTGATAAGCACCAGGGTGGCTCTGTATCCACCAAAACCCGAGGGTCTAGGAACTCAGGTCCTGATGTTGAATGGCAGGAGATCATACATGTCTATATTTCATAACTCACTTGCCTCCTCACTCTCTCAGCCCCCGCAGATGGGACAGCGCGTGCCTGAACCGAGAGTGGATCATCTCTGCTGCGTCTATTTGTCACGGTGTTAGTCTCCTCTAGAAACACCCTGACATGCCCAGATACAGCATTTTGTGATCTATCTGCCATCCCTTGAACAAGCGAAGTTAACACTGCCATTAGTCTTGTACATATCAATAATGGAATCCCTGTGGAATTTTAAGAGACTTTAGAATATTTTTTATTCTTAGTTGGCAAAGGATAGGTTGGAGCTCAGACCAGGAGACCATCTCTTCTTTAGAAGTGAGGAACCGTCTAACTGGGTCTTGGGTAGAAATGGGAAAGTGGTTCTGAAGATGTGAGCAAAAACCTTACAATAAACTGAAGTTGTAATACACAGGGGAGTGAAAGTCAAAGGTACCTGATGTGTACAAGTAGAGAACGGACTTGTGAGAAGAGTCACCATTGAAAGAGAGGGGGAGAGGGAGGGAGGGAGGGAGGGGGGAGGGAGGGGGAGGGAGGGAGGGGGAGAGGGAGGGGGAGAGGGGAAGAGGGAGGGGGGAGGGAGGGAGGGGGAGAGGGAGGGGGAGAGGGAGGGAGGGAGGGGGAGAGGGAGGGGGAGAGGGAGGGAGGGAGGGGGAGAGGGAGGGAGGGAGGGGGGGAGGGAGGGGGAGAGGGAGGGAGGGAGGGAGGGAGGGGGAGAAAGGGAAAGAAAGAGGAGAGAGGGAGGAGAGGGAGAGGGAGAGGGAGGAAGGGAAAGAAAGAGGAGAGAGGGAGGAGAGGGAGAGGGAGCCAAGCTTTCAAGCCATGTGGAAAGTAAGCTAAGCAGCTGAGCATGATGCCAGTTACCTGGCTAGTAAGAGCCTCCCTGGATGTGATTCAGAAAAAGAAATCAGCACCTGCTTCTCAGATCTAATTTCTCTCCTGAGCTTATGTCCTCTAATACATCAGTAGTGACAAAAGAATGCCAGATCAGTTAATCTAATAATACATAATTCACCCAATTCTATGTAGTCCCGAGCTATCTATTCACACATGTGTATCTTCATGAAATCTCTTTGGATCCAAAACAAGAGAGTCTCTTTCATTTTCTCTTTTCCTCAACAGTGCCATCTGGTTCACAGGGAGATGCAACTGTGTCCCAGGTTCCTTGAAGCCGAGCTCTTGCTGAGTCTGGGAGGCATCAGCAAATTAAGAGCATCTGACAGTTTGTTGTAATCAGGTTTCATGGGAGAGGCTGCACACTGAAAGTTTAATTTAGAGTCCTGAACTGGAAATCCCAGAACCAAACTCTGTCTGCAAGTCTTGTGGGGCTTCTCCTCATAGCCTTTAAAAGAATGAGCATCAGTATGTTTAGAGACTTGGTTATACCGCATGATGGCTTATGTGTAGTCATTGAGTCCCCTGTTCCTCTTTAAACAATGCTTAAATGTGTCCTCCTACCTACAGGATCCAGATCCTAACACTTCCTAAGTATAATAATCTTAGATTGGATACACTGAGAGTGTGTACAAGTAGCAGGCAAATGGAGCAGGTTAATTCCCATGTTGGCTGTGGAAATCCTTATCAGTTTGCCAACGAAGTGGGGTGAGCCAGCCAGTCACTTCTTGCATGTGTCATCAGTCCAGTAGATGAAGATCTCTGCCCGACTGTAGTTCATGCCAACTCTCTGGTGCCTCACCGTCCAGACTGAGAGTGCGTGGAGGACGAATGGAACTGCTCACTCTGTTCCTGACCATTCCAATGAGATGTGGTTATAAAAATTAATGCGTGCTTAGTGCCCTCCAGGAGGACACAGTCTCATGGTGTCCCCAACACTGCTCACTCTGGGGGCATGCTGCTGAAAAGCACAATTTTAACAGTATATTTTAGCACATCCGGTGACACGGAACACTGTTGCCTTGACCATAATGACCTGGGCCATTAGAAACTAATGCTGTCGGCTGCAATTTGAAGGACACGTACACATAACCCAAATCCAAAAATGTTTTATAAGCTTTATATTGGTCAATACTGACAGACACTCTCCCCTCTCCACACCTAGTGTGTGTGCTCACGTGTGTGCACACGTGTGTGTGCCTGTTATGCACCCACACATGGAGGCCAGAGAAGGACATCAGCATCTTCCTCCATCATTCACCATCTTGTTTTTGAGATAGGGTCTCTCTCACTGAAACTAAAGCTCACCATTTTGACCGGATTTCAAAACAAGCAAGTTCTAAGGCCTGCCTGTCCCTGTCCCAACCGACTCAGGGGTTGTAAGCATGTGTTGCTTACATGCTAAGCCATGCATAGATTTTTACATGAGCACTGGGGATTTGAACTCAAGCTCATTATTGTTCAGAGCAGGAGTTTCTTCCCACAGAGGCCCTACCCATGCCTTTCTATTCTCCTTCTGACAGGGATATTTGCTTGAGTTTTACAAAAGTAAGACAGTGGTGGATTACAGGAGGAGTTCAGAGTGCAGTACACAGTTGTGCATCAAGAAGAACTAGATGATCTATTCCATTATGGGACAGTGCAATGCCACTCTTACCACCTGCATCTGAGCTGTTGGTAGCCTTGACATCTGAGAGAACTCACCATAACGTTTGACTTTTTATCCGTACCTAAAGACAACCTTAAAAAGACCTCAGACTCCTGATGGTCTAAATAAAGCAATAAACAATCCATGGGTTTTCACATTTAACCTACTGGGTTCAGATTAAAACGGATCACTTGAACTCTGAGATTTGTTAAGAGTAACAGCGGCTAGCTAACACTTATCAGGAGCAGTGTCATGCTGCTGTGTGTCAGTGAGGACTAAGTCCTGCATTGTGGGGTTTGTTAGGACAAGCATAGATGTCACATTACAGTGAGGGTACACGCAAGTCCCTGAGCCGGTAATTGTCACCATCAAACCGGCTCTTCCCCACTGAATCCCATGTTTAGCAAACTTACTACTTGCTGAGACAAATGGCTTAATTGGTGCTCCCAGGGAGTTTAGAACAAGGCCAGGCACAGTTAGGTCTCCCTCATGGCCATGATGCTTGCAAAAGCTTTCACCAAAGGCTTTGGATAAAACAATATTGCCACAAGGTCTTAACAATTCAATAGCCCACTGGACATAATATTTATCTGAACACTGGACACTGGGCTTTCTTCTGAGGCATAATAGTGAGTTTCATAATTGTTAACATTAACCCATTTATTCACTCATTCAGCAGATGTTTATGGAGTCCAGTGACAGAGCGCAGTAAGTCCTTCTGGTCAGATATCATTCTGACTCCGCACATCGCTCTCTGGTCAGCCCGCTCCATACCGATGTTTGTCTTGGTCGGTTACTGTGCTATGCACTCTTGTCAGAGCCAGGAAGAGGTGTAGCCTCTGACCTCAGAAGGTTTGTAAGTGCCACAAAGAGGCAGATAAATAACCAGGCAGTGCGATGAGACTCCGTAGGTGTCTCTGCCGTGTGGGGTGCTGCAGGAGCATTTGGAAAGAATTTGAGACAGAGCACATGTATGCCAATGTCCAGACCAGCACATGCAAAGGAGAAGCGGGTAGTTGGGAAAAATCACATTGTAGAACTTAAAACCCAAACATGAAAGACGTTGGCAAATGTAGTGATTTATTTTTAAATGACCCATTCACTCGTCACATTTTATTGAAAGTAATGAAATCAGGTTTCCACTTAGACTGATATACCTGTAGAATATTCAATACCTTCTTTTTAAAAGATTAATTTATTTTATGAATGTGAGTACACAGTTGCTGTCTTCAGACACACCAGAACAGGGCACCAGATCCCATTACAGATGGTTGTGAGCCACCATATAGTGGTTGGGAACTGAACTCAGGACTTCTGGAAGAGCAGTCAGTACTTTTAATGATTAAACCATCTCTCCAGCCCCCAATGCCTTCTTTCTTTTAATTTATTGCTATTGCGTGAATGTGTGTGGGTACAATTGTGTAGCACTGACATTCATGTTGGGGACAGAGGAAAACTTCTTGGAACTGGTTTGTCTTTCCATTGTGGGTTCTGTTGATTGGAACTCAAGTCACCAGGCTTGTGTGACAAGAGCTTTTATCAGCTGAGTGATCTCAACAGCCCCGTGAGTACCTTTTGCTATAGGAATTTGGTAGGCAGGTTGTCACCAGCTGTATGTGGCCTGTTTTCAGAGATGACAGTGATGAACTATGTGCTTGTCACCTCTTGGGAAGGTGTTGATAGACACAAAACAATTTGAGTTCTTAATATGAGACTCTTAGGGCTGACTTACAATATTATGTTTAAGTCCCATTGCTCAGGATAATGTAAGTAGGAAAAAGTTACTTTAAAGCATCGTTCTGTTCAATATGGAGACCACTGAGCATAGCTATTCCATCTAAAATTGTGTTCATTAAAAATAACCAAGCTGCAAGTTCGGTTCCTCAGTTTCATGACGTAAGTAGCCAGTAGCCTTCTGCTTACACACTGAACAGTGCAGAAGGGTATCACCTCATCCCTGCAGAGAGGTCTGGGGGCAGCTATATGTGGTTCAATAGAATCATGTACTCAGGATAGAACTTTAAAAATAATTGCACTATGATATTTTTTCTTTTCTTAAATACAGATTTATTTCCTTTAAGTGGTAAATGGTTTTGTTTTTGTTTTTGTTTTTTTTTTTGAAAGCAGAAACCAACATCTCTCAAGTCATTTAAGGTGTTTTCTGTAAGAATCAGAGAAAGCCTTGATGAATGGGTTGACAGTCGTGTCCCTGGATCTGAGTCTCAGGAACTTTCCCAGCTCTTAAGAGCAGGCCTGCCGCAGGCACTACCAACCGACCATCTAAAGGTGGCATCGCATCTTGCAGTTTCCCCACCTGGAGCTACAGTACCCACATATAAGTAGAGGTGATAATGAGAACCCTCATGACCAAGCGTAGAGCAGAGGAGACTCCAAAGGCTTGCAGTCCGCTTTGAACAATGAAGAATGAAAAATCACTCATCAAAATGGACTTTTCAGACACACTACCAAGAGACAGATAAATTACTCTCACGTTTGATCTCACAACATAAAAGAGCTACTGAAGGAGACTCTGAAGGGACGGGCATCAGTTGAACCCTCTCTGAGGACAGTCCCTCTCCACCCCTCAGAGACCTGTGGTTGACACACTCACTGGGCAGATTTCTGGGCATGTCTTGGGCTGGGTCAGTACTAACCTGGCATCAGGTAACAGTTCAGTGGTAAGATTAGCAAAAGCATGCATCTGTCTCTTCAGTAGCTCTGACTTACTTAATCCTTGGAGGAACTCAGTTCAGAATAACCAGTGAAGGGATCCCAGTCCAGTATGTTGTGAGCCCAGAGAAATGCTTTGATAAATAAGACATGGTCTAAACCACGAGGGACCATAGAACTGCCCTTTAAAAAGAACTTTTCAAATTGTCACTGATGAGAGAGTGACAACAATTTTTACAGTCCCTAATGAGAATGCAGTTAATGCAGCTGTTTGGGAGCACAGCTTTACTAATGTAAGCTAGTTAAAAGTGTTCATGTCACTTGATATGTTATTTTCACCCCTTAATATACCATAAGTGTCTCACCTATAATATACAGGAATTCCATTAAAAATATTCTTTGAAGAATTTCAAATAACCTAAAATTGAGAAGTGATTAAGTAAATCACAGTAAATGCAGTCATTAAAATGTGTTAACACATAGTTTTAATAACATGGAAAATGCTTAATTGCTTAATGCTTTAATTTATGAAAAAAATAACTCCATAATCATATGTCAACATAGGCTCAATCATAGATGGAAAAGAGAAATTCTCAAAATATTTTAGCAAATATTTTGACAAATATTATTCACCTGTAATTGATTTTCCAGACTTATAGCAAAGAAGCAGACAATTGCTTTCTGTAACTGATATCAGAACCTAAAATAAAAAAAAGCATCAGAGGAAATGACCTGGTCAATTTAACTCATTTGCTAGATAGAATAGTCTTTTTCTTAATAATAATATTTTACATTTTCTAATTCCCATATTCTTACCATTTCTGCAAGGAATGAGTATTAATTTTATAATTGGTAAAATTAGTTCTTAATTTAGAAAAACCTAAAAAGCAATAAATTTAAATTACTTTGAGTATAACTTCACTGGATCTACTAAGATTAGAAGGATCAACAGAATTCATTGGTTGTGGATTTTGGTTCTGAAGGAGACACAGTTGAGAATTATAGCAGGAGGAATGTGAAACCTGAAGTGGCCACATCCTACACTCAGGCAGAACCTTCCCCCCAGTGGCTAGACAAGGGCACCAACCCACCTTCAAAACTTTTGATCCAAATTTTTCCTGGTTACAAGAAATACAGGGAAAAAGATGGAGCAGAAATGGAGGAAACCCGCCAACCAATAACTGGCCCAACTAAGGACACATCCCATGGGCAAGCACCAGCCCCTGAGTATTGATGATACTCTGTTATGCTTGCACACAGGAGCCTAGCATGGCTGTCTTCTGAGAGGCTCCACCCAGCATCTGACAGAAACTGATGCAGGGACCCAGAGTCAAACTCTGGACAGGGTTTGGGGAGTTGGTGGAAGGATCAAGGGTCCCAGAGGGGATAGAAATCCCACAGGAAGACAGAGTCAACTAACATGGACCCTTGGTGGCTCTCAGAGACTGGACCACGAACCAAAGAGCACACACGGGCTGGATCTAGCCCACTCTGTGCACATATATGTAGCACATGTGCAGCTTGGTCTTCCTGCAGGACCCCAACAAATGGGGCAGGGACTGTTCCTAAGCTGTTGCCTGCTTGTGGAGTCTGTTCCTCAGCAAGGCTGCCTTGTCTGCTCTCAGTGAGAGAGGATGCACCTATTTCCTCAGAGACTTGATTGCCAGGGTGGAGCATACCTAGACAGGGCCCCTACCCACTCAGAGAAAATGGAAGTGGGTGGTGGAGAAGAGCTGTGTGAGGAGGTGGATCAGGAGCAGGGAAGGCAGTGATCTGGATATAAAGTAAATAAATGGATTAATGGAGAGAAAGAGGTGGGGGAGAGAGAGAGGTGGGGGAGAGAGAGGTGGGGGAG
Source organism: Micromys minutus (assembly GCF_963924665.1). Classification (NCBI taxonomy): domain Eukaryota; kingdom Metazoa; phylum Chordata; class Mammalia; order Rodentia; family Muridae; genus Micromys; species Micromys minutus. Next base: position 85,366,514 of record NC_137973.1, on the reverse strand, counting down.
AGAGAGGTGGGGGAGAGAGAAGTGGGGGAGAGAGGGAGAAGGGAAGGGGCAAGGGAAGGGGAGAGAGGGGGATGGGAAGAGAAAGAGGGAGAGGGAGAGGGAGAGAGAGGGAGAGGGAGAGGGAGAGAGAGAGGGAGAGGGAGAGAGAGGGAGAGGGAGAGGGAGACGGAGAGGGAGAGGGAGAGGGAGTTATCCCAAAGCCAGTAAGATACTAGCCAATGCTACTTCATGTAAACTAGAGCCAGGTCGTAGAATAATCTGAAAGTCTCTCCTCCCTTTGGTGTGCAACATCTTTAGCTATCAAGCAGAAACTAATGTGTCATTTGCTATCTTCATTGTCATCTATATTGACAAAAGCAGGGACTCTGGAACCAAAGCCCATGCCAACTATGGGTTATTGTTGAAATGGTTATTACAAACTCATCCTGGGTTCGGATATTAGTAACTGCTTTGAATGATTGTCCAAAGTACTTGAATTTATATCTTTATCTACCATAACACTTTAATACAAAAGAAACCCACTTAATTTTTTAAAAATACATACATTTACTTTTCAGGGGATGTGGAAATCAGTGGTTGAAAACAGAGAAATACAAAGCAATCGGTAGTCTACAACGCCATGCTGCAAGGTCTGAGAGGATAGGGAGTTTTCATCAGTGAGCAGCCCCAGTGAGACAGTGGGTGTGAGCTGGGTGTGAGCTGTCTGTCTCAGTTCAAAATCTCAATGTTCCATATATATATATTCTAAATTGATACAGATGCCTTCTTATCTGTCCAGCCCAGTGATAACCCATGCACCATAACCACCATAACATCAGTGCGTTAAGCTTGCATTTTTGACATTGTAAAGGCTTGAAAGTTGTTACACTTACTTGTTTATGTGCACAAATGTGATGGAGCACTCTTGCAAGTCAGCGGACACTTGCAGGAGTCAGTTCTAGCCACACTCGGGAGTCCAATTCAGTTTGACGGCAAACACTTTTACCCACTGAACTATCCTGCTGGCCAGACACTGTAGAGTTTCACCCAGTCTGTCCTCCAGTCTGGTTTCTGTAGGCTATGTATATCTGCATACTTCTGACATCTCGTTCTCCTGTTTCTCCATATATTCTCTCTGCTCACTGCATAGACCCAACTGAAAATAAGTGGGAAGTAAAAAAGATAAACTTAGTACAAACTGTCTACTCTTCTTTACAGGTAAGGGAAGAAGTCAGCTCAGAGGTCCTGTCGAATCCCACGCACATTGTCTTTAGATGATTCTTGCCTCTATCGGTCTTTCCGGAATAAATGAAATTCACAACTTTGTTTTTTAGCGGCTGCAGCAGCAGACATGGCGTACCACCACATCAGACCTCCCATCGGCTATTCCATCCCCAAACCCATCTCATCTCTGCTGATGCGGGGCTGGAATGCATGCCCTGAAGTGAGTGAGTTCATTTCTTCTTATAAAATGTGTGGTGTTTCACAGCCTGTTACAGAGTGTGGCTGAAACATCTATACCCAGTGTGTGTTGGAGCAGACCAGTGGGAAGACCGACCTGCCTTCTGTGCTTTGGTCTCTAATGGCCCTGGGAAGTCTTTCTTCCTGAGCAGCTCCATGTCTTTGTTGATGCTCTCTGGTTTTGAAATGTTGCTCACAGTTCATGAGTCAAAAAGACCTGTGTTTGAGAGGAGACACACAGCCCTATCCTAGCTGCAGCTTGGTTGGCTATGCTTGAGTCACACTGATAAAGCAAACTTGCAGGAGACCTCAGGAGATGAGGTCATCAGCAGCCACAGAAGCCACAGCAGCCACAGCAGTCACAGCAGTCACAGCAACTGTGTTCTCTGTGTACTCACAGTCAGCATTGTCTCTCTCACACTGGGAGACAGCAGTGCCTGAAAGGGTCTCTGCTATTGCAATCTTCCATTTGCTCAGATCTGGTCATGGCATCATAGATCCAGGAAGTGGAGGGGCGTGGCCTAGGTTCTGAGATCCTTGTCTGAACATGCCCAAAGATTCTCGCTGTTCAGAGCAGCACATCTGCTCTTATTTTCTCATCCACAGCCTCGATGGTCCACTCTCCCTAACACTTTAACTCTCTCAACAAGGAAGCAGAAAAGTAACGCTGTTCCTATTTCAGAAAGTACCCCCCCAAAGACAGAGTCTGATAAGGCCCTACTTAGACATCTGAAAAAGTATGATTTGGCCTATGGTTTGTTTGTTTGTTTTCTTGGTTGTTTTTGTTCAAGGCAACACCCAAATCAAGTCATTGCCCATCTACTATGTCCATAGACCCTGTCAGAGGAAAAGTGAACTTTCTCACAGGATGAGGTTTGAGACTCTCACAGGATAACTTCTCCTTCTGGCCACTCAGTCTGCTGTGTGCTGTGCTGAATTTAGAATCTTTTCATTACTGGCAGGTTAAGGACCATAGTAGCAGAGGTTTGTTTGTTTGTTTGGTCTGGTTTTGTACATTCCTATAACTCTAGAACTCAGAGCCACACTTGGTAAGTGCGCAAAATGGTAATATCTGTAGAATAAATAAACAAATGCTTCCTGTCAGCAGCTCCAATTCCATGTGTCTGGATTTTGGTGCCTGGAAAGTTTTATATAAAAATGCTTGCCTTAAAAGAGATTGAGGCAAGGTCTTGCAACCCTGAGAGCATTATCTGGAGATAAATTTACCAAACACCTTAGCCAGGATTTTTTAAATAGCATAAAGAGAATTGTTTGCTTTCTGCGTGTAAGAGAGCCAACACTCTGATTTTTTTCTTCAACAATTAGTTTATTGAGTCTCTGCTCATCAGTCCTGCAGTGCTGTTCATGGGTCTGAGGCTTTCATCATTGTGTACTGATTAAATAAACATTAATGAATTTAGAACTATGAGCCAAGATTAAGAAAGACCCTATGAAAATTCAAAGTAAACCAACTCCAAAAAGCTGAGGACAGAGTGCGAATCCTTGAGGTTGTCCCGGAAATGACACTTGGGTTAAAATCAAAATCCAGAGACTGGCTATCACTGAGTAAGGATCTGGTGAGAGAATGGATTCGTGCAGGCTGAGAAACAAGCATCTATATTTATTGTGAGCAGAGAGATGAAGGGTTTGCTGGTTTTGACGGCACCAGTGACAGGTTAAACCTCTAGACCGGATTAGAAATATCTTTAGATGTAAATGACTAACACCATGTTATTCATGTACATTTTTTGACTCATTTCCACATTCATTTTTTTGAAAATTTCAAGCATGATTACCATATCAACATCATCTCTACCCCCCCTTGCCCATCCGAAACTCCTTCCTAGTCACCTCCAGACTCCCTCTCAAAATTCATGACACAAGCCAAGGCCCCAATGTTCCAAAGTCTGTGGAATTAAGTGTCTACACTGACTCGAGGCATGTCCAGACAGTAACAGAAACACGACTAAGTGAGTTTTGTTGGTTTGTTTTTTAAAACAGGGTCTGTGTGATCATGGCTGGCCTAGAATTTGCAATGAAGGCCAGGCTGACTTTGGTAAATAATGTCAGCCTTTGTAGCTGCAATATGAGCGTACAAGAAATTGTACATAATTTTAATACTACCACTAAAGAAGTGAAAAATACAACTAATATTTTTAGGAATATATTTGCTAGGTAAGAAGGGCTTCTCATTTCTTGCTGAGATTGTCACATGTGACTGTCCATGAAGTAACCTCTGGGTTATCTTTGCCTGTTGGGCAGCATGTTATTCCGTCCACCCTCAAGTCTGAGTGAAAGTAGAGATTGCCAACCCCCATCCTCAGGCTCAGAATGAGCATCCCCAGGATGCAGCCTGAGACTATGCTTTTCACAAGCACCCTAGCAGCATGTGCCCGTCAGAGACAGATCTGAAGCGGGGAACTTAAGCACAGGCTCTGAGGTCAGAACAGCCCCCGGGGGCTGCTGCCACTGTGATCCAGTTGATTATAACCAGTACTTGTGCGGTTGCCATGGGGATTAGGAGGCTAACAGAAGCCTATGATCTATTGCAAAGGGAAGGGGTGACAGTGTGCAGGGACCATCTCTGCTGCCTTCTGAGAGGCAGGTAGTGAGGAAAAGGTTCCACCCCTACAGCTGTAATACTGGTGGGTGGAAGCAGCAAGGGGAGAGAACGCAGCTAAGGACCCTTTGTTACAGAAATAGAACTTTTGAGACATCGGGAGAAAATGAAAGTTAGATGCAGAAACAAAACCATGGCCCCATCCCCCTCTCCAAGAGAGCTGTCAGTCAAAACAAGAGACTAAGCACACAGCACTCACATCACATAGGTGTTCCTCTCACCTCCAAGCTGCTTCCCACAATTGAAGCGGCATCAGGAGAGGAGGGAGGGCAGAGCTGGTTACACAAGAACAGATAGGGCAAGAGCTGAGCCAGAGATGTCTGACTCTTGGCAAGACAGAGGAAGGGGGTGAAGGGCACTTGCTGTCAGATGCACACAGGAAACAGAAGTGCAGTGGGTGCCAAGCGGTGTTTGCAATGTCCGGGCAACCCTGGAAGCTCATTTAACATTATAAATACCAAATATAGCTAAAGGACAGAGAGGCAAGAACAGATACACAGATGGGGCAGAGAAAATGTGTTTCTGTTTAACCTCCTCCCTACCCCGAATACCCAATATGGACTATTGTATTTTGCTCTGTGAATACACAGGCTAAACATCTTACCTGGGTATCAGTAATAAATTGCCTGAGGAGACCTGTAGTTTTCAGGTAAATGTGACTTTCAATGAGCGCGGGTTATTCACCATTGCTGCTAAAAATCCAGTATTTATGAGCACATTTGGTTCCTCTGCACAAGGAGGGGTGCTCTCAGCAAACAGCAGTGGTGAGCTCAACCGGAGAGATCAAACCTCCAAAGACTCCAGATAATGGTTATTTGGTTTTCAAAGACTTATATTAATAACAACCGGCAATCACGCTCATTAAAATTCCTTTTGTTCTTGAGCCACTGTGCGGCTTCTGAAACCTGTTTGCCCTTCTGAAAGGAGGAAGCCTAGCTTGCCCTCTTCTGGGCTTCAAGGGTTTTGTATTTTCAAATTTTACAGTTGGCCTGGAAATCTTCAATTATTTCCCCTTAGAGAAATAGCAGGTTTTTAAAGACTTCTACTTAAGGTCTAAGAAAATTATCGACAAAGCGATTACAAATGGGTAAAATTTACTTCCAGGCAGTACAATTAACAAACACGGCTGAATTTCCATCATACCATAATTAAGAAAACAGATCAGGCACACGTGAATCTGAGCTCATCAGTGCAGAAAGCAAGGCTGTAATAGCACTAATTGAGACATGCATAACAATTTCCATAAAATAAACGTCATATGCAAAATGTTCTCTTCACATTGAACCTTTCATTCATTCGTTTGAGGCTTTTTAAGTCTTTGGTTGGTTTTTCAGGACTAGGCAAAAGTCCCCATCGTCCCATTCCTTAAAGAAGCCTTTTCATTCAACTATAGGGAACATACGTCAGGTTCTACCTCCAATATCTGTACCATAGCTGACTACAAACTTTTATTTCACTGGGAATGGAGAATTACTGAGAGTTTTTGATCCTCCAAGAAGACAACCTAAGAAGGAAATAAACAGTATGCAGTTTGCTGTGTCTGACTCTCCTAAACGTGGTGGGTAAGAGTCCCAGTAAACGGTGTGTTCAAGGGGGTTTGCAAGCAGAGTTTTCAGCTCCATTTTCTGAGTTCAGTATTAGAGGTGCATGGCTTTCTTTCTCAGGATGAGTGACATTTAACTCCCGTGGGAGGTGAGGAGCTTCTGGTGTCCCCATTGACTCTGCAGCTCTCCTGTGTTCCCTGTTGGCTCTATCTGGTTGGTTATCTCCAGGGTATCTGCAGTGAGGCCGGTGGTTGTGAGTTTGAGGCCCTCCGGTTTCAACTTTACTCAAGTCTTCAATGGAAACGGTCTCCTTGTCAGAGCTGGGATAGCACAACACACGTTTCTCCTTCCCTGACCCTTCCAGGCTCTGCCGCCCTTCCTCTGTGGGACCCATTTGTATTGTCCAACTTGCTGCACTGGAATCAGCATCCCTCTCCAGGAGCGCGCATCTCTGTGTTCCCGCCCCTGCCTGTGTCCCTTCTCCGCCATTACCTCCCTGTGACTCTGTCCTGGGGTCTATTCCTCTCCCACTGCCGTTTTGCTGGTGTGGAAGACAGTGCGGCACCAAGAGTGGCATCCAGGCAGTGGGGGAGGATCCATGAGCCACTACGTGAGAAATCTTGTTTCCCACATCAATCCCTTTCCCATCCATAATGCAATTTTCCACTCGTCCATTGGACACTTCAACTGCACTCACTAACGGGTTTTCCTCACTTCCAAACTGTTCATGGCTTGATTTTCGCTCTTCCTGTTGTAAAGCTTGATTCTCATCCAAACGGTGATCTTTGCTGAAGGTGTCAATCACCTGGTCACCAAGGGACAAAGCAAACTGGTTTAACTCATTGATCTTTAATTTGTTCTGGTCCGTGTGTTGAGTGGACACCATTACTACATGATCAATAACCCCCCTGAAGTGTTGAGATGCTAAACCACTACTATCGCCATTTCCCAAACAGGCTGGGGGCGGGGTGAGAACTTCCCCTTGGAGACGAGGGACATTTTCCATCTGCTCAGGTGAGAGAAGGGGCTGTGAACATTGGTGCTCAACCCTGACTGAGGGCTGAGGCAGCATTAATAGGCTTCCATTTGGAGAGTGGGCCACTGGGCAGCAGCTGCCCTGCTCAGAACTCCGATTGTATAAAGACAAGCTGTTGGCTCTGAAGGTACCATTTCTTTCCTGATCAGGGGTCTGATCTAGGGCGTGTTCCAGTAGCACCTTTGAACAAGTGAGCTTAGCATGGCTGCTCCTCTCTGGCAGCTGAGATCTGACAGAAGACAAAGGTTTTGCTTTGACTTTTCTCTCAGAAGTTCTGGCTGGTCGCTGAGGAGGTAGCCTTGCTTGTTTATGTCTCTTGGTGGGTTCTGATGCAGACCCCTCCGGGTGGACCCTAGTTTTTCCAAAGGGGTGCCGATCTACCTTTATCCTTAAATTCTGTCCCTTCACTTTCTCCCTCAGATGGGAGGGCTTGGGTCTCTTCGTTTTCAGAGCCTGCTGCTCTGATAGCTTTTCTCTTGCTTCCTTGACCTCCTCCAGGCTGGTATAGTTTTTGACATCCAAGGAAGTTGGGTGCTGGCTTTCACGATCTCGCTGTCTCCAAGAGACTGGTGTTTCTGTGGACACCACCAGCCCTTTGGCCCTGACTAAATCAAGGTCCTGGAATTTAACCCTCTTTGTAGAATATGCTTTCCTGAGTTTTGCTGACAACCTTGATTTGTCTTTGTTCTCCTGACTCTCGAGAAATTTTTTTATTGCTCTGTTAATTTGAATTTGCTGCTTCTCAGATTCTTTGCACTGTCTTCGAAATGGCTTCTTCTCCTTCCTAAAATCTTGAAGTGCATCCCAGGATACATATTTGCAGGTAAAGGAAGTGTTGGGGTGAGCATTTGTAGGCTTGCTCCTCTTTGAAGGATCCTGATGATGATCATATCCCATTCTATGTTTGTGGGCAGTTCTGCCTGCAGCACATTCTGCTGGCCCCCGTTGCTTGGAGCACGGGCTGGTTATTAAAAGTCTCTGTGCAGGTGACTGCGCAGCATTCTCTCCCTTTCCTTTTAGAGGTCGCCATGATTCATCTATTAAATGCTTCCCAATACTTTCTCTTGCCAAGGTTGAGGAGGATGTCACATATCTGCTTCCAAATGTGTCGCTGCTCATATCTGCTGAACAATACATGCATGAATTTACCACAAGGAACAGTTGTAGCATCCCAACCAACCAGAGGTCTATGAACCTTATGAAAATTGAAAAAAAAAATGACTCCTGTAATTGTGATAATTCTTTAGTATTTCCTATAATTCCGCTGATGGGAAAGAAGACCCTTGGCTATTTGGTATTTCTTCACAGCCACCTGATGCTGACTTAGAAACAGTGCCATTAGGATTACAAATGATGCACATGCCAGCTGACACCTAGAGTTCATCATGGTCATGCTACCTTTAAAGATAACTGACATCTGAATCCTTTTCAAATGGGTTTTTCTTATTCTTTTTTCATTTTGGGAATGAGATACAAATTTGGGAGACTGTAGATTAAATATTAAGCAATGTTCAGGCCTCAAGCAGAGTATCCTAGACAACAAGAAAAGAATACACATTGCCTTAGTGGAGGCAGAAGATCATATTTTATTTTACTTCTGGCAAATTGATGCAATATCCACTAAATATTTATTAATAAGTGGGTAATTTGGGATGTTGCCTTGTAGCAATATCCACCTGTGACTTTAAAATAGTATAGATAATATATTATTAATAATACTCATTCAATAATATCAATTTGATATTCAATAATATTTAGTTTTGCTTATAGAAAGAACTAGGTAATGTGATAAATATTATACATTTATTAACTCATTTGTTATTAACAAGAGTCATGGTCTAATGTAGAAGGTCTGCCATCTTAGAACATTATGAGGAAGGGAGTTTGTTGCTTTCCCATGATTCCTCATTAGGACTTGGACCAGCCTATCTCACCTTTATCTACAATGAATAGAATTATGTCTCACCAGCCTGCTTTCTCTTATTCCTGAAATCGTTTAAATAGGGGGAAAAAAGGAAAGGAAGAATTTCCATTTATTAGGTAAAAGAAGAGGTGACCTGAGCCCAGGCTAGAATGTCACCATGCCCTAAGGCACACTTGTGGGTGATTTTGAGAATGCTGCTGGTGTGGAAAGGGCTGGTGTGGATGAGTGTCCTGGGAAAGAGCTCACGGTCCTCATCAGATTCTCCCAAGTTATAGAAACTGAAGGTGAACAGCAAGAACTACTCAACTAGGTGATTTCTGGCACTTTCTCTACCGAGAGAAGTCTGTTCTAAAGTCCCATGTTAGAGGCATAAACTCAAACTTCTTTAAGACAAAGTATGGTCTTGACTGCCTTTTTGAATTCTTCCCTCCCCATCCCCAGGGTGCTGCAGAAGTGCAGGTCTGTCCCCAAGGTCACCATTAATATGACAGACCAAGAAGGAAGGAAGTCGGTGCTACAAAGGGTTAACTAGTCATGTCTTCTTGTGTATAGAACTCCCCCACAGACAGACAAAGAAAGGCTTTAGGTACCTCAGAAAGCTAAAAGGAAATAAAAAATCTAAGCCCCCATTTCTTATAAAGAAAATCAATCTTTTCTGATTTCTATAGAAGCTGTTTTGTTTTTTTTTTCCTGGCCATCTTTTTTTTTGGAGTCAAACCATCAGCCCCAAGGAACCAGCAAGAAATACAGTCAGATAAACTCACATCCTGCCTTATGCCACATAGGAAATAAAATATAGTTTCATTTTTATCCTGTGGTGCCCGAATCCAGCCTTAAGGCCAGATCTCCACAGAAGGTGTATCACGTGATCGCTCTGCCATTCATTTTCCAACAGAAAACCTTGCTCCCTCCAAACCAGTTGAACTAAGTGACAGAGCCTCTGTCCTGAGCAGCCACGGAAGTGTGAGTATGTACTGCAGGGCGTGAGAGCATTGCCCCGGAACACAGGAAGGAAAGGGAGATGCTTGATTCATTGCTTCCACATAAGTAGACAGCAGGTAGGTGTCATGGCCAGGTCCACTGGGCTCCTAACATGAGATAATGAATGGAGCCCTGACTCCCGGCACCGAGACCTTATCATACTTGCCAGCTCAGCAAGCAACGTGTGTTTTTTGACATCATTCCTGAAATGAATCACCGGCATGAGGAGGCTGTTCTTCTCAAATGCCATGCTTGGAAGGATGTTTCCTACAAACTGGCATCAGAGCTCAGAGGATGCTGGGATGAAAGCTGGTACCCACATTCTTAGAAATCTCAGCAATGTTGCATTCAGGCTTTGCTTTCCTTTTTAAAGCAGCCTTAGGTGTTGGGTCTCAACATCCACTTTTCAGGCAGGAGAGGTAACATACATAGCTCACCCTGTTGCACACACAAACCACATTTGAACGGAGAGACTCACAGTCATCACATGCACAGGAAGCACACTTTCACAGAAACTTTACAGACACACACACACATATAGCTACTCAGACATGTGCATGTGTGCATTTGCACACACACACACACACACACACACACACATACTTGGGCATGCACATGCACGTGTTTATACATAAACATAGGTTCTCAGACATGCACATGTGCATGTCTACACATACCTATAGACACAAATTATCAGTCATGCATATGTGCATGTTTATATGCACACACGTTCTCAGAACACACATCTTCTCTCTCTCCCCCTCTCTTCCCCAAGAACCTTTATATCTTCAGAAGAGGAAGAAACAGACTACAGTGAGTTTTGTAGGACTTCTCTGATAAAGAAATTGAAAATAAATGATTCCTCCTTTTGAGAACCTAAGCACAGTGTGATGGATTATCCTAACAGAGAAGCTCACCTATTGTTTTCATCCCGTGCTGTGGCGGGATTGGAGACTGGGCATCTCCATGTTTCTGGTTGCTTGGCTTTTCAGCTGTTTTTGGACAACATGTTGTGGTCACTAAGTCTGCATCATAAAAAGCTTTCTTGTTCCCAGGAAGTTCCAAGCATCTCGCCTGTAGCAACTCATCGCTCAGGCAAGAGCGAGCACCGAGTGCCTCCCGGTCTCTCCCTCTCAGCTTTCTGAAAGAGGCGTCCAGGGCTGTGGACTTGGGGGCCAGCATTGCTTGATGACTGTTTTCCTGTCTAAGTGGTGTTTCCTTTCTGGAGCCCACATCGTACATGACCTCGGTCTCATTTCCAGGAGTTAAGTGGCAGTTACAGTACCCCACAGCACGGCCATTTCTTGCTTCATGAGCACACAGGGATTCATCGAGGGTTCTGCAACAGCGGTTTTTGGATGTGCGTTCACTTGTTCTGCCGTGTTGGAGTTTCCAGTTAAATAGGACTAACCCTGCACATGTAAGACCAATGGCTCCTGTGGTGAAAACAACAGAAAGACAATTAGGAGAATAACATGGGAGAAGAACAGGCACGTGAAGACACAGAAGCCCCCTCCCACCACGGGAAAACTCTCAAGCCAGACAGTGGCTGCTTAAGTTACTCCGTTCTACTATGCAGTTTGTATAGTAAGAATACACAGGGTCAGAGAGGGGGATTTCTGAGTAAGAGTGCTGTTTGCACGAACTTTGGAGCCTGAGATCAAATGCTCACCGCTTGTGAAAAAAATCTACATGTGGTCACATGTGCACTGTATCCCCAGAGCTATGGGGGGGGCGGAGGCAGAAAGACCACCATGGTTTGCTGGCTGCTGCCTTAGCTCCAGGTTCAGTGAGAGGCTATGTCAAGGGAGTAGGGGGAGGCTGATAGAGGAGAGCATCCCACACCCTCCTCAAGCCACCACGTGAACACAGCTGTGTGCACACTGGTACACATATGACGTTACACCATGCTGCACACATACATGCGTGATCCGATGAGCCTGAACATCTCAGTTCAGTTTAGACCCCATGACCTATTGCTTGGCCGTGCAGCTGTCTGAGTTTTCTCCAGAATATCTGTTAATTATTCCAGGCTCACAGAGTCTGGATACAACTGGGGGAAATCTGTTGCTGTTGTTAACATTTCTGCCATTTGTGGGAAAGAATTTCCTGGTGTTTTAGATTTACTGATGCCGTTACACAAATGTTGAAGGAACTTGTTTTTCTGGGAAGTTCAGATCCTCTTTGGAGGGAGTGTGACGGCTGCTGTGGGGTTACTGTGTTGTCTGGTCTCCATTAGGAGTACAAACCAGAAGTCAAAGAGCTGGTGTTCAATTCACCTGGAACCTCCTCTCAAATGGTTTATAGCACAAAATCTGCCACTTAGTTTTGAATGCCCATCAGTGGGCCTTTGTTCTCCAGATTTAGGGGACAATCACAGACATAGACAGATGACAGACACACACACACACACACACACACACACACACACAGAAAGAGAGAGAGAGAGAGAGAGAGAGAGACAGACAGACAGACAGACAGACAGACAGACAGAATTTGAAGCACAGGGACACATATACAGACACAGAGAAAGGTCTGTGCTCATGTACATATGCACACACAATAAGGAACACAACACAGAGAAACAGACACACACACAACCCCCATTATCCCATGTGTATTTTCCACCACCATTCTAAAACACACGGAGAGATCAATGAAATTTCCACTCATGGCCGTACTGTGTATCATTCATCTGGTGAACTATGATGCCCAATACATTTCTAAATTCCACTACTCTATAAAATTGAGGGGTATCTACAAGTCTTCACAATGTGCAGTGTTTACTCTAAGTCATGAGTGTGGTCAGAGGGGAGGCAGAGTTCCCATCAGCAATCATATACTGTCTGACTCTGTGACTGCCCCACAGGTCCTGTGTGTGGTCCTAAGGTTTTCTTGATGGTACAACTCATGGTCCTAGATAAGCCCACTAGCAAATTTTTAAATACAAGTCTTTATTCATTGGAAATTTTATGTACATGGTTAATGCTGAGGTTTAGATTACACAGACACACACATTATTTATATATTATTTGTGTAGTAGCTTGTGATGGATACTCACAAGCAGCTCAAGCAGGTCAGAGGAGAGTTGAAAGAGTTATGTCTTCCCTAGGTGGGTCCTGTAGACGAAACCCAGGCCATTGGCTTGGAAGTGAGTGTCTTTACCCACTGAGCCATCTCTACGGTCCCCACTGGTGACTTTTACAAGGAGGAAAACTACACAGAAGTGAGTGCCCCAAGTGGAGAGCAGTTGCTGAAATAGTGGGGGTGTTCCTGTGATGCAGTCATGACAACAGGGAGAGTCCACAACAAGAAGAGTTCATCTTCCCAGATGATTATAGGAGTTACGCTGGGACCGTAACCCTTCATTCTCAGACTCCTGTCTCTGCCTTACACTGCTCGGTGAAACAGGAAGTGCTAGGACAGTGAAACAGGAAGTGCTAGGGTCTGTTGACACCTCCACACCATTCACCTCTCTTCCACAACCCTCCCACCCTCCCAGCTGCTGAGGTGACATACATGCTCTAAGAATACACACTCCAGGGTGGAAAAAAGGGGCCTATGTTTCCCAGGTATACCTGCAAAGCCCAGCACAGTGATGAGAGCCACATCCTGTCCTGGGAGGAGGGGACGCCTGTCCTTTAGAGCCAGAGTGATGTTATGACCCTTGGAGTCACAATTGGTCTCAGACAGCCTCAGCATGCTTTTTGCAATGGCCACAGCGTGGGGGGGGGGGGATGCCTCACAGTTTAGGTCCTTGGTATTATGAAGCGTGTGAGCCGGAGACTTCACAAAGTTTCTTAAAAAGTGGGTAGAGGTCACAGGTGCAGCTCCAGTGGTTCCCCTCCAAGCTCAGGAGGCTCAGCTGCTTCAACGGGGTAAAGGCGTCTGGCATGTAAGCCAGCATGTTTCTAGAAAGATCCACTTCCTGCACTTGAGGCAGGGGCTGGAAGGCATCCTTCTCAATGAAGGAAATGAAGTTGTTAGATAAATCCAGATGTCTGAGTCTTTGAAGGTTCTTTTAAAAGAACTCCGTGTGAGGTTGGTGATCTGATTTCCATCCAGCAAGAGTCAGCTCAGGGCCTTCGTGTTCCAGAACCAGGCTGTCCTCAGGCTGTGGAGGGCATTTATGGCTCAGAACGAGGACCTGCAGGCTTCGCAGTTTGCTGAAGGTGTGGTCCGACAGAGAACTGGGGATGTGGTTGTGGCCCAGGGACAAGGTCCGAAGCTTGGTGAGGCCATGCAGGGAGCCTTCCTGAATTCCATAGATAGCATTTCGACTCAGAGAAAGCAGGACCAGATTAAACAGGGGCGTCAGATTGGTACACTCTACTGAAGAGAGGTCTCCATCTGTAAGGATTAGAACCCTGGTGGTCTCTGGAGCTGCTGTGGGGAAGAGAGAACAAGCTAAAGGCAAGTACAGTCACTAGATGGAAGGGAGGGAGACTTGTCACTTGAGTGGGACAAAACAAAATGAGAACAATTGCAGAGTTTGAGAAAGGCTGGTTCTAAAATGGTGGGTTTTACCTCCCTCTGCCTCCAGAGCTTGCTGTTGAACACAAGCCCTAGTTTTCCTCGGGTCTGTGGCGTTAACTGGTTCGGGGACTCATGCACTCTGAAGTTGTTTTGAAGGTGGCCTTTCCTTAGAGACTGAGTCCTGATGTGGACTAACTCCTCTGTCCCTGTGGACCTCTACCCCACCTCTGGCTGGGTGTGATAAAATTCCCTAAACTAGACTTTTGTCAGCGATGGATATTTATGCTAGAAAATCATTTAATTTTTCTCTCCAATCTTTTCAACATAAAGATGTGAGCTGGAGTGGGGGAGGACTCCCTCCCTTCCTTCCTTCTCTTTCTCTCTTTCTTTCTTTCTTTCTTTCTTTCTTTTGTTTTCTTTCTCTCTTTCTTTCTCTCTTTCTTGCTCCAGGCTAAAGTTGTCAACTTAGTCAGATCTATATCCTCTCCAGACCACTGGAGGGTCTGTCAGCAGGGTTCTCATTAAGCACAGGTTATCGTGGCCTCCTGTCTGATCTGTTCCCTCCAATGAAGTCCTTCCTGTGATGACCAGTGGTACTTGGGGGTTTCCAACTGTTAAATACCTTCCCATAATCACCTCTGAGCTGAAGCTGCTCTATCCTTAGAAACCAAAGCATTTTAACTCAATAAAGATGCACAGTAATCAGGAATTATTGTGACACATCTTTATCATGCTAAAGTTGTTGTGACTGCAGATAACAGTATCCTGAGAATGAAGGAGCCCATTGTCCCCTGGAGGTCTAAAGGTGATATTAGAGCCACCGGCCATGGAGAAAGCAAATCCTAGTCCTCTTGAGAAATTCAGGCTGCATGGTTGAAAGAAAGGAATAAAAAAATGTAAAAGACAGAGGCAGCTCAGAGCACCTCTCCTTTGGAAGGATCCCTTCCCTCCTGGCAACACAGGCAAGCTTAACTCAGGGCACCTTTCAAAG
This sequence comes from Micromys minutus, assembly GCF_963924665.1. Classification (NCBI taxonomy): domain Eukaryota; kingdom Metazoa; phylum Chordata; class Mammalia; order Rodentia; family Muridae; genus Micromys; species Micromys minutus. The sequence continues at coordinate 85,351,502 of NC_137973.1, read as the reverse complement.
TGCATGTTATTGGTCATCGAAATTCTATTAATTCTGGCCAATTTGGCATTTCTTCCCTCACTGTCATGTCTGAGTAGTTCAGGGGAGTTCAGGTGCCCAGTGCCTTGGGATTTGCAGACTCTCTGGTTTCTCTATGTCTCATCTGAAAGGAGACACAAACACTACCTAGTACCGTTCTGAGGGTGTGTTCATGAAATCTAGTCACACAAGGATAGCGTCCAGTATATAAGGGCACATGGAAGAGCAGCCAGGCAGAGGAAACACCAGCTCTGCCACCTCACACACACCAGGGAAGCCTGCTCATGGGGACGGGAGCTCATTGTGGCTGCTTTCAGCGCTGACCAGGACCAGAGTACACTGCATGAAACTCTGTGCCCGCCTCTGAATCCCCAGAGATCTCAGAGATTTCAGAAATGAAGGAAATTACCTTCCTCGCTCATTTTTTGAAAATTTTCCACTGACAGTGCTTATAGCTTGTTTATCCCATCCATGGATATCAGGATGTAAATCACATTCTCCTCAAATCTGTTAATAAGGTGTCTTATTAAACTGTTGACTTAAGCAAGCAATATGTAATGAATACAGGCAGTAGTTCTTGTTAGCATTTCTACAGCTCATTTACTGGAGAGAGAGAGAGAGAGAGAGAGAGAGAGAGAGAGAGAGAGAGAGAGAGAGAGACAGAGAGGTGTCTTTCGAAATGAGACAGGCTTTGATAATAATCGGTTTTGCTGGTATGTTGGTTAATCTTATGAACGCTGAACAATTGTAGCTCAGGACACAGGATTATTTACATTTCCTCCAGTGGATGGTAAGGCTCAAGACTACACAATGCATGGACTTTTAAAAAAGTCCGTAATCAAAATTCTCCTTTTCTCCTTTTCCCTTTTAAGTAACTTCATGGGGTGAAGATAGTCTTTTGTAATAAAAACATCTTAGTTGGCCCTGAAGGTATTGACGTGTTATTGGCTGTGACAGTGAGGGACAGAAAATAAAAGGTTACACGTCTTAGTTGACTAAGGAGTAAGCCCTGCTCTTTGGGAGGGGCCATCTCTCTGGATGTTCTCCAGACAGTCAGTAGAGCAGATGGGGCACTGTACACTGCCGGGTGCAGATCGGAGCGTATTACCTACTATGTAGTTTAGCTGGTGACACAGGGTTATGTCTTGGGTGCATACCACAGAGGATTCAGGGCAGGCTGCTGTCACTCCTCGAAACAGGAAGGCAAGGGGTAAGAGCCATCCACCTGAGAAGAGAGCAGAATGCAAGACCTGTGAGAATGTGGGGTCCACCAGTAGGCTGCTGTCTGTCTCTTCTCAATGGTGGCTGCTTCCTGAGGAGACCCTGTGTCCTGGGAAGAATAAGAAGCTCTTGTCTTGATTTTAAAGTGAACTGTTAACACTAGAACTCATTCCCAGAACACTCCATTAGCAGGTAACTAAATAACTCAAGTTCTTGGCAGAGTACTTTAGAGTTTGCAGAACGTTTGCCCAAAATATCATCTTATTATTATTTTTTTAATTTTGCATGTCCTTTGAAGATTAAGAAATATAAGCTGAAAGTAGTTAGTATCGGGATTTGTACAGTTAGGAGTAAACCCAAGTCTTTTAAGCTGAGCATGACTTGTGTCTCTGATGTTGAAGTTCATCTCTGGCTCCCAGTCTCACACCTTCAAGAGAACCATTTTCTTCCCACAGATCCAGGTATCTAGACCGTAGGACTTAGGAGACCAAGACCTTAGCTCTGCCTGGTGTGAGAGTCAGGTGTGGTACTGACCAGTGGTGGCACTTTCCGTGGATTACTCCATTTTTCTTAGTCTTTATTTTCCTATATTAAATACAGCAACAAGCCACCACTACAACCACCCATGACGACCGCTTGCCAACCATGCAGGATTAGCTGGGATACTCTCAGGACAAGAATTGTTCAAGTTTGCCATGATGCGGCCTTTCCAAGCCTCCCCTGTGAACTAGTACCATTTTTATCTTCCTTCAAAAGAGGTCTTTCAAAAGGAGTTCCTTGGTGGATAGAAAGAGAGGAGAAAGAGAGGAGGGAGAAGGAATAAACATATGTAAACTTGTTATATAAGTTTCAACAACCTTTATATTTTGGGGATCAAGATGTAGGCGGAGTTTTGCCTCATCTGGTGTACATTCTATGCCGCGATAAAAGCAGCAAGCAAGGGAAGGAGAGAATAGGTATGAGGTCACCTGACAGCGAGAGAGGCCGTAGAGTAAATACAGCCATAAAAGGAGTTGGAGAGTGGGAGCTCCCTCTGGGTCTGAGTAGGCAGGCAGGAAAATTCCCTGATAAGCACCATTTAAACATAACGTATGAAAGGCAAAAGGACAGGAAGTCCTGCGGGGGAGAAACTCAAGTGCAAGCTCCCCAAGGGTGGGGTGGACTTCACGCTGCGGCCTGAGTGGGCATTATGAATCCAGTCAGTGGTTTAGTAAGAGTTCTGGTGAGAGTTTCACTTCAAGACCCTGACGTACACGTTGATGATGGAGATGTATGTGGAGGCCTAGTCAGGTAAGCAGGCTATGCACTGGCACACGCCATGAACAACTAAATGTGAAAATGGTGCTTCGTGCAGATGGGAGGCGTGGGGGACACACTCGAGGGGTGCGGTGGACTGTGCAGGTAGGATGCACTGGTGGGTGTTGCAGGCCCCACACAGGTTTGGTGTAGGCCAAAAGGAGACCTGGAAGGGGAAGAGGAAGACAGTAGATGAGAGATCACACAAGTTTGCTATGCATCTGAGTGTCTCAGGGAAGGACACAAGGACATCGTTTTTTCACCCATGCAAACGAGATAGGAGGTGATTAGGGCTTCCATGAGAAGCACTGCTTGATGTGAGGTGCGTGTTTACATGATTACCTTGTCTGCTGTCTGGTTCATGCTTTTAGAAAGCTGCGCTAATAAAAGGGTATTCTAATAATGTCAGCAGGACAAGATGTGGCTCTGACAGCAGAGAGATAAGCTGAGGATGAAATTTTTATTTTAATGATATAATTCGACAAGAGTGAACTCAAACCTACCTGGTAGACAATGCTAAGTCTTCAAGAATAAATAAAACACTGCCCATCTTCAAAATACCTTATAGCAGTGGCATCAATGTGGAGCCATGCAGTTCTACGAAAGACTAAAAACAAATCTAGCAAAAGATGGAGAGCTATCTTATGGAATCACATACATACCAAAATAATGTGTTTTTATTAGTTGGCTCTCCAGAATGTGGCAGTTTTCTCTTAGGCGAAACTTAAAAGTCAGACAAGTCTACTGTGAAACAATATTCAGAACAAAGTCTTATGGTCCATAAATGTGACCTCAGCTCATTTCTTGCAGTTTTACTAGGCAATAGCACAGCTGAGTGTGTGGTTTAGGGCTTATGCAGAGATTTAGGTAATTCACATAGGATCCTAAGTCACTTCCCCTAGCATCTCTTTGACCTTGACCAGATTCTGATGGGCAGGATTCTAGAATGGTCCCTGAGTCCTTACCTGCCATGCTGGTACACATCACCCCTCTCCAGGGGAGGGCGCAGGACCCTGACAGGGAGCTGTTCTAGCTCTGCTTTTCTTCTGTCGTATCCTAGAGGAAAGGTGTCCGGTGGGAACTATCTTCTCAGGGGCAGCACAGAGGAGTCAGTCAGAGATATGAGCCCATGCCGACCAGGAGAAAACCAAGCATCCAACTTGTGAGCTGCCTTGATTTCAGTAGGGTGAGACTCAGGAAAGAACCGATTAATCTGTTCTGGGCTCATGACCCACAGAAACAACAAGGTAAAACCAGTGTAGCAATGTCCAAAACACATTTTGCTAGAGAATCCTAAATCTGGAGCTGCCTGTTATATAGTAATGGACATTTTGTTGCAATGGCTCTGAATTCTGACCTCTCGATTCTGATTATTCAAACTACTGGGATTTGAATTCCTGTGATACATTTGGGATACCTAACCTCAGAATAAATGAGATCACTAAAAAGAGAACAAAGGTTTACAACATTGTGCCCTTCCTTTCTGCCCAGTGATTGCCTTGTTCTCCATGGTTTGCTCATGCTACAGTATCTTCTTTAAAGTTTTCCATTGCTTTCAGTGTTGATCATGGAGGCTATGGTTGAACGTTGAGGGGGAGTCTTTATTACTTCACAGTACACTAGGTGCAAACACAGTAAAGAAAGATGCCACGGGTCATTCTGTGGCTTAGGATCTCTGGAAGTAGACACTATTATCATTTACTGGGTGAGAAAAGATTAGAATTCACAGCTGGGGAGAAGTGCTCTTGAGGTAGAAAGCTGGGATGAGAAAGATGAGAAAGAATAAAGAAGTCGGGCTTCGTGGGTGAGAATGGTAACAGGAGTGACCGACCATGGTGAAATATAAGACAAAGAGGGATGGTAACGCTGGTAAGATAAACATACAGGAAGTGGAGAGTTAGATGATGTAATGGGGCCAAGGGACCAATGGGAAGGTGTCTCGACAAGAAGGCTTTGCTTTTCCTGATGAGATGACACAGAGTGTTAGAATTAAAATTCTACAAGTGGGGCCCACAAAAAGAGGTATACCAGAGACTGTGCAGTGATGGAGGAAGCCAGAGAACATGGGTGAACCTCATAGACCCAAGAGTAGGTGCCCACGTCAATGGAGAGGCTAAGCTCACTGGGGAGGAAGAGACAAGCAGGCTGCAGGCCAGAGTGCTGGAACTTCCTATATGGACAGTAAAGGAACAAAACATTCAGAGCTTGACTGTAAACCATTTGTTAAAACTCCAAAGAATAGAGACTGGGTGGATGGCGGTGATAACGTCCTGTTCTACAGGGAGAAACCCTTAGATACAGCAGTAAGGAAGACACAGCTGGTCACCCACCCACTCGGGGGAACGGGGCTGAGCTGTCCAGCGAGGCTCCCATTTGTGCAGGCTCCAGAGCAGTATCCTCGGGGGAGAAAGAGATAGAGATGGAGAAGTTGTTCTGCTACGGTTCTAAATTAGCTGGCTGCTGAGCCTGCACGTTCAATCGGCCCCTCCCGCTCCCGGCAGTAAGACTTTCATAAAAGCAGAAGTGGCGGGTGCACATTGCTTAGTATCCAACATGAGGAAACATATTATTTCTTCAAAGGAGACCAACACTTTCCAAGACTTCAAGAATTTTTTCCTGTAGCTCTTCATTCATTTTTATATCCCTCGTGACTTGCACAAGGCTTGAAATATACAACAAACACAATAACCACTTAGCCAAACTTAGACGGCAATGCCGTTCATAACAACCGGTATCTTCAATGGCAATATTTGAAGCTAAAACCATAACCCCGAAGGAAAGGCATAGTTGCGAGGTCCTTAGGCTGGCCTTGGCTGCCAACCTGAGATGTCATTACCGAAATGAAGCTGCTTACAAACTAAAGCTCATGGCTTCTTCCTGGGATGCCCACAGCACACTGTGAGGCATCGAGGTGGTTAACAGTTCTCAGCATTCGATTTTATTCTTTCATTTTGAAGAAGAAACCCTGCCATTTAAAAAAAAAAACATGCAAAGCTAATTAAAGATTTTCCACTATTCCATTATCTGAATGTAGTTCCAAATTCTGAGTTAAAACTCTTATCACAGAAAGACTCAACATCCCTCCATGAACAGTAAATGAACATTCAATTAGCCCTTCAATACAAGTGCATTTTAAATAAAAATATACTTTATTGCTAATCTCCTTCTTTACAAATGCAAATACTCAATTTTCAAACCCAAAGCATTTCCTTTCTTTTATTCTTCAAGGAGAAAAATAGTCTTTTCTTGTTTTACAGGGAAGACCAGAGTTCTCTGAAGTAGTTAGGAAACTGGAGGAGTGCTTGTGCAATGTGGAGGTAAGAGTCTGACCTTCTGAAGCATCTGTGTAGAAGCCTGGACCTGCTGAGCCATCACAGGACATGAGGGTCAGAGGCTAGGTCTCAGAAGCTCTGACAAACCAGTTAAATATACAAATGAAATGAAACTATTCAAGCCTGGTCAATGGGAAGAAGGGTCCAGCAACAACCCCATACTCTGGTTGCTTTTCTGCCTTTGAACAGGAAGTTCAGGTTTAACCACAAGACAAGAAGAATCCATAATGAACCAGTCTGGGGCACAGTAAGGTCCCAGCTATCATCACTGTCTAAGGTCCAGTCTCCTACAGGGCAATCTCACAAATTGTCAGCATTGTCTTGAAACCTCTTTCTTCTTTTTGGGATCCAAGATCCCCTTTGGCTGGTCCCAGGCTTCAGAGCTTTCCTTCTCCTGGCATGAGGTTCCTGGATAATTACTTGCAGTACATTTCCTCCAGGGTCTGGTAGACAAAGGGAAGTGTATAAGAGTGTCTACAATATCTCCCTTAGGGAGGTTCCAAGGGCAGCCAGGGAACATAAGCGGCCTGGAGCTGGAGGACGATGACTGTGTACCAGGTGTTACATAGCTGACCGATGAAGCCCCCAGGAAGGGCAGATGCTGCTGCTTCTCCAGGAGCAGAGGCAAATTCATATCAAGTTTTGGTGGTTGCAAAAATAGTCAGACCAAAGAATGTTTATAGTCATTCTGAGCTTAAGAATAGGCATGTTTTTAAAAATGAAAGATTTAAGGAATGGGGACTAGAGAGAGGGGTTGATTATCTCAGCTTGTTTATGACTATCACAGACATAGAATCTAGATCCCAGCACCTGGATCTGACAGTTCACAACTTTCTCTAATTTTTGGCCTCTATGTGCACCCACACACACACTGTGTGCCTGAGAGCAAATAAAACAAATACTTACGATTTGTAAGTATAACAAGCATATTGGAAGGTAAATATTTAATCTTTTTTTTTTCCCTACAAATTTGTACAGAAGCAGTGAGCCTGCTAGAAAGCTATTGTTCATTTGTGTTCAATACAGAAGACACGATCTCAAAAACTGCAGAAATCCACTGGAAGGCGGAGAGAGCCTTACAGGACACCGAGTGATTGATGCTGAAAATCAGGCTAATGGGGGAAATTGCCTTAATATCAAGGAGATGTTTGCTTTAATTTTCTCTATAATTGCCTTAATTTGCTATACACCTGATTATGAAACAGCATTTAAAAATAGGCAAAGGAGCTAAAACAAGAGCACCCATCCAGAAGGAACAGATTTCAAACGCACAGGAAGATGTAAGGACTTCACACGATCTGAGAGCATGCCGTGGCTAGGGACAGGAGCCATGAGCCTGCACAACAAATCAGAAAGAGAATCCCGAACAAACATGTCCTTCCTTACAACACATTCCAGTTCCACATCCCCGGAACCCTCTTTATGGGAAATACTTCCAGGTTGGCAGGCATGAGTTATTCTTTCTTCTTAACTTGCTCTTTAGTCATAATGTTTCATTGCAGCAATAGAAACCCTAAGTGAGACTAGTTGGTACAGGAAGTGAAGTATGGTTACCACAGACCTGACCATGTTGTGGGGAGGATCATGGAAGGATTTTGGAATGCTGGGCTAGAAAAGACCGTGAGTATTGGGAGCTCAAGGAGCTGTTCCGAGGAAGCTTTGAAGATAGAGCGTGACTCCCATGTTGAGGTATTTATATTGGTAGAGAATGGTTTTGCTTCGGTCATATTGTGCCTGTGCCCTGGTTCCTCCTTCTTGAGGAAGGTACTTAATACTTAACTTAATTTCAATTTTTAAAGGAATCCAATGTTGAAAGACTTTGAACTTTTAAAAGTGATTTTTAGATTTTTAGAGAGATCAGATTTTTTTTTTAAGTGACTGAAATGTTAATGTGTTTGAATTAGTAAAGACGGCGGGGCTGTTAAAGTTATTTATATTTTTAATGTGAGATTGTTGGGATAAATAAGAAATGAAATGTGTGGCTTAAGAGTTTTTTGTGTGTCAAGTTGATAAGAGATCAGTTGTTATGGCTAGTCTTATGTCAACTTGACACAAACTTTTCAGCATTGTCTGAAAAGAGGAAACCTAAATTGGGAAAATGTCTCCATGAGATCCAGCTGTAGGGCATTTTCTTAACTAGTGAGTGATGGCGGAGGGCCCAGCCCACTGTCGGTAGCTCCAGCCCGGACTACTTTTCCTGGGTTCTACTAGAAAACAGGCTGAGCATTGAGGAGTGCCAAGCCAGTAAGCAGCGTCCTTCCATGGCTTCTGAGTCAGCTCCTGCCTCCATGATTTTGCCCTGTTTGAGTGCCTGTCCTGACTTTCTTCCATGATGAACAGCAATATGGAAGTGTAAGTCAAATAAGCCCTCTCTTCTCCAACTTGCTTTTTTGGTAGTTGTTTCACATTGCAGGAATAGGAACCATACATAAGGCGACCCAGGACTAAGGACAATGGATGGAAGGATCTGACAATAAGCTTGTTTTTTTCACATTAATCAGCACTTCTGGGACACTCTTCACTATGGAGAGAGGATAAAGAACCTGTATGCAAAGAGAGTCCATTGGACAGGTTACACTAATTAATGAGCCAGGCTTGTGGGATCTCATATGGCTCTGTCCTCCCTGCTTTCCAATTTCTCAGTTAGCCTGACACCAAGGTCAAGGGGGACCTGCTGGTCACACTGGTGATGTGACTATGTTTGAGAAGGTCAGAAAACATTTGAAGGCAAGAATCTAGAATATCTTGGAAAATGAAATAATAGCGCATGTTTAACAAGAATAAATTTGAAAGGAGTAACACACGGTTCTTCCCAGAACTATAGAAACAATAGTAAAAAGATGAACAGGAGACGTGGTCTCAAGCTCACGCTGTTAGTGTTCTAATAAAGCTTAGAGGAGGCTCGCCTATTGCAGAACAAAAGGTCTGATCATCCCTGCTCTGAGATGGCCAAATAAAAGAGGACCCAATTGAACTCTAGGTCATTAAGAGAATAATGAAAACTGTCACTAGCATTTGTAGTGGAGAGGAATCAGAATGCCGAATAAGTTAAAATCCTGTATTATAAGGAACATTTGGAGGAACCAGGGATTTTTACCAAAAGGATGAGAAGATTACCATGAGCCCACAGGCTGTTTCCAAACATCCAAAGGACTGCCAGTTAACAAAGAGATTGATTTTGTTCTCCTTGGGTAAACCATTTACCAGATCCTAAGTCATGCTTTATCTTATGGAACGGATGTATTCTTATAAGAGTCTGCATGACAGCTACTGTTGCCAGCTTGATAAGACCTAAAATCACCTGAGAAATAGACACCAGGGTCTGTGTATGGGTGATTGTCTTGATTATGATAATCAATAAGGGAAGACTCGTTTTAACTGTGGATGAAACCATTCCTGGACTAAGTTCCTAGATGGTATAAAGTAGAGAGAGAGTGAGCTGAGAAGAATGTGTTACCGCTGTTTCCTGCCTGTGGATGCAATCTCAGAGCTGCTTCAAGCTCATGTTGCCAAGAAAACCCCAGCAAGATGGACTGTGTCTTGAACTGTGAGCAGAAACAAACCTTCCTCCCTTAAGTGGCTTTGGTCGGGATATTTTATCAAAGAAACAAGAAAAGAAACTAAGGCATGGGTGTGGAAATTTGTTTTATCTCTGGAAAGAATATTTCTAGCTACAGCTGAAGAAAGGCTCTCTGCCGCGAGTGAATCTCATTGCCTTAATGAGGAACGTGGCTGGTCCTTTGATCATCAGATAGGAATCATCACTTCCATACATTTATTCTTGGGTTTTCTGTGTTTGGGGACGATGGGGAAAAAGAATAGCACCAGCCTCAAAGCAGAAATGGGAGAAAATGTAGATGAGGCGGAGCAGATCTCCCCACCAGAGGCTCAAAGAATGCGTAGAAGCAACTGTAGATGAAGTTAAACTGGGGCTCAGATTAGCTGCAGCTCAGGGGCCTGTTGGAGATAGTAAACAAGGCCTTCCTACCTTCCCCGCACAGCTCATGTCTCCTGCATCAAGTAACAGCAGTGGATCTCTGTCACCTTCCTCTTCCTCTGATTGCCTGCTGAGCCGGGGAGGGCCTGGCCGGAGCCACGTGACAGCTTTGCGGAGCCGGTTCGAGTTAGAATATGCCCTAAATGCAAGGTCCTGCGCTGGGTGGTCTCAAAGGTAAGTGCGGATGTCAGCAAGGGTCTTGCTGTAAATCCAGGCTTCGGTGCCAGATAAGGGCAGTCATCTGCATGATGCTGCCGAGTGGAGTCTTCAGCATCCCTCTGAAAAGCACTGGCCAAGAGATTAGGTTCCATTTTTCATTACACTGTGAACAAAAATCTAAACTTTCATCCTTGGTTAGTTCAGGTTCTTCTGCAAGTTGTCAGTAACAGCAGTGAGCCACGGCATCAGAGAGCTGTCTTCTAAAATATAAAGTGATGAAGCATTATGAATTATTGAAAAAGAAATTAGGGCAGTCTTGTGGCATTCAAAGAAGGGTTCCGTGTATGAGCCTGTAAGCAGTCCTGGTAATGGAGACCAGACATTCAGAGTGGCACCTACTTTCCTCCATCAGCAATTCCACAGAATTGAGAGCAGATGTACAGATAATCCCATACGCAAGGGTTGATGGAAACCTCGTTCATGATAGGCACCAATGGAAACAACTTAAGTGTCCATCAAAGGATGAAGAGACAGCATATGAGAGGCATCATGTACTACAGAATTATTCAGCCATGAAAAAGGAATAAAATATAGATAAACGTTGGAAACATATCTACAGAGATCCCATCGTTGGATGACATCACTAATAGGAGACTCCAATAGGATAGGTGTGTGAACAACTTGGGACACACACACACACACACACACAAATACCAAGAGACTTCAATAGCTGGGTATATTTATTACAGATGTGCCAGCATGGCTGAGTCCTGGTCATCTCCTGGAGATAGGAGAACATGATGTCATCATCTCCTTCCTACAAGGTCAGCAGCACTTCCCAGACTACTTCAGATCTTGCTTGTCTTAATTACCTCTTCAAAGACACTATTTCCAATGCATTTGTATGGGGTGTTGTTGCTTCAGTCTATAAATTTGAGGAGAAACATGAACTACTCTGTATCAACAGGTAAATCTATGAGAAGGGAAACCAAAAAATAGATTGATATTGCCTAGAACTGAAAAGTTTTGGAGGAACTTCTTGATGGGTAATTGTTCTACTTTGGATAATGAAATTTGGAAGTTATAAGTGGTCCTATCAAAACACTGTTAATGTAGTAAATACCACTGAAGTTCTCACTTTATGTGAACGCCATCAGGGAAACCACACTGATCAGAAGTCATCTGTGATCTCTCCTGTTCATGTGCCCCAGTTCCCTACAGGCAGGCATTTTGTCTCTCGACCTCCCTGTAGTTTCACGGAGCCCTAAATGGTTATTTATTGCTTTAAGATGCCTATACGTATAACTGGTCATAATTCAGAACTGACAGCTGTAGCCAGTCACCCTTAGCTCAGGGGCCTGTGTCTGCTTCTAGGTGAGCTGAGCGATGGGCTAGATTGTATCAAGGCCTGCCCTGTGACTCTTACCGTGCTCAGATACAGGTTAGGGCGTACTAGTGGAAGCATGCCTTCCTCACGAAGAAGGAGCTTCCCATGCATGCTCCTAGCCTTGGCTCAAGTGTCAGCCTCTGGCATCACAGCGTAGAGCCCCAGTGTCGACAAGGAGAACAACTATACTTAACAGCCATCGGAGAGACATTTAAAGTAGCAGGTTGGTAGATGCAGATCAAGGATGACATTAATCAATATATATTCAATATATATGTTGATTAATGTCATCCTTGATCAGTTACCAATAAAAAAGAATATATCTGGGTGGGTCTTGGTGGGTGAAGCAACTTTCACTGGCCTAAGAACATGAATGAAGAAAAGGGGTGAGGTCAGAGGTCACTCATATAAGCAAGGTTGGCAGGGGCTATCTTCTATGTGGGACCCAAGAAAGGCAGTAGTTGTGAACTTGATGGAAACCTGAAATATGGAACATGCCTCCAAAATGAACGATATAAAGACCTCTCCCCTGCTCAAGCCCAGAGCTACAGAACATGGACACAGACCCTCTGTAGACTCCTCTACCCCTGAGAAAGCACTCAACAGCCCCAAGGCAGTAAAGGGTTTAGGTGACCTAGCAAGCATCTTCCACTGCCTGCAAGATGTTACAAGATGTTACTGTTGATTTCTCTGCCATATTCCTACTCCAACTCTGAAATAAGGAGTAGCAGAAACAATAGGAGACAGACTAAAGAATCAGCTCAAACCCAGGGAACATCGTGGAATTCAGTATGAGCAGTTTTGATGGGTAGCCATGCATATCCGATACCATTCGTTACTGGGTCTTCAGCATGACTTCACAAGGAATCTCAGGCCTACATTTGCTTGGGTTCAACCCCATGACCATCATCTCGTTGTGTCTGTGAGTCCCTACTTGTGGTTGTATCGCACAGTCAGGTCGCAATACTGCTGCCACAGTCACATGAGGTTTGTCTGCCACAGACAGAGGTACAAGGCTGAGCTACACAATCGGGGAGGGGGCACTATTTTAGCAGTGAGAGGTAGACAGAGACAAGCAGACCCATGCACAGAATCCAGATCAGCTACTGCAGCCGAGTCTGAAAATGCACCACTCAGAAACGGACACACAGCACATGGGGTGAGGTGAGTTGAATGGAAGAGCTTGGCTTCTTGAGACAATAAGAACACAGGGAGACAGACCATTGCTGAAGTGACTCAGTCGGTGCATGGCCTAGTGCCAGTCTTAGAGCAGCTTCTCTTTGTGGTGGTGTTTTGTTCCTCCCTGCACATTTCTCTGAACATCTTTGGCCCCCGTTTACAGTATCAGTGAACAGAAGGCCAGTTTGTTTGTGGCCCCGCCCCTAGCAGACAGAGTCTTAATTATTTGTGGTCCGTGGTACGGATCAGATCTCCTGGTGAAGCATTTAATGAAAATATACAAGGAGTCGAGAGAAGAATCGTGTGTTTTATGCGCTACAGCTTGACTGACATAATGTTAAGTAGCACAGATTTGTACAGCAGATAAAGAAAGGAGATAGGATGAACTGGCTTAAGATAGGCTGGTCATTATGAATTCACAGTGGACTCGGTGGACAGGCTCCGACCATTTCTTCCTTGTCCTATTTAAATAGCTGTCACCGTGGGACATCTGTGAGATGCAGGACACTGTTTTAAATCCTTCGAATTGTTCTATAATTAAGCTTTAAGGGGCAGGCCTTTCAGTTATTGAAGATGAAGAAATGGGCTCATGAAGTATAAGCAATTCTCCTGAGTGATCAAATAGGTGGCCCAGCTGGATTCCCACAGCTGCTGTGCTTTCTAAATTCCCCCAGCACAGGAGGCAGTGGGATCCAGAAGCTCGTGTTCTGCCAATGCTGTGTTTTCTGGACTTCTCCCAGTTTGTTCTGGATGATGATCAAGGAATAGATTCACGCACTCCTTGCAAACCTGCCTTTTCAGCTTGTTTTCTGATGGCTGTAGAGGGGAGTCAGTTCTTAAAGTGAAAGAGCCCAAGGATACAGGAACTGGTGGGCTAAGGCCAGCAGGGCCATGGGGTTAACTGCCTAGAGTGATTCCAACTTTCCATCTTAGGATCATCTGGGAAGATCAAAGAGAGCCGAGTAAGGCTCACTGGGTGGCATCTGGGCCTCAGAAAACTTGGAAGGTGGTGGGTAGCCCCAACACAGCCAAGCAGGAGAAACAGAGAGAGGCATGGGGTAAACCTGCTGAGGGAGGAGATGCATGTTCTGGCAGAAAACTTGGAAGGTGGTGGGTAGCCCCAACACAACCAAGCAGGAGAAACAGAGAGAGGCATGGGGTAAACCTGCTGGTCTCTCTGAGGGAGGAGATGCATGTTCCGGCACAAATGCAAGAGACCTTGCCAACATCACATGTTGACCAAGGCTAAAGGAAGATTGGATCCTTGTGCTGGTTCAGTCTCTGGGCCCATGAGCACTGAGCCTCAAAGCTAATTTACCCAATTACACAGGAAGGTGTAATTTCCCTTGGGTGTCTCCATGAGTCTGAAAAAATGTGTACAAGGCTTGGTCTGTGCTTGTCCAGAAACATACAGACTCAGGCTCCTGGAAAATGTCCTGAACCACTGCACTGATACAAACGTACACCCAGGAGACTGAAATTTTAAAATCTTGTTTTGGTATAGGTTTTCATTGTTTTATGCATACATACCTCTAGTTACTGTTAACATTTTTTTCCTGTGTAAAACTATTTTTCAAGGTAGAAAGTTGTCAGGTATTTTCTCCAAGAAAAAGAGGAATCTGCTAATTCAGTACAAAAATCACAAATTGTGTAAAACCTGGGATTAAGGAAACCATTCTTGAAGTTCTGTGTTTTTTAAAATGTTTCGTGTCCAGATATATTTAGGAACTCGGCATGTGGCACTTCCCCTCCCACAGGGCCTTGTGCATGGATTACATCACGTTAAATTTAGAAATGACAAAGTACTGAACAACCTTTTTGAAAACCAATTAGGGTTTGTGGGGGCTCAGCTCCAAAAATAGTATGTGTCCCAGTTAGCTGTCCAGGAGAAGACACTGGGAATCTAGGACTCAAAGCTCTGAGACAGACACCCTTGGGATCAATCCCTAGCAATGCAAGGACCCCTCTAAATAGCTTGCCTTGTGCCCTGGGAACATATTTCAACTTATACAATATGAATATAGCGTACAAAATTCTCAATTCACACTTAGTTTTCCTAGAATTCTGGGAACTGTACACTGTGGTAGCTCTGTGAACGAACACGTAGGGTGGGTTCTGCACTCTGACCTCCTGTCTCCTGTTCATCTGTTTGTAGGACTTTCATCACAACCCTCACAACCCTCAGTGGTCTTCTTGCCTTCTCAGTACTTCCTCATCTTAACCTTTCCCTGCGACACTCATACTTATTTCCAGAATCCTCCCCACGTTTTAAATGACCCTAAATCTTGCTTCTTGTCTCCACTCCATGAATGACTTTTATGTAGTCCTTCATGCCAGGTCCCTATCTCCCTCTCCCTCTCTCTTCCTCTCTTTCTCCCTCGTTCTCTCCTCCCTCTTTCACTTGCACACACACACACACACACACACACACACACACAGAGGGAAAGAGAGAGAAAGAGAGAGAGAGACAGAGAGAGACAGAGAGAGAGAGAGAGAGAGAGAGAGAGAGAGAGAGAGAGAGAGAGAGGAGAAGGGTAGTAGAGAGAACCTCAGTTCATAATTCAACTCTGACCTCTTTCAGCATTTTCAAGGCTTTAGCTTCTCTCCTGCCCTTCCTCTCCATGGGCTTCTCACCCTCTGCGCCTGCTGCTTCATTCTTCACGTAGTGCCCTGAAACCATCGGGATCCTCCTGCCTCCAACACTGGGAGGGCTTTTATCCTGGATGCTAATGCCATAGGCAAAAATGCATTCTTATCCTGCGTCCCAGTGGTTTTGAACGGAGGGTGTTCGTTCTCCTCATGCATACACTTTAGATTGCAAAGATTATGTGAAGGATTTATTGTGGATGTAATGGCTGACTATGGACTCCTCAGGCCGAAATGTTGGGATATTTGGGGTATTCCTACAAACTTCAAAGTGGCTCTTCACAAAATGCCCTGAGAAGATACACTGTAGATGTCCGTGAATGACAGGAAGAATCATCTGTCAGCCTTAAGCTTGCCCACTCCTCACCCTTGTCCAAGTGTGAATCAGCCTCCGGTACCTACTTCAGCGGTCTCAGTCTTCGCAGCATCACAGAAGGCTGCATCCCGTCACCCCAGCCTCAATGGGTGCATGAAGAGGCACCATCTCATTGTGTGCCTTACGCCCCACTACTTCATCAATACTTTGAGATCAGACGATTTCTCTTTCTGATCTTATCCAGATGTCTATGACATCCCATTTAAAATTCAACTCCATGGGGGAATATTAAACATTTTATTTGTAATAAATTAAATGTATCCCAAGTTGGGCTTATGGATGCCATGGCCTCTGCTTTTCTGTCAACTTCAAGTCTGTTTTTGTCTGAAACCTAAAAAGCACTAGGTGTTCCAGCATTTTCTCTACTCTTCACCTGAGCTGAGAAGAAGCGTCCTGACAAAAGTGACATAATTTATTCTGTCTTCCAGTTCCAGAGGGATTTCGCAGTGGGGAAGCCATGACAGCGGGCAGAGTAGGCTGGCAGCTCAGATTAAGACTGCAATGGTACTTAGAGGCTACAGCTGCACAGGAAATACAGCCTCAAGGCCCGCCCCCAGCCACCCAAAGTCTCCAGCAAGGTTCTACCTCTTAAAGTTTCCATCTTCCCAAACAGCGCCACCACCTGGGGACATATTGAAATGTGAGCCTGGGGAGGGGCCTTCTCGCTGTCAATCAACAATACTGTCCTATTAAGACACCAGCCCTAATGTGAGAGGGGAACCTGTAAGAACCTACTGGAAGCATGGTTGATTGCAAACTGGCTATTCTCTCCTACTCACTCCCCTTTCAGCTAAGAAAAGACATCCCGCTTCCCGAATGGACCATGGCAGCTGTTTTTCTTGTATTAAGGCCCTTCGATTTACATAGGTCTAGTTTAGGTTTCTTCTGTGCTTTGATATGTTTTTCTTTCTGTGTCCAAACCCATGATCTTACTTACTAAGAGGTAGTGACGGTATTAGGAATCTTGCTGCTTGCTAAGTCCCGTTCCATCTCAGTTACTCTATTTGGCTTTTAGGTGTTACTTTTCCTCCATATTAATTTTATAAACAGTTTACATTTTCTGCCACAGAAAAAGAGAGTTTGAGTGTAGAAGTGTAAACCCACAAACTCACACAGGAAGATCTGATATCATTACCATCATGAGTCTCCTTCTCTATCTGCTCAGTAGGTTTTTCTGCATTTATGTAGATGAACTTTAATATAATCCACAAAGAATTTATTGTGATCTCTATTTTTACTACCTTTATATAAAGCAAAGAAATAGACCATTTAGAGTAGAAAGCATTCCATCTAGTTTATATAAAGATAATATTAATTGTGTGTGTGTGTGTGTGTGTGTGTGTGAGAGAGAGAGGGGGGGGTGAGGGAGGGGGGGAAGGAGGGAGGGAGGGAGGGAGGGAGACCATCCGATCTTTCTGGAGCTGCCCTAGTACACCGTTGCTGGGGAAAAACCTAGGTCAACTTGAAAAGCTGTATGTACTTTTACCCACTGGCACCTTACCTTAACATTTTGGTATTCACTTTCCAATATTTTAGCTTCACAATGAATTTTAAGATTCCACACTTAGATATTTTTCTGCAGAGCTATGATCTCTTTATACCTAGGCAGTTACTTTCTTCAATATTATAGCTCTGACCTGTAACTTCTCTCTCTGAGTCCTGGTTTTCTCTCTTCAAATGCATCTTAAATAGTTCCTTCAGCCTAACAGAAGTAAACATGTGAATCCAGACACATGAAGATACTTTTCTCTCTCTCTTCAGAGATAGTATTCTGTGTGTGCAGGAGTTCATTTTCTTACACATTTAAAATTCTGTTGCACACATTGTCAGGTTTCTTGTTGCTATTAAGGTTTTACTATAAATCCTATTACCTGGGTTTTGTTTACAGGTTTCTCTTCCTAACTGGTCTTAAAGTCTTTCCCTAGTTTTTGTATCTTACTCCAATGATACTGAGCATGGCTCCGGTTTTTATTTCTTTTACCTATATTTGCTGGCTTCCAAAAG
The DNA here is from genome assembly GCF_963924665.1 of Micromys minutus. Taxonomy (NCBI): domain Eukaryota; kingdom Metazoa; phylum Chordata; class Mammalia; order Rodentia; family Muridae; genus Micromys; species Micromys minutus. Next base: position 85,333,887 of record NC_137973.1, on the reverse strand, counting down.
CCACAGTTTGGTTGCTTTCAGAACTTCTGTATAATTCACAGCTGCTGGATAACATTGTTTCAGTTTAACTTTATGTTCTTTGAAAAACCTCACTAGATGTGCACCATCTAGTGCCTTTAAAATATGTCTAATCAGAACATATATGCAAATGGAGTGAGAGTATGTGCAGCAACATATGTGTTAGGAAACTGTGCGACTACAAAGGTCTTTTTGAGCAAATCAAGTGTGTTTTTCTGTGTCTCTGTGCAGAGGGTATAACTTCCAACTTTTATAGCTCTGCTACAGACTCAGTAACAGTTTTTCTTGCATTTATCTTGCTAATTCTCTGAATATCTTTGTTTTTCTGTCTGTTTCCAACTCAATTTCTTTCTGACTTATCTCCATTGTATTTGTTGTCTAAAAAATTTTCAGGCCAGTTTTGAAAGTCATTTTGCCTTCTATATAAAAGCTTACTTTTTCCTTTAGAAACATTTATTTCATGCTCTCTACCTAGACTTCTCATCTGCAGTCTTTAGGTTCTGGTCACACGGCTGTTCTGATGGATTCTTGGCTTTCCTGGGGTCCTGTCTCTCTTGCCTGTACCACTTAGTTCTGCTATGTGCTCATATTCTTTGGGTGTGTGAAGCTGATAGCTTCTTTCTTTCTTCCTCTTGTTTTGGAGAGGCAACTTCACAAATGAACTGGTTTCTCTCATTTCTGTGCCTCATGCTGGAGCTCAGTTTAAAGTAGGCACCTGTGTCTTGCATCTGTGGTATAGCGCAGATTTTGTTTCTCCTATTTTTTTAACCTTGGTTGTCTCTTTAAGATATTAGATGTTTTAAAGACTATTTTTCATGTGTTTGTGTGTGTGTGTTCTTTTGAGTGTTTAGCATGTATGAGTAGATTCCCGAAGAAGCAAAAAAAAAAGAAAGAAAGGAAGGAAGGAAGGAAGGAAGGAAGGAAGGAAGGAAGGAAGAAAGAAAGGAAAGAAAGAAAGAAAGAAAGAAAGAACGAAAGAAAGAAAGAAAGGAAAAAGGGAAAAGAGAACAGAAAAGAAAAATGGAAAAGAAAAAAAAAAAAAAGGAGGACAGTCATTGGAACCCTAGAACTGGAGATACAGTTGGCTATAAGCTACTCAACTTGGGTGCTTAGAATTTAGTTCAGGTCCTCTGGAAGAGCTGTATTTCTGAGCTATCTCTCCAGCTCCAAGACTGTGGCTTTTTAAAGGTGTTTGTCATCTGACCTACTTTATTTGGACTAATGTATCTGCCACACACAGTCTTCTAAAATTCTTCTCAGAGGCCAACAATAATCTTCATGACATGTATATCATAATAATAATCTTCAAAGACATGACGTGACTTTGGAGTAAGGGCCTAAGTCAATCCCTTGGTTTCTGTTCACACCTGCTTAGATTGTAAGCATATTGTGTTCATAAGCATCCCTCCCTCTCATGTTGCACTGTGTTCCGTAGGATGGTGTCTGGGATAAGAAAGTATAAAATACCTATTATACAACAGGCAAGTGAACATGGCAGCCTCCCATCAAGATAACGCTGTCTAATTCTAATAGCAATCTTGTGAAGTACCGCGGAAAGCTCCCATTCTTCGAGGAAAGAAAATTGAAACTAGCAGTTTTAAATAATGGATACAAAACTATTAAACGGTGAAAAACATAACTTCACAATTGAACCCAGGCTTGCCTGGCAGTGGCTCTACTGTGTCTTAAGACTAAACTTCAAAGCCTGCTACCTGAATTACTTTTAAGAAGCAGGTGAGTCAATCATAGGAGCCAGGAGACCCCGCGAGGAGCTGTCCGCGGTGCTGAACAGGCACCCACTGAAGAGTCCACCAAGTTCAATGGAATTTGATCTACATCTCTTTTACTCACAGAGAAATTCCCTCCTCACTGACTAACTCTGACACTGGCCACCTTTCTTCATTTTACCTCCTAGGGACAGACTATAATCAGCTGCCTATAGACCCAACTAGAATAAAACTTCACACTCAAAATCCTGCTTCTCAGCACACCAGGACTAACTAAGCCTCCCTCCAAACCAGCCACCCTGGATACCTGGAAAAGCAGCAAGCTCTAATCAGAACATATAAGAAGACATACTTCTTTCTAGGAATTTTGCAGCCAGAAGTGCACACATGAGCCAGTTTAGAGGATAACTCTACTGTAATGCAATTTCTTCACTGAACTAAGGTACATTCTTCATTATAGTAATCAGTTTGCAGAACTCACAACCTCTGGACAACACAACAACAATATTAAGGCTGATCACACAAGAAAAACAAACAAACCAACAAACTGACTGGCTGTTAATAAGGAAATGATGTTACTGTCTTTGCTCATTCATAGATATGATGTGGGCTCAGTACCTAAACCAGATGTTACACATAAATCACTGTGAGATTCATGAATCTGAGAAAGCAGTAAAAAGATAGTATCATCAGTTTTCCAACGTAGTTATTAGCTTACTCCAAGATGGCTGATTGAATGCAGAGCTAATGAGTTTTTTCATCAAAGCTCACTGCTTATTTAAGCATCTCATTAGCACCTTTCCCATCCTTCAGCCAGGCCCTCTGTGCTGAGAGGCGGGCCATCTGAACATGCGGCTCTGTTAAGCCCCTTTGTCACGTTGGTATAATGAGGATAGTAAGATGTCACTTGCCTAAATCTAGGGGCAAGGCAATTTTCCCTGGATATTTATCATCTCTGGAGTATATAATTTTTATGACACTCACTTGCTCAAGGTCAGTCACTCAGCTCATTAAGGGTCTGAAATGAAAAAAAAAAAAATTAAATGGCGAGGAAGAGAAGCCAGAATCTAAGCAGGTGCCAGCATGTCTGTTGGTTGCCCCTTTTATCTTTTTTCTTTTTTAAGTTCAAATATCTTTTTTTAGTTGTCCATGAATTTTCCTAATTAATAGACCAGAAAAGCTTCTGATGTTCATGGGGTGTGGGGTGAAGAAGGAAACCTATAGCCATATGTGCTGGTGTTATGTAGGTTTGAATTACCTCCTGGCCACGGGCCTGGTGTCCTATGAAGTACATGAGAGATGGGAGGTGTTTCAGCAATGTGAGGGTCGGAAGTGTGTCTTCCAAGTTCATGTAAAAACCAGGAGCTACAGTGCATACCTGCAAGAGCTGGGCTCCCAGGAAGAAACAGTAAGCGGAGACAGGAGACTCTCCATAAGTGGGCAGGCCAGCCAGCCAGCCTGCAACTTCCAAGAACAAAGGACAGATGGGAAACCGAATTCGAGGTTGTCCTCTGACCTCAACATAATCACCATGGTACATGTACAATGCCACCTCTACACACAAAGACACTCACAGAGAGAAAGGCACACACAAAAGCACACACAAGGGCACACACAGACAAAACAAAAGTTAAGAACGTAGATGTTAAAAAATATTTTCATGAAGGTTCAAAATTCTCGATTATTCATCTGTATTGCAAAAGCCACAAAATATGTTTATAAAACCTCTTTATTCAGCATAGCCCTGGGATCATACCTGCAAAGCACCACAGTGACAGTTGCCACCAAGTCCCAGACTCAAAAGTGAGTAAGTATCCCACGGTGCCAACTGCTGCCCTCAGACTTGGGGATTCTGCTTTCTTATCATTCTAATCATCATGGAGAATTAGACATGTCTCCAGAGTTGAAACAGGGTCCCTGCAGAGCTCCCTCCCCTGGTGAGAACCCTAAACAGCACGTTTAGCCTCGTTCCTGAGTTGGCTTGCTCACTGGCGCCATCTGGCCATCTGTGGGGGCGCTGCAGGGAGTATAGCTGCGAGAGACTGGAAAATTCACCCCTAACAAAGGCATACAGCGTCAAAGTTAAGGAGAGAGGGGGGAAAAATGTCAATCTGTTCCTGACTTTTAAAAGCTACCCTTAGATTGAAACAACCTTTCTCTGTGAAAAATGTCAAAGAAAGGATATCAAACAAAATGTTCTGTTCAGAAGAAGTGCTGGGGGAATGGGAAATTAATGAAACAGGAGATAGAAGAAAACCCTGTGCCTGGATAAAATCGGTACTTCTTAAAGAGAAAGCTTTAAGGACCAGGATTTATGCCCCACATAAAACATTGCATGAGACTGAGACAGACTGAGACAGTGACATATTTAGGTTACAACAGCTCACTCAGAGAAGATGTCTTCCTCTGCTGGGCGGCTCTGCCTCGGTCCTTCAGCTCCTCCTGTCCCAAGGTAAGCTTGTTAGCTGCCTGAAAGGGCCTCCCTGCTAACCCGAAGGGCCTGTTCCTTCTGATGCATTTTGTAATACTAATTAACTAATTCCCAGCCACATAAAGGGAACCTGTGAAGATTCACTAGAGGCAAACTGCTAAGCAAATGACAACAGACTTCTCCATTTTCAATTAGACTGAGTGGCATATTGTGACAGCAACAAGTGGGCCGGCTTTCTAATGACAAGAGTTTTATGAGGGCTCCATTCCTGGAAATGAAAAGGAAGCCTTGGCCACATGTCTACCCTTGTGCACATCAAAGCAAACTCCTGCCTTTGGTTGTGTTTCTGTACCACTGGATGTAAGATTTAATCCGAAATGCCGCCTTTTGAGATTGCTTCTGTTCTCTGAAAATGTCTGACAGGACACGGCACAGGGACCAGAGAGAACAGCCAGCCTAATTAAACCCATACAGGTGGCACTGCGCTCTGCCTCAGCAGCCCGACTCCAGCCAGCCCCGCCCTGAGCACCCGACTCTGCTGTTTGTGTTGCAGATCCCTAGCTCACATGGTAACTGTTGCTATGTTTGCAGTAATAAGTGGGTGATGCTAGTGTCTCAGTAATGACTGTGATACAAGAGCCATGATTTCCAAATGGGTTTTTGAAGCTGCTCACACAAAGGCACTGCAGAGTGACAGCTTTAATTTCCATGGATTCTCTTTCTTTTCACCTTTAGTATCTTCTGTATGGACCAAAGCTAACCCCCATAGAATAGCAAGAGTGGCAGCTCTCTTCCCTTAGCCCACTGGTATTTAAAAAGGATGTTTGTTATTCTAAAGGGGCATTGTTTCTAACTATCTCTTTAGAATCTACGGTTTTCAGTATTTCTTGTACTTAAGTAACAGCAATTAAAGCTATCAGAAAACATTATGGGCCCAGGGAAGAAAGCAGCTCCTGTATTAACCACAGGAGAGAGAACAGCATCTGCTATTAATATCTATGACATTAGCTGGATGCCCACATTAATGAGCAGATGTTTGAAGAGCCTCAATAGCAAATAAGTCTGCAAAATTCATGAGCGGGTATTTTCCGTGCTGCAGATTCCCCTTCACAGAAACAGCGAGCAAATGGAATGTGTTTTATTTCCTGATTGTCATGAAGTGCCTACTTCCCAGTAAGTGTTATAACACTGCTCTTTCCGTAGAGGTGCCCATTGTCTCAGTTCCAGGAGAGGTTGCTATGCCCACTGATAATAGTATCAAACCACAGAAGAAGATACATTGTCTATTCTGACCATTAGCCACCATGGTTGAGACATTGTGGATTTTTTTGTAGGCTAGTTGTAACACTGACAAACACAGCTTTTCCATGTGGTAGAACCATCAGCCTTGGGTCAGTATTACACAAATGAACAGGCTGAAGCCAGAGAGGATGAGAGACCTGCTGGAGGCTTTGCAGCTAGTGAGCAGCAGGGCCATGATCTGAGCCTGGATCCGCCTGACTCTAAAGTGTGAGCTGTTCTCTCCTTGCTGAGCCATTGTGACAGAGGGGGGGGGCTGTTCTCATACTTCTTCTCCACGTGGCACCACAAAATCCCTCCGAGTGGGGATTCAGGATCCACATTCATAATGAAGCAAGTGAATATGCAGTTGTTTCTCACTGTGTGGCCCCCAGGCTGCCACTTCAGCATCTGTGGTAATCTGTTGGAAAGACAGACTGGCCCACAGAGACAATCCGGCCTCATTCTAACCTTTAACAAGCATTACACACATACATGCCTATGAACTTGCATCAAGATGGAAGGCATGCCACTGCAGTCTCTAGTGCTTCAGGATGCTCCTCACCCCCACCTCTCTCCATAGCATATTTCCTGCAGGTTATAAAGTCTCCACTTAGAAGCATCCCCAACCACAGGTGCCCATGAGACTGAAAGTGTCCCTGCCTCCTTTGTAGAGACTGTTGCTGTATTAATTCACCTACACATTCATGTGACATGTGTCTGCAGTACCAACAGATACAGTGCATGACATGAAAGGAATCACTGAAGGGCGGCGGCATAGACCTTCACCTAATTCCTGCAGGTGTGCCTGCTGAAGCTAGAGTCCAGTATGAAAACGGAGATTCCAGAGGCTTGGAAAGCAACTCCAGAGTACTCGGGTTTCAAGCAATCATTCCTCTTCTGTTGCATTGATTATCATGCAGGTCAACCAGTACGTGGCAAAACAAGCTACAGGAATATGAGACAAGTAGGGATGCTGTCTGCTGATCCTTTCTCCATGAAATGTTTTTAATAGAAAGCGTTGTTAAATTAGGGAAAGGCTGGAAGAAGCTGAGAAGGAGGGCGACCCTGTAGCAGTCTCAACTTGTCCTCCAAGATCTCTCAGGCACTGAACCACCAAGCAGTCAGCATACACCAGCTGATATGAGGCCGACACATATACAGCAGAGGACCAGGGTCTGGCCTCAGTGAGAGAAGAGGCACCTAACCCTCGAGAGACTTATAAAGTTGGGCTAACACCTTTTTACAACTTTCATGCATCCATCAAGTATGTGTGTGTCTATGTGTTTACATGTGTACATGCACATGTGTGTATGCTAGAAATAAGGCATGAGCAGTGGGAGGAGCCATGGGAGGAGCTGTGGGAGGGGCTGTGGGAGGGGCTGTGGGAGGAGTCCTAGAAGGGGCTGTGGGAGAGGCTGTGGGAAGGGCTGTGGGAGGAGTCCTAGAAGGGGCTGTGGGAGAGGCTGTGGGAAGGGCTGTGGGAGGAGTCCTAGAAGGGGCTCTGGGAGGGGCTGTGGGAGGAGTCCTAGAAGGGGCTGTGGGAAGGGCTGTGGGAGGAGTCCTAGAAGGGGCTCTGGAAAGGGCTGTGGGAGAGGCTGTGGGAAGGGCTGTGGGAGGAGTCCTAGAAGGGGCTCTGGGAGGGGCTGTGGGAGGAGTCCTAGAAGGGGCTGTGGGAAGGGCTGTGGGAGGAGTCCTAGAAGGGGCTCTGGAAAGGGCTGTGGGAGAGGCTGTGGGAAGGGCTGTGGGAGGAGTCCTAGAAGGGGCTCTGGGAGGGGCTGTGGGAGGAGCTGTGGGAGGGCTTTGGGGGGGTGCTGTGGGAGAAGCCAGGGAAAGGATTAACTTGAGCAGAGGTTTGAATAGAGCAGGCCATACTGCTTTCTTCCCAGGAGCAAATGGAAGGGTGAAGGCTGCTTCCTGCCTCCTGCTTCCCTTCGGGCCCCTAAGACCTACTCTACCCAAGCAAGGAACGGGCACCCATCTGGAATGTTCATCATTGCCCTATGGCATGACCCGAAGCTCTGGTGACATTGTGGGAATGAACATGTTTTCCCTACTGCTGTGTTAGGACCAGTCGTCATAAGTTACCGTGCACTGGACTCACGCAGAGCTGATAGCTACCTTGGACACAGCATTGTTCCCTGGAACTGAGCCCCAGGCAGCTCTTGGTATAGTTAAAAACTGCCTGTTAACGAATGTTCCTTCGTTTAAATTTCAAGGGAAAGGAAATAAAAGGTGTAGCCATCATTGAAAGAAGGAAAGAAAGAAAGGAAGGAAGGAAGGAAGGAAGGAAGGAAGGAAGGAAGGAAGGAAGGAAGAAAGAAGGAAAATAGCTTACCCAGTTTTTACAGCCTGCCATTTGCTGATTTCCACAGTGAAAGGTGCAGGAAGAATCTGGGATCTACAGAAATCACTGTCCAGCACCTTATCCATATGTTCTGCTTCCCAGCCGCTCTCACCCATACAATCCATCTGCCTTCATCCTCTACTGCCTAGAATAATACCTGTCACGGGGCAGCTTCTCCTCCAGGGCTCACTGACTGCAGGGACGAACACCTGCTGCTCACAGGACAAAGAGTGCAGCTAACCTCACTGGTAGGAGCTTCCCGCCATGGTCTTCATCAAGGCTGCATGCCTGACATTCCCACCAGCTTCTAACCTGAGGGTGGGGGTGGTGACCACCTTTATCTGGGTAAATCGCTTGCCACAGACAACCAGGATGCATGTGACCACCTCACTGATACTCCTCACGACACATGAAGAAGTCACATTTGGCACTCTAAAGTTGATGTGAGCTTTTGGAGTCCTAACAAATCCCTCATCAAAGAGTTTTGTTGGAATCAACAGAAACCCGCCTTTGCTCTGTGTGTGCAGACAAATCTGACAGGCCTGAGATCACAGCAGAGGTGCCTGGAAGGAGGAGCTGGTTGATTGTGAGTGCAGGGGGGGTTCTGATTTGCTCACTCAGCCAATACTTGCTGAGCTGTTACTCTAGGACTCAGAAATATAATAAAACCACATCACTTCTCTCAGTGAAGAAGACCCTTTAATCCAGAGGAAAGCTCCCCCACTAGAGCGAGTCTATGCCAGCTGGAGACAGGGACACTGGCCATTGCTGAGAGCCAATGGATGCCCCTCTGCACATTGGCACAAGAAGACCAGTCTGGTAGCCCCACCTGTGTGATGAGCCTTGCTTTCTGTATCTGTCTTCTCCTCTCCCTGTCTCTCTCCAGATCTAAGCCAGCCTTCTTTTATGCAGTGCAGTTGTTACTACACACAGGATGGTTCGCTATTTAACTTCCTGTCAGTTACCTAACGGATGGAGTCATGCTTTTGTTTCAGAGGCTCCTGGTTAGGGTTTGAAGAGCTGGATTGATGAGAATTACCAGAGAGAAATATTTTTTGAAAAGTAAGTGAAGCTGGTGACATATTACTTCAGAGTTTAGTGAAATTCAGCAAATCTAATTCTATTACCCTGTCAAATGCTCACATAAAGGACACCTGAAAGCATATTTCAGATGCATCTGTAAAGACTTCAGGAGCTACAGACACATCTGCAAAAGCAGGAAGAACCTCTTACTGACAGGCCATTGTTTTCTGAAGCAAGTAAATAACCTTCCAGCAACTAATTAAATAAAGTTATCTTGGTGCTGCAGTGCCGGCCTGCTCTCCCTGGGAAAGGTTGTCAGGCAGTTAATGATAACCGTGTTTTCTCAGAGGCTTCTGGACATTTACATAGGCAGACTCACCCAGACAGGACAAAATAGCAGCTTTCTGCATGATTCACGGAGCAGAGTGCATTTATGACCGGACTACTTTAGTCCTTGTTTATTTTTGCTACCAAGGATGAGATGCCAGCTCATAAATGTATTTGTTCTGACCAAACAGCCAGGGGCAAACGTTTTAAAGCATTTCTGTAAAGCTCCGCATTTGTTAGAGGTTCACAAGCGCACACACTAGGAAGACCCCGTGGCACTTCGAGCCACTACTGGCTGTGTTTGCACCTGTGCTGAAGTGCTTGCTATGGAGAGGGTGAACTGAAGTACAGCAGGAGCAGCAGCAGCAAGGCTACTCTAAAGGAGCTGTCGCCCTCCCTCTTCTGCCCTTCAATTGCCAGGAATGGAAATCCTATACAGAACGTAGATTTAGTGAAGGTTGCACACATTCTCATCAGATATTCTCAGCAACCTGCTAGGGGTGTGTCCTATCTATCTATCCATCCATCCATCCATCCATCTACCTACCTACCTACCTATTTATCTATCTATCTATATCTACCTATCTATCTAGAATCTATTTATCTATCTAGGATCTATCAATCATCTATTTATCTATCATCTACTTATTTATCTATCACCTACCTTTTTATCTATCATCTACCAATCGTCTCTGTATCAATTATCTATCATCTGTCTATTATCTACCTATCATCTATTGATCTATCTAGAATCTATCAATCACCTATTCATTTATCTATATCTATCTATCAATTATCTATCTATCATCTGTCTATCATCTACCTATTTATCTATCATCTATCTATCTAGAATCTATCAATTATCTATTTGTCTACATATTATTTATCAATTATCTGTCTTCTATCTATCATCTGCCTATCATGTATCTATCATCTATGTATGCATCTATCTAGCTTCCTTGCTATCTCTATCTATCTAGCTGTGTGTTGTGTACATCTATGTGTCTATCTGCACATCTGTGTGTGTGTCTCCTTCTCCAGTGAAAAAGATCAAATCCAGGTCCCTGAGCATGCTATACCAGCATGCTACAACTGAGCCTTATTCCTTTCTAAGGTTGGGAAGCAGGTCAGAACAGTTCGGAAATAGATTCTTGGTGGTACACAGGTAAGTCAAAGGTGACCCAGTCTGTCTTAATCCAGAGCTGATATGTGCTATTCTTCAGGACAGTATAAGAAATTCTGTTTGCAACTTGAGTGAGAAAGTGGTTAGCAGTGATGGGTAGTATATCCTGTTACAAATGAAACTTCATCCAGACTGGGCGTGGCATGTTCTCTGTCCTCACTGTGAACACTATACTCTCCAGTGCTTGTGATTTGACATTCTTATGGTCAGCTGTCCCTCGACCTATCCATGGCCAGTTAAGGCCACTTACTGATAGAACTACTCAGGCTCAGTGAGCTCCCCATATTCAGAGTGGCCTTACTCAGGGTCAGCAAGGTCTACATATTTGAACTGGCTTTACTCAAGGTCCGTGTTTTATATAGATAATTGAAGTGGACGTATTCGGGGTCACTGTGATCTACATAGATAAAATGTCCATATAGCTAGTTCTCAAAATTAGAATTGCTAACTTTTAAGTCTGCAATAGATCCCATTTCTTCATACACCTCTGTAAAAATTCAACAGAGGTCTAGAAACTAGTATTGGCTACATGTGTTCCTATGAGCAGCAAGAAAACACTATGGTGAGACAAAACCAAAAGCCACAGTTGTCTCAGTTCTTGTGGTGCGGATTATTAACAGCCTGCCTCCCCTTCTGCTCCTAATCTGGCAGGCATTACTCATTATCTGCCATGGAAATCATTTTTTTATACCTGTGGGTAATTTTTAATGTGTCCTGTATCTGCAGGTCTAATTTCTTTTAGGGAGGTTAATAACATTAATCCCATTTTACAGATGGGAATAAAAGAACTGAATTATCCCATTTTCCCAGGTCAGAGAGTAAGTCAGTGCCTCATTAACTTCCATTAGAATTTTCACTCAATCTAATTCGTACAGAGCTTCTTCACCAGGATGCTTAATTACTGTCAAGAATTTTCTGGAATCTACTCCTCACTGACACACATCAAGCACTTGAGCCCATAGGTGAACAAGGCATAGTGCTAGGGGAACAGGTATGCCCAGGGAGTGGAAGGAGGGTCCCTAGAGCAAGCTGCAAGAAGGGATTAAGTGTAAGTGGTCTGTCGGTAAGGAGGGGTAGCAGTGGTGGACTATTGGTAAGACTCCGTGGACTGGCTTTGGGACCAACTGATTCTCCAGACTTGCTGTGCTCAGGTCCCAGTGGCAATCTGAACACTGCCTCACTTACCCAGATGATGGAGAGGCTGAGGAATAAAGTGATTCATGGGAAGAACATCCTCAGGGTATGTGAAGGGAGTTTAAGAGTAGGCTATGGCGTGAGAAATTCAGTTATCTGGAACCAGAGTCAGGGTTTTTGACAGAGCTAGTAGGCTGTCAAAATAGGAAGGGGGTGGGATCACCCGGAGGCCTCTTGCAGCACACAAGTCTCAGGGCTGCTAGGAGATAGCTTTAGAAGGTGATTTTATAACCCGCTCATCCAGGAACTGATGAACCAAAGACCAAAGCAACACTACACATTAAGGTCTGACTCATTGGCAGTTTCAGGTGGTGTGAATCATGTACAGTGCTGGGCTAAGGAGAGAGGTGAGTCCGGCTGAAGCATGTGTAGGTCTTGAGGAAAGATGGCTAGTGCAACAAGAACCAGACAGATGGTGTGCTTTGGAGTATTGTGACCAAGTGAGGTAAAAGGAGCCTTGTAGTTGTGGCAGCTAGAACAGTGATTAAGAGTGAATAGAGACTTCCAGAATCTCTTCATCTCGGCTATTTCTATACCTTCTCCCCACCCCCAACCCGGCTGCAAGTATTCGCCCCCTATAATTGCAAGTTAGCTTTCTGTTTTATTTTGTTTTGCTTGGTTCTTAGTCTCACGGAGTCCCAGTTCTCAGGTTTCCTATACAGCCGAGACTTACCCCAAACTTAGACCCTCTCGCTTATCCTCCCAAGTGCTGGAATGACAAGTGTGCAGGTCTCATGCCCTGAGAGATCTCAGGCACGCCTTTACCAGTGGAGCCACGCCCACAGTTCCCACAGGCTACCATTTCTACAACCCGGTCTTTGCTGCCCCTGCGCCTTCTTTTGTCTAGAGAGTTACTGCTCAAACTCCAGTGGTTTTAAGGCCAAGGGATCAGCAGGATGGAACCGGTATCTGTCCTCACTATCTGTCCTCACAGTGTGAGCAGGCCACTTCGGCAAAGCATGATGAATTCCATGATAAAGGTGCAGAGACGCTGTTGAAGGAATAGATGGGTACTGAGTGACTGATGTCTTTAGCTCTTTCTGCTTGAATGTGAAGTGCTTTGATCTCAGAGAATAAGTAAGAATTTCTTTAAAATCCACGCTAGCCTATTCATAATGCCATTTCTGATATGAATAATAACTTCTCCAAAGCCCTGGGTCTGCAGCCAGCCGTTGTTAATCTCCAAGCAGGTGGCTGATACCCTGGTAGAACAAAAATAAAATAAAATGAAGGACATATGTATATCAATATCCGCCAGTAATCGAAGACAGCAAATAATTACCATCAGCCTCATTCCTCACCCTTCTCCCCGCAGATCTCCCACGCTGAGATTTGCTGGCCAGTGTTTGTTCCTTTTTTTTTTTTTTTTTAATGAAATCTGTTTCAAGCTCTATTGGAAACTTGATATAGCAGGTGAAGCATTCAGGCCCATGATGAATCAGAGCCAGACACAAATAGAAGGCTGAGGACTCAAGAGCTTCAAAGAGACAGTCAGAGTGGTTCTGCACTTGGATCTGCTGCCTCTACTTGCTGGAGCCAGAATCTAAAGGCGGCAGCTGCTGCAAGCCTGCATAAACAAAGGAAGGAAGCAAGAGCCTACCGTTCCTATGGGAACCGCCACAGCTCCGGTTACCAGTCCACAGATGCCACTCCTTTCCCATCCAGGTCTCACATTAAGACAGTGAGAGGTACGCTTCCTGCGAGGTGGGTGGGGATGTCGGCAGTGAGAGATTCATGACTCCAAAGGGCCTGGGCCCCAGTCGCAGAATGGTGTATACCTGGGAATAATAGCTAAAGAATCCCAATAAAGCAACATCCACTTCCTACTGGGGTACTGATGGCCCAAGTTTACACTAAAGTTGGAGATTCCAACAGATTCTGAACCATCGGCTTTGGGAGAAACTGCCTGAAGAGGGAATTCAGGATTAGGCTCAGACACGATTGTGGAAGCCTGTATCCCGAGGTTCAGATGCCTGACTTCCAGACTGGAGTCTGAAGACCCGGATTACTGAGTGCAAGGACCCCAGGCCTCCCGTACAGCCCCTCTCGGGTTTTCCTGTAGCCTAGCATCCCATAGAGCTCCTCAATGGTGAGTCATACTGAAGTTTCCCCCCTGTCTCCACTTACGCCAGGTGATCAGGCACGTGGCATGATCCATTCTTGCCACGGTTCCCTCGAAGTAAAAATAATCACAAATATAACGCCCTGCCCCCTTTCTGCTAGGAAAATTAAGAACTACTAGATGGAATCAATGTCATGATTCCAAAATGCCCCACACAGTCGATCCTATTTGAAACATTTATGACTCCTGAGGCAAGGAGTTCTACATGTGATTTCTGTGGTTCTCTACATTCCCAAAGTCACATATAAAGAACAGGGAAGTTGCACAAGCCACAGGTCACTGCAAAAGTCTGGGTGAGGTGTACCTGCTGCATCCAACTGATGAATGTACCCAAATGCTCCTTCCTCGCAGAAGCTTCATCACGACCATTGTGGTTGGCCACACAGAACCATGTAGTTTTGTATCCCCCAAGCCTCTAGTGATTTCCTCTACACAAGACATCTTTAAAACACACAGCAAATGTTCTATGTGACGAGCATCTGTGGAGTGGTGATAGTGACGCCACATTGATGATGACATCACTGTGACTGCTCCAGCCTGCTTGTGCTAGTTTAGGCAACACAAGGAAAGAAAGTCTCTGTGGACCTGAGGAGTAGAAGGGCCCTTGCTCTTTTGCTGACTTCTAGAAGACCTTCTGTTCCTCACCTCCAGGGACTCCATCTTGCTTTGGTATGTGACTGGCTTTTCAGGGTTTGAGCCAACTGGGAACTTCCTGTAAGACTGCCATGTAATCTTTTCTTTCCCCAAAAATAATGCAAGAAAGTGTGTTAGCAAATGACAACAGAATAGCCTCTGAATGAACCTCACGAAAGATCTTCCACTTAGTTTTGTTCTGTGCTATGACTATTCCTTGATTCATTTATTTAGCAAATAATAATAATAATAACAATGACAATAATAATAACACTTATCAAGGGCTTTTAATTCTAGGATATTTGTGAAATATCAAATATGTCAGTCATTGAGTTCCCTATAAAGATTTAATTCTAGTGCTGAGTGGAGTGGTGTAAGTTTTTAATAAACCCTGTGGGTCCTAGATGCAGTCACATTGATAGAGTGAGTGTTGTCATTCAGGACACTTAGATTTGATTCCAGCACCAGGAACCCCAATCTGGCACGAAGCACCATATACTAGATGTGTTGGTGTAAACAATAACAACAACACAATGACAAATGAGTGAATTGTGTATTATTCTGAAGCAGTGGCAGGGGTAAGAGCGTGGAGAAGGGACTGAGGCTGGAAAGACTCACCCTGAAGACAGCTGGTATTTACGGAGCACCTACTATGTTATGTATTATGCACTGTAGGTGTGTTATGGCGATGTTTACAGAACACACACTGTGTTTCAGGCTTTTTCTGAGATCTTTACACTTATATTATCTAGTACAATCATCACGGAGACAGATGATTCCATTACTCTTGCAGTGTGGAAGAGAACGGTGAAATCTGGGAAGGTGACCCCTAGACTGTGGAGATACTGGAATTGAAAACCCAGTTCCATCTGAATCGGTACCATAGTCCTAACCTACTGTTTGACCTACACACAGAAATTCTGCTGAGAGACTAGTTTGGAGAAATGGCCAGAAGCTCAGTCCAACTGAAGTCATTTTGTAAGCATGTAAGCTCTGCACCGCGGCCCATAGACCAAGGATGCTCTGAAGGGGTGGGCTGTCTGGTGTGCCAAGTACTAAGGCTTCACTATGAAAGTGGTCATCTAGATCAAGCTGTGAAACAGCCACTAAGCACTTCTTATCAAACATAGTCAGGTTCCTGCCAACACGGAAGGCTGGGACACTGTCGTGATCAGCAGGAAGCGTCAAGCCCCGGGTTGCCCAGGATTCAAAGAGATGTCACAAAACATCAAACAGCAGAGGGTTATCCACCCTACGTGTCTACAGAGAACATCAGGAGGACAAGACACTTGCAATACCATGCTTGCTCTGCTATCCCGGACCTGACAGCACAGAATGCACAGAGGAAGGAGCAAAGTTCTGCTGACGTGTGCTGAGGCAACAGTCCCTGCGGTCTGGCGAACATTCACTTAAAACAAAAACAAAAACAGACGTTGCTTGTAATTTTTAACCTCCCTTAGGGTGTTTCAAATGATTTGTGAAGATCAATGTTCTGCTTGTTCAAAGAGTTTGGGGAGTTTCAACCCCTTTCTGTTCAGACTGGCCTGTCATAAAGAACAAAGGAACATGGTATTTCGTGCAGAGATCAGAATTTACACAAAGGAACCCAGGGATATAAACCCAGAAAAGATGTACTTTTAACTTCCCTCCATCCACAAGTGGGAGAGATGATGACTACTTGCTGGTTTTATCTTCCATTGATTAAATTGGTTTTCTGACTTTTATTTATGTATGTGTGCAACTGCCCATGGTCTAAAGAAATGGCTGACAGGCTTTGGGTTTCTATGATCCTGAGATCAAATTCAAGTTCTATCCCTCATATGGTGTAATTCCTGTGAGAATTAGTCAGGCTCTGGAAACATTGGCTTTCTCTGTGTGGGGCTGTGGGAGCTTGTGCTCATCCCTGGCTTGACTGGATACATCACCTGACCGCGTCTGTGAGATTATTTTCAGCAATATGTCTAACTGAGGAAGGAGAACCATCCGGACGGTGGCTGTGGCACCATTCTGTGAAAGGAGGTTCCACATGGAATAAAACTGGAAACTAGGGACAGCTGTTGAGCACTTGGATTCCCTCTTTGTTTCTTCTTTCATCATTGGCCCAGATATGATCAAGTACCCACTGGCACCCGCTGAGAACCACCTTCTCCACCATGCTACCTTCCCGTGACAGACAGCACCCTCAATCCATGAGGCACAACAGACCCTTCCTCCCTAATGCTGCTCATATTGGATCTGCTATAATGACAGGAAAAGTAGCCCAAGACCAATCTACATCCTCATCAGAGGTTTTCAGTGAGAGTCACATGAGGATTTATATCTAATTTAACACAAGGCAGCACACAGAAAGTATGCAAATCTGTCTTTCCATGTTGCCTGCCCTTGAGTCCTTAACGTGGTGAGTGAAGATGGGGCCAGTTGCTCACAGCGAGGGAGCCAGTGTAGGGGGAGCAGGAAATGCACACAAGACTTAACAACTGCTCAGAGGCAGAGGTTGGTAAACTTCAGGCCATGGACAGAACCCATCCTGCTTCCTGTTGTGTTCATTTTTACAAGGTGACACCAATAGCTGGACACAAACTACGCTATTTAGAAAGCCCAACGTAACCACCATCTGGCTCTTCACAGACAAAAGCTCACTGTTCTCAATGAACTAAAGTTTCCATGATCCACACGGCCCTGAAACCGCAGAGATAAGAACTACACGTCCTTGTGGAAAACCATGAGAGCTACCATCACATCCACATGGTCACTTCAGCCATATGGTATGTCTGGTACCATATAAGGCACCAGACAAACAAGGCTACAGCGGGGCTTCTGTCCACGACGAAGCCACGTGACTGAGAAGAAACAGAAGAGCTGAAGCCTGCTTCTTTAATTCCACTTTTCTATCACCCCCACAGTGGTGATAGAGATTTTGTAATGGAGGTCATTCTCAGATTCCTCTGCCAATGGTGTGCAGAAAGGAAGGGGCTGACGAGGGAAGGGACATTGTTTAGCCACACTGCTGCATCTTTTAGTGACAGCTCCTCTCTTTGGTGGCTGTATGTAGAGAAATCCACAGGCATATCTGAGGCCTCTTAGGGTGACTTCCTAGGGAGGTCAAGGCACAGGCACAGCACAAAGAGCCTTCTGATACTGAAGACAGTAAACACAAAAGCTTCCATATCCACATGAGCTGTACACATAAAGCAAACAGGCCAACAAGCCAGAGTTGGTTTGAACGAGATGCTGGGTGATCATAAAGACCTAGGGGAAAACATTCGAAGGGGACAATAAGGAACCAGAAGTCCTCAGAAAAGAAGCCAGGGGAGTAGAGAATGCCATGGTGGATAGACAAACAGAGAAGGGGATCAGGATAAGAGACAACAAGATGAAAGACAGTGGTGGGTCTCCATTGCCTAAGGTGAGCATCTGCACAGCACATGTACCATGTGGGGATGTTTGAACATGAGTGTGGGAAAGAGGATGTATAAGGGCAGAGCTGGCATGCAGGCTCATTGTGAAAAGCCTTGCAGTGCCTTAGGGCATAGCTTCATGTTGGATCTGAGGAGAATGAGCAGGAAATCACTTAATGCAGGGGATAGGACAGTGGATACCAGATCCTCAAATAAGGAAGGCACCTACATGAGTGTGGGTTGTAAGAGCCCAAGGGAGGAAATGCAGGTATGTGTAGGAATAGAAGGAGGTGTGCACTTGGATGTGGAGATGTCCACTAAGATGGTGAGAAAGACACATTCCAAACATCTTGGCATGCGTGTTCCTTCCCACTGCACTAGAATTTTCTGCCGAGGAGAGGGCTGGAAACTTATCACTTGGCCAGTGTGGAGCCAACACCAGGACCTTGCCTTCTAAATTCTGCCACTGGGAAGAAACAAGGGCTTGGAGAAAGGACAGGTTTCAGGGCTGAGTCTTGGAAATTGTTCCGGAGCCAGAGCGATTAAAGAAAAGCAACCACTAAATGCAATGTGTAACTCAAGCCAGATTCTCTTTAGATAGGTACCGTTATCAGGGTGAGCGGCAAGATGTGGACTGGGGTTGAGAGTACATTCTACAGGAGATGTGGACTGGGGTTGAGAGTACATTCTACAGGCAGCTTGGGGGCCAATACCAAACAGACTTAGTTCTCGGTTGTTGATGAAACATCTGATTGGCAACTTACTGTTGGGGGGAGGGTGGCATCCGGGGATTGCTAAATTGTTGCTCAGCTTCTCCTTGTCCTTGAGCTTGCAAACATTACCCATCCATGGTAAGCAGAACACCTAGCTCTTCCCATTCAAGCCTACCTTGCCGTACCCTCAGATGACTGTGCTTCCTGAGCTGAAACTCTCTCTGCGCCTTCCATTCAGGTAGGAAGAGCACACTTCAGGGTGCCTCCTCCTCTGCTGTGCTTGTCTGAATACACCTGCATTTCCTTCTCCAGCTGTTAGGGTCCACATTCTTGTCTGTGTCTTTAGGATGTAGCCTAGCCCCGCCATTGCTCTTGGTTGAGTATTAACTATGGGGGGGTGTGGCTAAGGGTACACTGGCTTCTAGAGTCAAGCGTACGAAGCAGAAATAGCAAGTGATTTAGCTGTTACTTGGTTGAGTGTGAATACGGTGTAAATAAAGTGTGGCTTACTTTCTCCAGGCCTCGGTTTCTTCACAGGTAGATGGGCTTTTAGGTCATGTTAACGCTGTCTGTCAGGCACCTGGCACTGTCACGTAGCCAGAATTCAAGTAGTCAGAATTCCTTTCTCCTTAAGACTCCATCCTACCACAGAGAGGAGTGGCGCATCCTGGGCCGTGTTCCTGACTCTTCTATAATATCGGCATCTGAATCTGGAGGGATCTAAAGCTCTCACTTGATGTCTCAAGATCCCAATTTCTTTCTTGGTGAAAATAAATTCTGGAAAAAACAGGGCAGGGAGGAGTTGGCTTTCGATTTCTGTGCTGCCGGTGTCTCTGAGGTATAATGTATGATTTTCCCTTTCTGTTTTAAACTAACAGGGAGTGTGGGAGGAGGGCTGGGCAGTGTCTGCCTCAAGGACGTTATCCTTTAAGGATGTTCCTCACTTTAGCAGTCAGGGCCTGCCCTGCTCCACTGCAGTGGCCCACAGCTCCAGCTCAGTCCGACTTGCTAAAGTTTGGGGTACACTGAGAGATTTGGGGGCATCAGTGTTGAGCACACTGGTGATTCACTAGCTCTCAAGGATTTAGTGCATACTTTAAGCACTTTCCTTATTCATAAATCTTTGGCTAATTACTTTTTCCTTTTAAAATTGGGGAGCTGAGTGGGACCTTGGACATTTGCCTACTGGCTCAAGCAGAGCCCTGACCTGGTTGGTTGCCAAACTTTCTGGGCTTCATAGGCTGTGGATATCTGGGAAAAAATTGATGGGTCTGATTTTCCTGCTAGAGAGATTTTGCACTGATCATTGGCTCCATAAAGATTTTAGCTATTGCCCATTCTATCTAATAGCAGCAATAAATTAGTTTTAATTTAGTACATTATTAAACAGAATTTTTATATTGACAAATACAAAACAGCCAGAATAAAGTCTTGGAAAATAAACAGTGTGAACTTAATAGATAAATTAACCAATAAAAGTATAATTAGACTGTTTCAAAGTGAGGCGAAGGTGTTTGCAACTCTAGTAAAAAAAAAAAAAAAAAAATGCTGCCTTTCCTTCTGTGCAAGAGAGAAAATGTAAGAAGCACGGAAGACGGCCCGGAGCAGAACCAGGCATTTATCCCTCATGGTAGATCCACTTTAAACAGAACAATTTGTTTCCAGCTAAATGCCAAAAGGTTCAGCCAACCCTCTCATAGCCTTTTCCGTGGCAAACCCTGATCTCATAGCATAAACACCTTTCTTAGCATTTCAGCTGCAGCTTCTCTGCCTCTTCTTTGAGTCAGTTCTTTATATTGGTGTCAAATAACTAAACCTCTGATAGAATTTATCTATGTGGACTTCATTTTGAGTGAAAGAAATGACTGCCTATGTGGATGTATCCCCCCTGGAGAAGCACACAAGGGTCCTCCTGGCCAGGATGCTCAGACTAATAACCTTACCTAGGAGTATGGTTTTGACAGATGGCAAAAAGACCCAATAAACCACAAAAAAAATTGTGCAAAGCTGTGAGGCTCTGGATGGCATTGTCTTGTTTGAAGTCCAAATTTCTAATTCTTCCAGGATGCAGGTAGCCTGAGGATATTGTTAGCTCATAAAACCTAATTGGACTGATTATAATAGAAGAATATTTTGCCCAGAGTGTCTAATCACATCAGTCACCTAATGATTTTTCTTGTTGTTCAATGTAGCTAGGGCTATTTACAGGAAGATGAACCCATAGATGCATCTTAGAATATTGCCCATGACGGAGATGGGAATCACCATGCTGAATTTTAAAAGATCGATGTGTATGTGTCTATGTATGTGTGCATGTGTGTGTATGTGCACATATTCGTAGATATGCAATCATATGTATGTGTGCATACATATGTTTCTGTATGTAAATATGTTTTGTATGTAAGTGAATGTGTATGTGTGTGTGTGTGTATACCTTATTTTTAACACCTCTGCAAGGAGACAGCCACAAAAGTGTGGCTGTAAGAAAGGAACCATGTTCAGAAAATCAAGCAGAGCAAGGCATGAGGAAGATGATTCTATTTTGGCTATGAAGACAAAGGATATTTATTGATAATAAGGAACTTGATGTTCATTTGTATTCACCATATTTCAGTGAGGTCCCAGGTAATTAAATAGTTTGATATGTGCTATATAACTGAACAGAATGCAGTTTACTGGGAGGAGTCTGGTTTGAAGATCTTTAGCCTCTTGCCAACCTGGAATCTTGGTGCCTAGCGTCTGAACATTGAGTTGGATTCTCCATCTCCACAGTGTGGAGTTAAGTCTGTACTTTCCCAGATGCCATGGGGTTTTTTAGCAAACTGTTACAAGCTAAGCAATGGAAAGTTTATGACGTCCACAGACTCAGTAAGCACCGGCGTTTGCTGTTGGCATTCTGTTTGTGGTTGAACTTAAGTGCTTTGTGGCTTTTGTTCCATTCTTACACTAGAGTCATGGATAACAGTATACATTACCCGCAACTCACCAAACCACAGCCCCAAAGCTGCAGGAGTCACCCAAGAAAGCACAGAATGAAGAAAGGAGGGCTTCTTCGGGGGGCCTGTTTGGAGTGTCACACAGACAGAAGCAGTTAAGGCTCTAGGAAATATTCTGAGAATTCAAGATATCCCAGAGCCAAACCTGTGATTCATTCTCCAACACGAAAAGCATTTGGCAGGCTGTAGTTTGGAAACAAGAGCTCTGTCTGATTTGGAGGCTCTAAATGGGACCATTTGGACACGCACAGTGACACTGGTTCATCCTCCAACTCTAAAGGATGTTCAGACAATGTCTTCCTTATTTCTTCTTGGATACTGCTTAAGGAGCACCTTTCTGGATAAGGAAATATCACAATGTTGGTTTTAGGAGATTCTCTTCACTCACCTCTCATGCACTGCAACCTGAATATACACAAAAGGACCTACACAACTCTCTGTGAAGCCTTTCTGCCTTCCCCAGAGCCAGCCTCATACAGCCAGTCTATAGTCCCAGTGTCAGCTTTCTGTGAAACGCCTTCCCCCACACTCTGCTCAGTTTCATCTTGGTGGCATTGTGATTCTTCCTCAGAAATGGAGCTCTAAAGAGGATGACCCTTTCAGTCGGTTAGCATGGATCAAATGGACTATCTAAAAAAACACAAAAAGCTACAAGTGCCACACTCCATCTATAGCCAGCTATAGTATAGTGTGTGCATTGTATGGGTATGTATGAGAGAGATTGTGTGTGTTTATGAGTGTGTGAATGTGTATGTGCGATTGAATGTGAGTGTTCATATATATAAGTGTGTATGTATGTAGTATGTGTGAATGTGTGTGTGCGGGAGAGTGTGTGTGTAAATAAGATACCCATTCTCCCCAGTGAGAGTCAGAAGAGATCCCTCAGACAAGGAAGATCGTTATCTTCTGCCTAATGGAAGTTGGCATCTCACCCAACTTTGTAACCTGCTGGGTTCTTATCAGTCCACACCATCCACAGTCTTCTGGGAAGACAAGGAATAGAGCGAACAGAGACATTGTCTTCTGTGACTTCCAGAGACACCTTTGTACCTGCTTTCAACAGTTGCCCCAGCCTTGGCTTTCACATTTTCTGGGGCAGGACGATTATGACCCTTTGGGAACTGCTCAATTTGTTCTCAGACTTTTGACTTAATTCTTCATGATGCCTAAGGTTCGGCCTAACCCTGTAGGGAGAGGCACCCAGAGGAGCTGATATAGACCCTGTTACTTCTGAATGTCCAGCCACATGCTCTTTTACATGAGCCTCGCCTTTCCACTGGCCAAACAGGAATGAGAATCTGCCTAGCATCTGCTGGAAACTGATGTGTGTTCTATCCTGATGACCTCCCCCTGTTCAGTCCTAACCACAAAGAAGAGCTACGTAAATTCCCACTCTTACTCAACTGTGCTGGCCTCTAGTAATGTAAGTAGTTTTAAGAGCATAGAAACTCTGTCCTGTCTCTCTAGGACATTGCTTAAGATAATAGCCCGAGGCAGTAGGCTCTCTAGTGCCCCATAGGAAGAAGCTGGGTAGGGAGCCTTGTTGGGAAGTCCTCTATCTTTATATACAGTTCTGTGACCCACAGCTCTGTGGCTTTGCACATATCTTGATTTATTTTTCATTAATGACTTTGTATAGTGCACTTGTCCTTCACAAACGCCAACTGTGATTATTCAGCCAACAGCACTAGCCTATGCAAGTTGAGAATCCATGTGAGCTGTTTAGTTCAAAGTGAAAACTGTTCAGTACTAACATACATTACATAACATTATACAAAAATAGCTTTAAAACCATCTTGTTCTCTTCTTATAGAAGAAAAATTTACCTTACACCCACAAAATATACACATAGGATTTCTTTGTCACATGCACACCCATACCCATTCCCATACACATACACATATACATACGTGTACATATACCCACACACACACACACACACACACACACATACTCATACACACACACACATACTCATACACACACACACACATACTCATACACACACACACATACTCATATACACACACATACTCATACACACACACACACACACACACACACACACACACACACACACACAGTCACCCTTTTAGGATAAAAAGCCTTCCTAGTTTCAACGATTGAAACACTCCAAGCTGGATGTGGGAGTAATGCCCATCATTCAGACACTTGCACAGTGGAGACAGAAGGGTCCAGATACAAGCCATTCTCAGCCATGCTGTAACTCAGAGCCCAGCCCAGGCTATCTGAGATCCTGTCTCAGAACGCAAACCAAACAGAAACCAGTGTGTGCCTTACCTGCCATGGGCTCACATTTGCTGGCACTGGCTTTGTGGTCACTGCTACACAGGAGCAGCCATGTTTTTGTAGTCACTTCTTCAGCTCAAGTCCCAATACCGAACGTAAACTGAACACCTGTGGAACCATGCTGAAGGTGGAGGGTGCATGGGTGTGAAGAGCTAGCTGCATTGATCGGGGTCTAGTTTCTTCCTTTGTTTGACCTGAGTCTGATTGGCTTCCACCTGTCTGTCATCTGAGAAGAGAGACCCATGCCAGTTCGCATGGCACCTCCTGGGAAAGGTCAAGTTCCCTGGCATAAACTGCAGTCAGCCACTGAACACCCAAGGGTGTCCTGGAGAAAGACTTTTACTCACAGGAAATCAGATAGCCATTTGGTGATAAAGTATTTATTCCCCATTTCAGTCTTGTTGCCAAGACTACTGCACAAAGCACGTTGTTTAAATGGAGCTACAGTCCTAACAAGACCACATTCACACACTGAAAGAAGAAATTAAATTTTAAAAAGTAAATCAACAGTCTGTAGCCAGAATTGTGTGCTTTTTACTATTTAATGTTGATTGAGGTGACTCTGTCAGACTTTGAATCAATAGAATTTCTCTCTTTAACAACTCCGTCCCTCTAAGAAACCATCTTTGCAGCTTAAGGAAGGGGGCCTGGAGATGCTGTTATTTTTAAAGCAGTTATGTCTAAGCCGATGCTAGCTTTCAGAAAACTGACTTCTCTAAAGGTATGGCTTTGAAGCACTTGATTTTATTGAACACACTTTCATTTTGACAGAAAAGTCTGAAGAAGCCACTGAGAATCCAACTATATTGAACAGGGTCTTGGTGCCACTCCGTGTAGCTGACTGCAATGGTCTACAAATACGGGCAACTTTTACATCCCAGCAGACTCACGGCAGCACTGTGATTGCAGTGTCAAGTGCTGTGGGTGTGGAAGAGGCGGGGGCCGTCTGCAGGACTCTTCACAATGCAGACTGACCCAAAAAATATACCAATATCAGGCCATTTTTACTATTTCCTAAACTCTAACACTGAAGAGCTCTTAATTCTCACAGAATTAAATTCTCCTAATACCAGTCTTCTCCTACCTCCTACTTTACGGATGCATGACTTAGACCTAAGTCAGTTATTGTCATAGAGGAACCAGCAAAAGACCCATAATGCTATTCCAGTGTTCCAGCATAGAATGCCCACCCCTAGCCATAACATATAGGAAGCCCATCCCTAACCATACATATAGAATGCCCACTCCTAGTCATAAGACATAGAATGCTAACATACAAAATGCCCACTCCCAGCCATAACATATAGGAAGCCCATCCCTAACCATACATATAGAATGTCCACTCCTAGTCATAAAACATAGAATGTTAACATATAGAATGCCCACTCCCAGCCATAACACACACTGCTTCCTCTCGGGGGCAAATGAGATGCCAACACAGACATGCGCCTGTCTGAGGTGAGCAGTTTAGCCACAGTCTTGAGAAATAGAACACTTGGGGATGTTTTGAAAGTCTGGTGTCAGTTTCTAAGGCCAAAGTTGTGTTGACATGGGTCAGGGGCCTGGGGAAGAATGGTAGACAATAAGACTCAAAGAAGCAAGTACAGGCACAGAGGAGTGTGCAGGCTTCTGACCTTCGGGACCTGGGACAGGCAGAAACAGGCTGAGCTAATGTTTTTGCTACAGATGTACCAAGTGGAGGAAGGCTTGAGTGGCAAGCACCATTTAAGAATTCATTCATTGATTCAGTTTTTCAAAACTATTGGTTGGCTTTCTTCTATGTGCTAAAGTGACTCCGAGGGTTCAGATCAGAGCAGGGAATAAGAAATTAGCCCCTAGCTTTATTGTGCATTAAGATATAATTGTCAGTATATTACACAAGCAGGTAATAAGCAAGCTCCAAAATAAGTAAGACCATCATGAACTGGAATGACCAGAGCAGAAGATGGGCTACTTTGGGATAACCATCGAGGGAGAAGAAGCTGAGAAAGCAGCAAGTGAAATGAAGTCTTCATGACAAGAGCCTGCCATAGGTGAAGACAGGGCACACGTTCAGCAAATGAGGATCTGGGTCTACTAGGAGGAGTGGCTGAGAGAAAGTTATCAGCAGGGAGGTTCCAAGTTGGAGCCAGAAGGGCTCGAAGGACGGAGCAGGAGAATGTGTTGGGGCAGAGGCAGGATCTGGTGAAGTCAGCAGAGCACTGAGTCCCAACTGAGCCAGGAACCCACAGGGAGGTTTAGGCAGGCAGATGTCTTAACCCACTTTCATATTTTGAAATGAACACCATGGCAAAAATGGAAAGAATGTATCACTCCGTGACAGGGGAGAAAGCCGAGAGACCAATTAGGAGAAGAACTGCCTAAATCCTGAGCAGAGAGATTCCCTTAATACACGCGAGATGGGTCGAGCTGGCGGTGTTTGGAGCCGAGCTAAAGACGCCTTGCTTGAGGCGCAGACTGTAAAGGATACTCCAGAAATTTTGGCTGTGGCTGACATTGATGGCAGGGACCAAAGACAGGAAGGTGGCTGGGGAGCTCATGGTATGAAACGTTCTGCTGTGGACCCAGGAAGGTTGTTTCTGGGCTCCCCAGGGGTGGACCCAGGAAGGCTTTCTCTGGGCTCCCCAGGGGTGAACCCAGGAAGGCTGTTTCTGGGCTCCCCAGGGGTGAACCCAGGAAGGCTGTTTCTGGGCTCTCCAGGGGTGGAGACAGGAAGGTTGTTTCTGGGCTCCCAGGGGCAGCTCTTCTGAGACTGTAGCTGTGCGGCAAGTGCAAGGACTGGCAGAGGGTAAGTAGGGATGGGGGCAGGGCATAGTCTATACATTCCACTTGTGAGACCAGGGACTGGGAAGGAAGTCACCTCTTAAACAAGCCCAAGTAGAAACTGGGGGGAAGAGGAGGATGGGGAACATTGGGGAAATGCACACCCCAGGAGCAGGTACATGCAGACTGTGAGAGTTCTAGAGGAATCACACACCCAGACTCTGGGAACCCTTTCCAGAGATTCTGTTGTCTTAACTGTGAATGAAGAAGGTGGTGCTGCATTGATGCAGAATTAATTAAAGTACTGGATGCTTGTGCTCCACTTACCGTCCCAGTCCTGTGGAGGTGCCACCTCACAGTAGTGTTCAGGGTATGTGGCATTTCTGTAGACCTACTAAGACATTAACGTTCTTAGCTGCTTTTAAGTAAAGATTTCAGTATCTGCCACATCTAGGCTCTGTGTACTTTTTCTTGATATCCAGCCACTAAAATAAGACACTGAAAGTATTGGGATAATCTCTTTTTGTGCAAATATAAACACTGAGGTTCAGGTAGAGTGTGTCCCCAAGGTCGCACGCTGGCTACTGTAACTAATGAGGAAGAGAACAAGACTCTGGACATAGTTCTCAACCCAGCAGTTCTGAGCTCATCCCAAACAAGACTTGTTATAAACCCGAATCATGGCGACAATCTGTTAACATTTCTTGGATTTCATGAGGCCAGCATCCCATGTAAAACTGAGTCTCGTTCATTTTCTAGTGTCACGACACACTCTAACCCAGGCCTGTCTTTGGAGGAAATGAATAGAAGTTCCCAGTACTCAACTGTTGACAAATACGGTAAGCATCAGACACCAAGGAAATCACTGCTGGGGTGAGTGTGTGTGAGCCTGTGTGTGCATGTGTGCGTGTACACAATTGAGAGTATGGGTGTGTACACATTGAGTGTGGATGTATGTGAGTTCAGGATACGTGTGTGTGTGTGTGTGTGTGTGTGTGTGTGTGTGTAAGAAGAATGCACGGAATATACATGATCTTATGTCTGCATGGGAGTATACACGGTTTACAGAGACTGTGAGTGTAAATCCGTGTGTAATGAAGTCCTGAGAAGATACAAGGCCTTTATGTAAATAGTATCTGCCTCTCCTGGCATTATAAATCCTTTCCCATCATTTCCCTGCACCCACTCGCTGCCCCTGAGAACAGAAAGGGAAGCTCCCACAGTTGCATCCCCTGGGAGTGTGCTTCACATGAGCTGAGCACAACAGGGTTTAAACCAATGCATCCATCCGACACTTCCAACAGCTGGCAAAGAGGCGCCGGAGAGCAGCCTGGGCCAGCCTCACAGGACTGCTCCACATCATATTAACACGGCTCTCTGAAATAATTAAAATTTCATGCTGGCCTCTGGAAGTCAAGGGAAACACAGACACCTTTAGCATCAGCTGGATTAGGGTGTTTGGATAAATTGAGAATCCCTATGGATAAATATCACATATTTAATATTTCCTACTAGAAATATATCGTCTAACCTTAAGTATCACACCATCATCTAGGAATAGGGCCATGATATCCTTTATTAGCCTTCAAGTCTGAGAAGCTCTATGTTGGTTTAAATATTAGTCCAATGACCCTTTTTTTTATCTCCACTTTGAATGCATAGAGGACTGAACACATCAGCTAAACACAGCAGATTTATTTCCAGAGCTGTATTTCAGGAGAGGAGGAACTGACTTCCCTGATTTTGGTCGCTCTATACCCTAGAACCCCCACATTCCAGGACTCGTGCCCTTTGTTCATAACCGTGGAAAACCTTGAAGAAACAAAGGGTGAAATCCCTGATGAGATGTAGTTCAGTGAGCACTGGCCATCTTGAGAAGCTTAGAAGACGTCTGTTCTCCTAGTGCGTGTTAGCATGCAGACTGGCTCCTGTCACTAGATTCACAGAGTAATTTGTAAGTCCAGGATCCACACACTGCAGCCTGTATGCCATGGGCCTAGTAGAAAAGGTTTCCATGGTGGATTTCCAAGGTGAAGCTGTTCATTACAATAATAATAATAATAATAATAATAATAATAATAAACTTTTAAAGAATTTTTAAAGGTTTTTACTAGATTTATTTTATTTCATGTGCACCTTGTTTACATTGTGTCTATGTATCACATGAAAGTTGGTGCCATGAAGATCAGAACAGAGCATCCCCTGGAACTGGAGTTTCAGATGTGGTACTGGGAATTGAACCTGGGTCTCCTGCAAGAGTGGATGATCTTATATGTTAGGCATCTCTCCAGCACCATGAAGATTTTGTCTTTAAAACCAGAGAGCCAGTCAGCATTTTATAATGAGTGGGAAACAGGTACATATGTCCCTATCCTGAGGCAAGCACTATTGGCAGTGGGGGACCATGCTCAGAGAAGTCCCCAAAATGAAGCAGAGGGACACTAGCGTGATAATATTCATGTCCGCCTTCCCCAAACAACTCTGTGCCTGCCCCTGAAAGCATGAGTGTGTTCAGATGGAGTGAGAATTCCTATAGAAAACATGCGTGTGCTCGGATGGAGTGAGGATTCCTATAGAAAGCATGAGTGTGCTCGGATGGCGTGAGGATTCCTATAGAAAAGATGCGTGTGCTCGGATGGAGTGAGGATTCCTATAGAAAGCATGAGTGTGCTCGGATGGAGTGAGGATTCCTATAGAAAGCATGAGTGTGCTCGGATGGAGTGAGGATTCCTATAGAAAAGATGCGTGTGCTCGGATGGCGTGAGGATTCCTATAGAAAAGATGCATATAGCTTCGCTCCATCCTAGTAACAGCCTTTTGCACAGCTGGTGTCACGTTCCTTTTCTATTTTGATTTATTTTACCATTTTATTCTTTGTTTGGCAGTGTTTCTCTATGTACCCCAGGTTTTCCTCAAACTTGCAGAAATCTTCCATTTCTCAGACTGGCGACTATTCCCAGACTGGCTATACTTTTATCTCCTACAACAACAACCTTGTAAAATTTCTTCTTTTAGTTTTGTTGTTGTTGGTGGTGGTGTGATTGTTTTTATTTATTCCTTGAGAATTTCAAGGGTGTTCACAATGTACTGTGATTGTGTGCACTCCCCTACCCTCCCTGTGCAGCTCCTTGCTTCCCCTGTACACACACCCTGCTGCTGACTTCAGATCTTTACTTAGTAACCTTGTGAATCCATTGAGTGCAGATCATATGCGAAGGGGATGCAGGACCAGCCACTGGAGGAGCACGACCAACCTGCTAGGACCCTTGCCAATTGCCCATAGCTCAGAGTAAGGACATATGTCCCTGTCTCCCATCCATTCCAAAACATTGACTAGCTTGATTTCATCGTGCAGGTCTTGTGTATGTTACAGCTACTGTGAGTTCATGTGTGCTGGGCTGGCTAGTTTTATGTCAATTTGACATAAGCTAGAATCATCAGAGAGGAGAGAGGCTCAGTTGAGAAAATACCTCCATGAGATCAAGCTGTAGGCAAGCCTGTAGGCAAGCTTGTAGGCTTTTCTTAATGACTGATGGGAAAGGGCCCAGCCCAGTATCAGTATTTTTGCCCCTGGGCTCACGGATCTGGGTCCTATAAGAACACAGACTGAGCAAGTCACAACGAGCAAGTCAGTAAGCAGCACTCTTCCATGCCCTCTGCCTCAGCTCCTGCCTCTATGTTCAGTGTCTTCCTTAACTCTGCAGTGAAAATTCTAGTTGAGCTGGTCTTCAGTTTATGAAGCATCCAATCCTTGAAACTGGGAATGGGACATGAGTGTAAAACACCCGCCTCAGTGACCTACAACTGTGTCACTCATCCCTGAAGTGCAGCCTACCCACTGTGATAGCCATAACAACTCTTGGGTTCTCACTGGAGCCAGTGTGGTGAGAAACGCTGACACAGCCAAAAGCAGGGAAACTGTGTGCACGTGGCTGACCTAGTAAAGATCTGTCCATGTCCAGAGTGACATGAAAATTCAGCCGGCAAAAAAATATTCTTACGCTACAGTATCGATTCTGCTTTAGTGACCACCAGTTAAGATTTAGAGATGTGGGTCAACTCGCTCACATATAATATACCCTGAAATGCACACATGCAGGCACACAGGCATACACATATTACAGGTCCATGAATGCACACACACACACACTCATGCACACATAGGCACATGCACACACATGCACACGCATGCTCACACATACACATGCATGCATGCACACATACATGCACACATAGAGTCGTGTACTTGTACTTGCAGGCATACACACACACACACATAGGCCCTCAGTGCTAACCTGAGCCAATCTCAACAGAGGAGAATAATACGCACCCACGCTCAGAAGTGCCATCGTCAGCAGGATTTCCTTGCAGGAGAGTTTGCTATGGCATGCTGTCAAAGGGAGTTTGACATTATTTTCTTTTGAAAGTGAATATGCATTCATTTTCCTGCATGTGACCATATGACTTAAAGATAATGTCAAGGTCTGTGTTGGCTCTGATAACTGAGCTTTCAATGGTGACTAAACAGGCACCAACCACCCATTTTTTTAAAACTGGAGGTGTTTCTGTACTGGGGTGGACAGAATGGCTCCCTGCTCTCCGTCACCGCCCTGTGCTAGATCTGTAAAGTCCATTCTTGAAGATGTCCAGGCTGTTGCATCAAATGGCACTGACAGTCAGACCCAAACACTGGACAGACTCTTAAAAATTAAGCAGCTAGGGAAACAAGCAGGCAGCCTTCTTCGGGCTGCTATTTCTTTTCCATAAGCACCATCTACACCATTCCTCTGAGCCCAACCTTCCCCTCACCCCTGGAGTTGCCCACCACATGTCTGAGGCACACGGCAGCCTAGTGATAGGCACTATCTATTCACTAAGGCTAAGGAAGATTTAAGCTGACAAATCTCCCAACCAAAGACAGCAAACACTGGAGCCATTGCTTAAAATGCGTTTGCCTGGCATGAATCTCGCTCTCAGCTGTCATGGCATCTTCCTTCCAGAAACATATCCTGCTTTCCTGTAAGCCAACATGCTAACTGCCAACCAGCATGTGCAATGTGGACATTTGTGGTTGATATGCAGGTGAAGGTAGACACAAGGTAAGGCAAGGCCTGTGATTGGGAGGTGAAAAAGAAAGGCAGGGACAGAGTTTTTTGAACCATCACCACAGGTAGCTATAAATATCTTATAAGGAATGGATAATTACAGGGTAGTTTGTTTTATCTTGGTGGGCAGTTTTGGGGTTTTTGTTGTTGTTGTTGTTGTTGTTTGTTTGTTTGTTTGTTTTTCTTAATCATTATTAAGTGGCTCTGAGTTTATTGTTTGGACGTTTTGTGGAGTGAGAATTTACTGATACAAGTCTGATTGATAAGATAACCAATCCTTTAGAGTTTTGATTTTACCAGGTTACTGGGAATGGAAGCAGAGTCCGCAGCAGGGAGACACTGGAGGGCAGTCACTGCTGGGAGCAGAGAGTAGCCAGCGGCAGACTGGAATGGAAATTGGGAACTTAGTGAGTCAGGTGGGGACATTTTGCTGGTAGAGATGAAAATACCCTGTAGATGCCGTATGGCCCTACAGTGCTGGCGATAGTGAGGGTTAGTGTTTCCTTTATTTTTAATATTTACCGCTACAGACATTAGTCATAGATGTCCATATGGTGCCAAGTCCAGGCTTCTATTCTAAATCATAGCATCCCCAAAGGACCCCAATCCGGTCTTCATTCCCAGGGACCCGGAAGGGCAGCCTGGTAGCTGTGTACAGCTCTGGATTCCGCTGGTTACGGAAGCAGGGAGATGTGCTGTAAGGTCGATAAGTAACAACTGAACTTCTTTTCTGACGCAGGCTATGTGTCTGATCCCATGAGCCCGATGCACCTCCACTCTCGCCGGAACAATGGCGGCTTTGAGGATAGCAACTGACAGGCCTGACATACACCTAAGGGGAGTTTTCCCGTCAGACTGACAGCAATGATTTTATCCATGGCAGGCTCACTTCCAATTATAACATGCTGCCCTCTGAGCTCTCTTCAAATCTCCTTGCTTATTCGGCACTCACTTAATTCCCTTCTATGGGGTAGGCTTTGAATTGCACCAAGCCTGACGTGCCAAAGAGTAGACACAGAATGTGCATGAGGAATTCGTCTTAGTTTGATATTTAAAACCCTTAATTGCCTGGGGGTGGGGTGAGGCTCAAGTCTGTGAACATGGCTCGGTTGGTCCTTGTGTATTTCTAGACCCAACTGTGGCCTTGTGTTTGTCTCCTGTTACCTCTGATGGTCATTTTGTGATTAAAGACTCTTTTGTGGCTTAGAACACTGGCTCAGATGTTATGTGTGTTTTATTCCAACAGGGATTCCACTGAAGAGGCCTCTTTTCAGACAGACAGGTTAAAGTATGGAAGCATGAATCATGTGGTTAGCTAACCTGTTTCCTTTGTCTTGACTGTGCTCACCTGAGCAGCACCTTAGTGTCAGTAGCAAGATGTCATTAATGGAAACAGCTGTGAAATCAACACACTAATGCCAGACAAGAATTTCATACAGACATAAGCATCAGAAAATAAGAGTCCTGGGCTGGAGAGATGGCTCAGTGGGCAAAGGTAATTTGGTCAAGCCTAGAAACTGGAGTTGATCCTCAGGAGACACACATCAGAAGAGAGAAACAACTCCTGTATGCTGTTCTCTGACCACCTTACCCTTGCTCTAACATGTGCACACACACACACACACACACACACACACACACACACACACACTTGATAAATACATACAAAGAATTTTTAAGAATAGAAGTGAATTTTCTAGGTCAGCCCTTCATGCTGGCAGCTCAAGCCACAGTGACAGGAATGGTCCCACCACATAGAGGTCCACCACCACTAAGAGAGACACTTGGACACATGAGACTGGAAATGTTAAAATACCAACAATAATTACTGATTTTGACCACAGTAAGAGAAATGGAATTGGCCAAGGGGAAAAAATGGCATATTCTAAATTAAAGTGTTTCAAGCTTCATTCTGTTTCCAGACAGTACGATTCTCTGTTGGGCACTGTCCTTGGCACTGTTGCATGCTTACAGGTTGGCTGTTAGCCCAGGTCACATCCTATGATGGTTCATTCCTTGTGTAAATTTGACTAAATAATAAGATGCCTAGACAACTAGTTAAAGTGTAACTCTGGGTGTGTCTGTGAAGATGATCCAGAAAGAACAACATCTGAAGGTGACCTGTCCAAGGTAGCAGCCAGCACCATGCAGTCCACTAGGTCCTCTGCAGAGCAGACACTGAGGGTGGGAACCTTCATTCCCTGGGCCCAGGAACTCTATTCCTTGGGCACACTGGAATCAGCACCCTGGGCTCTCAAGTGCTTTGGCCTTTCATCTGTAAAACCAGGTATTTAATACCAGCAAGACAATAGGTCTTGGAACTTTTCAACTTCTGCAATTATCTGAACTGATACTATATATATATATATATATATATATGCATACATTTCCTACATATATTTTCAAGTTTATATATCCATGAAATACACAACTTTTCAACTTCTGCAATTATCTGAACTGATACTATATATATATATATATATATATATATATATATATATATATATATATATATATACATACATTTCCTACATATATTTTCAAGTTTATATATCCATGAAATACACAAATAAATGTATACCTTGTGTCTTAGTCAGAGCTTCTATTTCTACACAAAACAACATGACCAAGCAGCAAGTTGGGGAGGAAAGGGTTTATTCAGCTTATACTTCCACATTGCTGTTCATCACCAGAGGAAGTCAGGACTGGAACCCAAGCAGGTCAGAAAGCAGGAGCTGATGCAGAGGCCATGGAGGGATGTTACTTACTGGCTTGCTCCCCCTGGCTTGCTCAGCTTGCTTTCTTATAGAACCCAGGTCTACCAGCCCAGGGATGGCACCACCCACAATGGGCTGGGCCAGGGATGGCTCCACCCACAATGGGCTGGGCCAGGGATAGCTCCACCCACAATGGGCTGGGCCCTCCCCCCTTGAGAAAATGCCTTACAGCTGGATCTCATGGAGGCATTTCCTCAACTGAGGCTCCTTTCTCTGAGATAACTCCAGCTTGTGTCAAGTTGACAAAAAAATAGCCAGCATACCTTGGATACTGAAGGATGAGTATCATTCATAAATCAGTTACGATTAATATTCAAATGTCTATCATCTATCACCCATCTTATCACCTTTTATCAATGTATCCATCTATCATCTAAATCTCCATTCATCTCTACAACTGGTGTCTGTCTGTCCATCTACTGATCCTCTGTCATCTACCTACCCACATGTCTATTGTGTGCTGCCCATCGGTTGTCCTTCTCTAGAGAACCACCAGCTGACACACCTATTTCCAATCACGTTTAAAACTGTCTGCAGGCACCATACACACGCACATGCCTGTACATGAGCAGGGATGGCTGAAAGAGATAAGATTATGAGTTCAAAGCTAGTTTGGACAGTGTAGCATGTCCAAAACTATTTTAAAAATAAGTCTCTCTATGTTCCTCAGTGTGCCCTGGAGGTTAAAGCGTTCTATTCTACAGTCAGAGAGAACTAGTTGGGGTTGAAGCTGGCCACTGAGGAGCAGCTGTCAGGAATATCTCTTCCTGAGCTAATGTGGGCTCAGATAAAGCTTCTTACAAAGGAGTGCAGACTGACCCAGGGATGTCCCAGCAGGCTCTGCTTTCCACTGCTGTTGGAAATTATATCTCTAGTAGAGCAATTGCTATCAAGGAAACAGCAATCCCACCTCTAAAATACCTTGGAATGTCTTTTGTGTGACCCATGGTAGCAAAATCTCTAGTCCCCATGAGCTCAGTCAGATTGGCTTACAGATAACCTGGTGAAAGTCGAAAGGTATAAATTAAAACCCCAGTACTTCCAGTGGGTTTTGATCTCTTTTAAGCCAACAGCGTTTTCATTCTCCTACTTGATTACTTCAGAGTGACAGGTACTGAATCTCACCAAGCACGTTCTCAAGAGGCTTCCCAAGAACACAGCCGAGGAAGCACAGGTGACCTCTTAAACATAAACTGGACAAAGCTGCAGGAGGGGGATGGGCCCTGGCTAGGGAGCACCTGTCTCCACACGGCCTTGGTGGGGCTAGTCTAGGCAGCAAGCCAAGAGCCAGCCCACTGTACAGGCTGGAAAGGCTAATTTTAATACAGTACATGGAACAGTAAATACACGTGATCCTTATCATGGAGAGTGTTGGGATGAAGTAGGGGGCATCAGGTAGGAATGCGTACGCCTCCACAGATCCCACTAGAGAGGTCTACGGCATGTGAGTATTGTCTTCTCATGAATCCCCCCCCCCCTTTTTGCAGGGGATTGCCTAGAACAGACCCCAGCTCCCTTTCTTGTCTCCTCTGGGCCAACTCCTTCCCCCACTGCCTGCCCTATACCCCTGCTTTCCTCTGCTCTTGTCAAGTGTCTGCAGATAACGAGGCTAATTCATCTTGATTCCTGAGAAGAAGAAACCTTTCCACGGAGCGGTCCTGTGGCTCACAGACCCTCTTTATTACCACACCCTTAATGGGGCCTGAGGCTCATCTTAAAGTGTGTCAGGAACACAGGATTTTTGAGGATTTTTTTTCCTTCTTGCCAAAAAGTATCTCCCTAATTGCCTCCCTCTTCTGCTTGTAAAAAATGGACTTCTTAGTTCATGCTTCTGCATTAGGTATTTTTCCATGTGCATGCAGCCTTAGCTCACCCCGAAGATGTTCCATTAATTATAATTGTGAGCCATATTACAGAAGTGACATGGAGAAGCCATTTCAACAGCTTGAGTATTCGGGTTAAATTATTTCCAAAGCTGTCATTTCCCCGGGAAAGAGAAAAGTGGGAGTTGTTTGTAAGAAGAAAGGTTAACACTACACAATTTATCTAAAATCAAGGGTAGTTCTCTATTTTCTCTTCTTAACTCTTATCCTTTCTATTCCCCACTTTCTGGCTTTTCTCCCTCCCTATTTTCTCTTTAACTTCCTTCTACTTTTCTCTCTCCTCCCTTCACTTCTTCCTTAGCTTCTCCCCCAGTCTCTTCCCTTCCTCCCCTTAAACAATAAACACCAGCTCTAGAGTCACCTGGACCTTCAGCAGTAGATGATCCTGTGATCGTGTGATCGTGTGATCCTCTGATTCTGTGATTGTGTGATCCTGTGATCCTGTGATCCTGTGATCCTGTGATCCTGTGATCCTCTAATTCTGTGGTCCTGTGATTGTGGGTGAGCCTCTTTAGTCTCCAGTTTATGATCCGCAGATAATGACTCTTTGCCATTCCTGGAAGGATCTCGAGTAACCAAGTATCTGATTCGTTCTGAGGTCATCCTAGCAGATGCCATCTGCTTTTGCTATTTATTGTTCTATGGTCATGCACAGGGGAACTGAAGGAAAGTGTGAGAAAGAACAGCATCGTCTCCTCCTTAAAGAAAACCTATCAATGTCTCTAAAATTATCCCTTCACCATAAAAAATGACCTTCAGCGCCTACCTCTCCGAGTCAAACTAACCAATGCCCAGTGCCCCACCCCATAACACCAGCAAGGATTCCAGTCATTTCCAAACACAGAAAACAAATAATTTCTCATAGAGGATGATAAGGGAAGAGAGAGCACATGTCCATGGACAGATGGCCTGCAAGAAAACAGAAATGTGCTTTAATGTTTTAAATGTGCTTGTCTGACTTCATTTTCTGTATGAACACATTTGAACAAGTGGACACAGGGACACACACACACACTGCGGCACTAGTGTGGGGGTCAGAGGACAATCTGGAGAATCAGTCTTCATCTCCCACCTTGTCTGAGACAGGGCTCCTCGTTTGTCATGGCACATACCAAGCCAGCTGACCAGCCTCTGTCTGTCTCTTCTCCTGTCGCCGGCTTCCATCTTACCAGACACACTGGGATTAGTGATATGTGGATTCTAGGGATTGTTGGGTCTTGCACTTACATAGCAAGAGCTTTATGCACTGAGCCATCTCTCCCATCCCTGTCCCACTGTGATGTAGAGAAAGGCAGAGCTGACTCTTCTCATAGCCCAGAGCTGTGGCAAAAGTGGGTATTGCTGCCTCTTTAAAGCAGGGAATGAACACAGAAATTTCAGAGACCAGAAAAATGCATCTTCCCTAATTGCTGTAGCTTATCCATATAAAGTAAAACAAACAGGAAATCTGTTTCCTCTGTAACAGTTGCAGGAGACACAAGCTGGCATAATATTAAAACACGCGGTGTATTTTCTAGGCTGAAGAAGAGAGAAATGGCTGGCGGAGACAAGCCCTGAGTATGATAAGCAGTTACAAAGTCAGGAGGCGAAGCCTGAACTTAGGCAGCCAGACACTTTCACCTTCCACCTCCTCATTAGCTCTGGGAGGCAGCGCAGGGATCTGGTGCAAGCTTTCCCACTGGGATTTGAATACTTTATCTCTTCCTACTTGTCTGCTACTTAGTTACTCAAGCGTGCAGACTGGATATCTCCCTTGATCAATTCAAGAGCCAAGAGGGCAAACATGAGCCATCTGACATTTTCAATCCCTTCGCCGCGTCTCCGCTCTACTGCAGCGACAGCGGACAGTGGTCCAAGACAGTCAGCTCAATTAGCACTGTGCAGAGCTTGATTGAGAAGCAGAGTTCCTCTCTCTCCTCACCCCCCCCCCCTTTTATAAGGCTAACTAGGAATAAAAAGAGCAGGGGTTACATGTTTCTTCCTGAGCCAAGGTTTCAAGACCCCACAGCAAGCTGGCCCAGAGGCAGGCTGCTAATTAAATTAGGTGTCTTGCATTAAACACTGCCACAGGTGCGGAGCCTTGATGTTGGGAACACATTGCAGAAGCCTCCCCAGCTTAGCTTTCTGGGGCTTAGAGGCCTGGGAAGTATAGCATCTCAGGTTGTAGTCTTTCAAGCAATTGCTCCTATGCAGAAGAAAGGCATCTCTGCCATCTTTCAGGGGAGACTTCAACTTATTAATTTCACAAAACTACATCTCTTCTTTGTTCCTAGTGAAACAGAAAACAGTAAGATCGATACAACGAATCAGGAAAGGGTGATGCCAGCCATGGTGGGTAATATTCGAACATTAGTTAACTTTAAGGGTCTTTTGTTTGTTGTTTGTTTAAATTCATGCTCTCAATACCATTTCAAAAGCAGGTCTCCAGCTGCTTTTACAATTGTTTGTTTATTCATTTATTTATTTAGTATAATCCTGTGGGCACGTACGTGTCTGTGTGCATATCACAGCACACACGAGGATCAGAAGGCAACTTTTGGAAGTCAATTGTCTCCGCCGTGTGGACTCAGGTTCATAGGCTGTCAGCAGAAATCCCACAGGCAGTTTTGAAACTGGAGCCTACATCTGGATGCCCGGGGGGCTTAGTAGAGCACCTCCAGAGCTACGGCATCAAGCTGTGGGTGAAAGTTCTGAAAAGACTTGCGCCTTGCACTGGACCTTCTTCAAGGGCGGCTGGCTGGCTGAGCCCTCGGTGATGTGGAGCAGTTGGGATGTTGAAGCCCAGGCCAAGCTGTGCTGCAGTATTTTTACCCCCTTTAGTAGCCATTTCTTGCCCTGCTGAGCACCTGCCAGATACTTTGTGCCCTGGGTAAACCCCGAAAGGACATACAAATAGACCCAAGCAAGGGGAGGCCTAAGGACAGCTGCTGGCACCTTCTGCAGCTTTCCCTGCATTGCTATACCCAGTGTGCTTAAGGTTTCCACCAACACAGTTTAAAAGTTGGAAGACAGTGTGTGGGATCTGTGCTGCCCTGTAGCTGTGCTCCCAGGCTGTAGTCATCACAGTTGGTTCCAAAATAAAGTGACATGAAAGTTGTTGCTCGGCATCTACAAAGCGCTGGAGCAGGGGCCAGGGCCAGTTCCCAGAAGTTGGTGCTGCTGGTCCCAGAACTGCGGCTCCAGATGCGTGTAGGACATGAGCCTCACTGCACGGGTGTGCAAAGACCAGTGTTGCTGCGGGGCCTGTTTTACCACTAGCACTTAGCCTTCCGATCATTAGAGACTCCGTATGAAAATGGAGGCTCTCGTCCTTACCTCATGGGGACACCCAAGGGAGCAATGACGCTTGGTACACACTGCCTAGCACAGTGGCCTTCGTGTGACAGCTTCTCCAAGTGAGCTTGCCATAGCTCTGCTGCTGGGAGAAGAGCGGCGCAAGCCCAAGGGACCAACCATTTTGAGAATGCAAACAAGATGGTTGCAGCTTCAGAAGATGGAGGTACAGGAAACACGAGCCCTGAATTACGTGATCAGGCAATGGAAGTTATTAATACAAAGCACAGGAAAAGTCACACAAAGACGTTGTTTTATCTGGACACAATCCGGACACAGTTCAAACCAGATTCACAATGCAGGTTGACAATTCACATCAGACGTAAGTACTGTGACGGGCAAGCATCGTCAGCTTGACTAGATTTAGAGTCACCATCACATTTCTGGGTGTGTCTATGAGGGAATTTGCAGAAAAGGTTAAGTTAGGAAAGAAAACCTGCCCGTGGCTATGGTTTCTAAGGAGAAAACAAGCTGAACAAACACCGGCATTCATCTCAAACTGCTTCCTGACTGTGGAGGCCATGGCCTGCCACCTAGCACTGCCATGAACCCTCACTGTGATTGGCTGTGCTCTTATCTAGATGGCCCCCTCACCATGATAGACTGTGTGCACTTAAACTGTAAGCCACAGTAAACTCTTATCCCTTAAATTGATAATTTTCAAGCATTGTGTCATAGTGATGAAACATGTCGTACTCTGGGTCACCTCACTTCACATGCCACAATGCCCTTGGCTCTTAAGGAACCCACCTTCCCCACAACCAAGCTGACAGGACACAACCTGTGCACACCTCACCTGTGGCAAGACTTGCCCTTCTTCCTTTGTTATTGAATAGCCCTGCTGTTCCACATCTTACAGGCCGTAGAAATGGCCTGTACAGCAAACCGCTGCCCACAAGAAGATCAAAGCCAGGCATTGCTGGCTCTGTTCTCCACAGCACCCACTGTCGTCAGGCATGCGAGCCCCTGAAGCCTCTGAAGAGAACCTACAACAACAAGAAGCCTGGACCTCAGGGACCAGCTAAGCTACATGAGGGCTAGGGGCTCGGAGAGGTACGGGGACTTCCTCGCGTGTTTGCAAAGCCACAATTGAACTTCGGACTGAGCTCAGGTTCCTTGGTGAGAGGCAGTATGCAAACAGATTAGATTTGGGGTACAAATCCCCTTTTATGCTATTTACAGGAGACTGCGGGTCCACTCGGATGAGCTAACCGGTGACTGAGCAGGCGCGGCCCTGAGCAAGGCCGAGAACATACATGGCCGTGATGCTGTTGGAACCTCTGCGTTCCCTTTGTTCTGTCTTCACACTTCAGTCTCTTTAACACGCTGATGAGGACAGGAAAGCTCTAAGGAAGGGCAGGAACCCCAGACCACCCTGCGAATGTCTTTGCTGGAGCCAAAAGCTCAAAAGAGTTCTGCCCACCCTGGCAGCGCCCCCTTTCTGAAAGCAGCAGATGAGGGTGTGGAACTGAGAGGTTTCAGACTATAGAATGGCTGAGCTAAGTGGGTTGGTCAGTTCACCCCTCCAGTGTTCACCCCAGCTTCTGCCATAAGGCCTTTGTAAAGCTCTCTGACCTTCAGCTTGATGACTCCCGAACACTGAGAATTTATTCCTGCTGTGCTCCTCACCTGTGCCCCCCACGTGTTCCCACCCACAACTTTATAACAAACTTCTCTCTAAAGCACACCGTGTGTGCTCCATGAGTTTCATTTATCAAATTTACAAGACAGGAATCCGAAGGCACCAACTCACTGAAATGTGTGCCCAGGAGCATCCGGATACTCTAAGGTAAAACCCTACCTAAGAGCCTACAGAGGCTCCTTCGGTCTCAAAAACACCTCCAGATTTTCCGCATATCATTGTCATGACATGTTGAACTTGACTGTGCCCTGTACACGCTCTGGTCACTAACAAACCTAGGATGCAGGTGATAAGCACTTTCTGTGCCCTGGGTTCCCACACATAGAAGACTTACTTTTGTTTTCTGTTTTCAGGATGTCTCTCATCCTAGTGATCAATGTGCTCAGAGCTCTGTCTCACTAGGATATTAGCACTGACACTTCACCTCATCTCCAGCTTGGCCAGTGTTGCTCTGCAGGTGGGAAGGAATCCCTCCGCTGCCCTTCAGAAGTTTGCTCATTTGCATGAAATGAGGGACTTCTTGACATTGCCCTGGACTCTGGTCCTCCCTTAAGTTCCTCTCCTGGGGCTCCTCCTCTTTTTATAGCACTTCTGGCCTCTCAGAGGGTTGATGTATGCAATGTACTTTCATTATTCCTGTCTTTAACCCTTTATCATCATTAAACATGAGATGCATGAATTTTAAAATTCCAGCCCAGAAGAGCAAGAAATAAACACTCATGTGAGGTCTGCCCATCCTACAAGCTATGATTCTGTACCATGACCAAAGGGCCAGGAGATTGGGAAGCCTCCACATTAAAACAAATACGGCATAGCAGGCATCTGGTGTTTGTTTGCCGAGTTTTGCAGACAGACAAAGTTTCCTTGTTGGTCAGAGAAACTGGACATATGGCCCAGAGGAGAACTGGATCATCACTTGGAAGAGTCCTGTAGTGACCAGAATGCACAAAAGCTGGAGAGGTATGATAGCATCCTGTAAAGCAAGCATTCAGGAGGCAGAGGCAGGGCATCCCTCGAGAAGGTGGTTGCCTAAATAGTTGGAATTGGTAAGTTCTGAGTGCAGTGAGAGATTCTACCTCAATAAGCAAAGCAGAGAGACACCAAGGACAGCATTGGGTATCAACTTCCAACCTTTGCACACACCTGCATCCACATGAATGTGAGCACACACACACACACACACACACACAGAGAGAGAGAGAGAGAGAGAGAGAGAGAGAGAGAGAGAGAGAGAAGCACAGACAAACTCACCATACTACATATGCACTTACATGTACCAAAAGAAGGTTTCTGGTGTCCAAATATTCACCAAAAATATTCCAC
The DNA here is from genome assembly GCF_963924665.1 of Micromys minutus. NCBI lineage: Eukaryota > Metazoa > Chordata > Mammalia > Rodentia > Muridae > Micromys > Micromys minutus. Next base: position 85,291,361 of record NC_137973.1, on the reverse strand, counting down.
CTATTGGAACACGGAATTAATGCACTCTTTGGACAAGTTTAGCTGGTCAAATCTATGCAAAGCAAGCACATTTTTAAAATTCCAGTAATTAAAATAATTGGCTGGCTGCAGAGACTGTCCCTGTTAATTGGTCTCCACTGAAGAAACATTAAGCTTTAGGGAGAATGCATGTTTAATGGAAGTAACAAGTTATTAATACACATGGAAAATTCGGCAGAACGTGCAATAGCAGGTACTGTATGCTTCAAGATGCCAGTGGAGCCTAAATTAGCTTGTTGCTGCTTCTCCTACTTTATCCATTAAGCTGTTAACTGATTTAAAATATTAATACAACTCAAGAATCATAGAGAAAAGCTATGTTGGCAATTTTTTCTGTCAAATATCACTGCTGTATTAGGTGTGATTAATCATGATATAAACACATCCTGTAGTTATTCAGAACTGCCTTGACCAGCCAGCAAGAGCTTGCAAAACTTCGTGAGTTCTTTTCTGTGAAGATGGCAACCCTTCTTTATCCCATATAATTCTAAGTAAACGTCTTAAAGCCTTCAGAGCTCTGATTCCTCATCATTTGTAGATTCCACGAAGTCCTCTTTCCCTATCACATTAACTTACATTTTTTTATTTGTAAAACATTAATAACTGCAAAAATAACAAGTGGCTATTAAAAATCTGGGTCTCCAACAAGAAGATGGCAGGTTGTCCGCACACTCACAGGAGCTGCCCCACACTGCTGGCTGGAACAGGAATCTTATCACAGAGCAAACAGCTCGGAAATGAATGTTTGCTGTCACATTGAGCTTCTGCCCACAGAGCCTCTGGAGAGCTAGGATAAGCCATGCGTGTGCTGTGCTGAGTGTGTTTTTAGCCAGGCTTCCTGTCCCTCTTTCTCTCTCTTTGAAGGTCTAGGGAGAGACCTGTGACCTTTTCTTTCCATTCTTTTTCCTCTCCACAGTTGTTCTCAACCTGTGAGCAGCAACTCCTGTCACTGGGCCCACCTAAGGCCTTCAGAAAGCAGTTGCAAAATCATAGTTACAGAGCTGTAGTGAAAACAGTGTTATGGTTGAGGCACTGGGGTCACTGCCAACAAGGAAGTGAATACAATGTTATGTTTAGGGTCACCACAGGCTGAAGTATATAGAATGCTATAGTTGGGGTTAATGCCACATGAGGTAGTTTCTACAATGTTGGGTTAGAGGTTACCATAACACAATGAAGTGTCTACAGTGTTACAACTGGAGTCACCACCACAGGAGGAAGTGTCTACAGTGTTACAACTGGAGTCACCACCACAGGAGGAAGTGTCTACAGTGTTACAACTGGCATACAATGTTACATTGGGGGTCAGCACCACATGAGAAAATGTTTTAAAGAATCACACCATTAGGGAAGTTGAGAACCACTACTCTACACAAGTTCCCAGTCTAATATTCTTTGTGTAAAGGTTTTACTTGAATAATAACTGTTGGGAATTGTTATTTGGCAAAGTCCTGGTATTCCTCGACGGTTCCCTCAATGTAACAACTTCTGAATTGGCTGCAGTAGAACAGAAAGCAGGAAACTGGCACCTATCCAGGCCCCCTCAGAGGTGACCAGGCCATAGGGATTTCAGCCCCTCTGATAAGGTTAATGAAAGAAGCATCAAATCAGACAGCCCCCTCCCCCTGCTGACCCACCCCTGTGATAAAATGGAGACTAGGTCTTCACAAGACACCAGACTTGCTGAATCCTTGATCTTGGATGCCCTAATCTCCTAACATCAAAGAAGTAGAAATACACTGGTATAATTAACAAATCTACAGTGTTTGGTACAGCAGCATAAAGACAGCCCAGCCCTGTCTTAAAGGATCCAAGAGTCCATAAACCTCTCATTTTAACAAAGGCAACAGATGAGGTAGAATGAAAACCGGCGTGGAAGAGAAATGGATTCTCAGTCTGCAATCCTTACTCTCTTTGCTTTCTAAAGTTTCACACAACTTAACTGTTGCCTTGACCCATCTGTGAACTCTTCCTTGCTCTTCCTTGAAGCTGAAATAAGAGAAGAAATGGCACTAACAAGAGCCCCCCTTTTTTAAATGCCACTAAAAGGAGAATGACTGTGTTAAATGCCAATAACAAGACCATTGAGATGTTAAAATCTCTTCATAACCATTTTAAGACAATTGTGTTAAACCCTCATTTAAGCTTCAGCCGTGGAAAGCATTCCGTCTTCACTGTTAGCATTTTTATGATCCAAAAAAAAAAAAAAAAAAAAAAAAAAAAAAAAAAAAAAAAAATTCTCCTTCTTGGAAAAGTTGAATTTATGAATATTTTGTGCTTAAGAATACTTGAAAATTTTATTGATTCTCTTAGTTTTCAAGTAAGTAATGTTATTAAAATAAGGATTATATTAGAAGCTTGCTGTTTTTAAAATAGGAGATTCAAGTTGAACATGGACGAAGCATGCGTCAGCTGTGATGTGGATAAACAAAGAGGGAAAATGAAGGTTGTGCTGAAGACAGTAGAAGCTAACGGTGAAACTGGACATTAGGTTCATTAACTGATGCACTATAAAGGGCTCAGCCTCATCCACCCACTAAGCTTAAGTCACTTCATTCACTTGTCTAAGAAGCAACAGAGATCAGAACAGCCAGAGTGACACCGTACAGGCAGAGTCTGGTCAGGACTCCGGACACCAGAAGCACCGATTTATAATGGCCTGCACTGGTGACGACTACAATATTAGATAAATAGACAACAAGTAGAAAAGTTTAACTCGCAGCATAGGATCATCAAGCTTACAGAGGGGACCTGGGCAAAGTGAGTGACGCGGGCAATCATCCCTCACTCTTGATGCTGAGCCAGGACGACGGGCAGAGAAGTTCAAGACCATGCTGGGCTAGACCACACACACATACACACCACACACACCACACACACACCACACACACACCACACACACATACACACACACATACATACCACACACACACACACACATACACACACACACTCACACACACACCACACACACATACACACACACATACATACCACACACACCACACACACACCACACACACACCACACACACACCACACACACATACACACACACATACGCACACATACATACCACACACACACACACACACATACGCACACATACATACCACACACACACACACACACACACATACGCACACATACATACCACACACACACACATACACACCATACACACACACACACACATACGCACACATACATACCACACACACACACACACACATACGCACACATACATACCACACACACACACATACACACCATACACACACACACACACACATACACACACACACACACACCACACACACACACACACACCACACACACACACACACACACAAAGTTGGCAGATGGCACTGAGGAAATTACACAGGACTGGACAGCTACAAGCGAAGGGTAGAAAGGTCTGTCTCAGAGCTTTGCCAGGCTCATGGCTCATTTGGAGGTCAGGCATGAAAATGTCTGCATTGCCTTTGCTACTAGAGTTTGTGTCAGGATCACAGTACAGGGTGTGAGTGTGTGCATGAGAGTGTATCTGCGTGTGTGTGAGTATGTGTGTGTATGTGAGAATCTATGAGTGTGTGAGTGGATGTGCGTGGGTTTATGAATATGTGTGTGATTGCATGTCTGTGAGTGTTTATAAGAGAGTTTGGAGTGTGTATGTTTTTGGGTGAATGTGGGTGAGTATGCCTGTGTGAGTGTGTGAATGTACCTTTGATATGAGTATTTGTGAACATGTATATATGTGAGTGTGTGTGTGTATGTGAGTATATATGTGAGCATATGTGTGTGTATATGGGTGTGTATGTAAGTGTGTATGTGATTGTGAGTATATATGTGAGCATATGGGTGTGTATGTAAGTGTGTGTGTGATTGTGTCTTTGTTGTGACTAATTATGAATATGTATATATGTGAGGTGAGTGTGTGTGTGTTTGTGTGTGTGTTTGTGTCTGTATGTGTGTGTGTGTTTGTGTGTATGTGGTATGTGTGTATGCATTTGTGTGTGTGTTTGTGTGTGTGTGTGCGCACACGCGTGCGCACATGCGCTTACACATAGGTAACCCCACACTGAAGCAGAACTGTGCTGCTGTCTGTCGGCACCATTTCCCATGTCGGCTGTCCTGGCTCCACATCTTGAATGTCACCAGTTTGTTCTTCCCCGTTTATGAAAGGGAAGGAACAGTAGTGACTCTTGCATGGCTTATTAAGGCCTGATAAGTAAAGTCATCCAGGAATACGTGCAGAACAAGTGAACAGTCAAAGCGTTGTAGGTTAAAGTTGGCTGTCACTCAGATTCTACATCGGTGGTGGGGACCGTGGCCACAGAGCAGCAGATGGTGAGGAGTTCGGTTTTGTTTTCTAAGTTCTGGTGCCCAGTGCATGTTTGCAGGTATTTCAAATGTGTGTGTCGGGGGGGGGGGTGACAGAAGACTTCTAACATGTAGTGACTTAGTTTTGAGTTTGTTAAGCAGGCCCTGATGCTTAGAATAGAGATTTGATAATTTCAGGTCTGTATTAACTGAAGGGTTCTGTTCATTCTGGACAATTATCGGTCCTTTAACCAATGTCAGAGGTGTGTGTGTGTGTGTGTGTGTTTTATGTGTGGTGTGTGTGGTATGTGGTGTGTGTGTGTATGGTATGTGTGGTGTGTTTGTGTATGTGTGTGTATGTGTGTGTGTGGTATGTGTGGTGTGTGTATGTGTGTGTGTGTGTGTGTGTGTGGTATGTGTGTGTGGTGTGTGATATGTGTATGTGTGTGTGAGTAATGTGTGGTGTGTGTGTGTGTGTTGTGTGTGTACATTCATGTATGCATGTGTGTGTGTGTGTGTGTGTGTGGTAAGTGTGTGGGGTGTGTGATATGTGTATGTGTGTGTGTGTAATGTGTGGTGTGGTGTGTGTGTGTGTTGTGTGTGTACATTCATGTATGCATGTGTGTGTGTGTGTGTGTGTGTGTGTGAACAGCATACAGAACCTCTGCCAACTCCGGGGTAAACTTTGGTGTTCAGGGGGACAATAAAAGCTTCTGCTGTATTTTAGAACTTGTGTAGTGTTTGTGAGAATACTGATCTTTGAGAGGGGATTTCATTAGAAACTGGGATTATCCGTCTCTCAAAAGGAAAACCAGCTTATAAAAAGTTGGGCTGCCTGTCAACTCCTTGACAAGAGAATTTCTACCCTGCTTTCCAGCCCCTGGCAAATATCAACCCTCGGGGACACTGCTGTCCCTGTATAATAGTTTGAAGAGGACAGAGGGACCTTTGGGTCTGCAGCATCCCTGCAGACACTAATGTCTTATCACTTACTTTTTCCTCTGGACACTCCCTGTAGCCAGCCAATGCCGATGAGTCCTATGGGCTGCTCAGAATGACACGGAACAGCCACCCCAAGATGGACTGTCACCTCCCAAGTGTAGCAGAAACCAGCATTGGAGCCACGATCTCACTTGTCAGTTTCACAGTCATCGAGCTTGGGCCACGCACCACACATTTCTTGGCAGAGAAATGGACAACAGTCCCCGGGATCAGGCCCCCCTCTCTCATGGAGCCGCTGGTCTCCAGGAAGTCAGCCTGTGGTACATGAAATGCACTTTCTTGGACCTACAACACTTCTCTCTTTACAGAATCTCACATGTACATTCTGATAGGAGGTGGGACTGATTCTGGGAGGTAAGGTCTGACAGCCGAAGATTCAGCATTAAAATCCCCTTAAAGGGAGGGAAAACCTCCATTTCACCATGAGATTAAACTTTGTTGTTTCTTTCTAGTAGATTTCCCCCAGACTTTCATATTAAGAAATATATATTTTCATTATTGTGGTAGGTAATCTGATTGTGGAGTTGACAGGGTCTAGAATCACCAAGGAAACTAATATTTGGGCATATTTGTGAGAGTGTTACTACATTAGGTCAGCCGAGGTGAATCCATCCTAAATGTCATGGGCGGAATAAGACGGAAGGCCAGCTGAAGACGTGGATTTATTTCTCTTTACTTCCTGACTGTGGACACAGTTTGATCTTTAGCCTCATGTTCCTGTCACCATGCCCTCCCTGTGAAGGACTGTCACCATGACCTACCCATGAAGGACTGTCACCCATCTAAGTATAACCAAAATTAGCCCTCCTTGCCTTAAGTTGCTTCCTGTTGATGACTCTGGCATAGCTTTCAACCTGAGGTGTCAGACTCTTCTTCAGCAACTGACCCGTTCACTTGTAGACTTTAAAGAGACTGTCAGACTGGAGTCCTCAGGCCAAGTCTGCCAACACATGCATTGTTTAACACAAGTTATATGGCTGCAACAGAACCAGGTCAGTGTTGCCTGTGGCTGCTTCACCCATAACAGAAGGGTGGGTGCTGCAAACAGTATTTCAGAAAGACTAAGCTCTAGTCCTTCCCAGAGACATTGCTGAGCCTCGTTTCTTAATGCTCACTGGCTATCAGAGCTCTGGTGGTGCACACGGGCACTGGATAGGCCACGGTTCCTTCCCCAGATAACGGCGGCCACTGCACGAAAACCTTCATGGGCCACTCATTTATTTGGCATCAAATATCACTTTAATACTATGGAGACAAAAATATTTTAACAGTGAACCTCAGGCCAAGAGGCACGGGAAGCACACAGCTCTTCCAGACATCTGTACCAGGACTCTCCGAACACGTTTGCGAAACCACTTAGTGCTTGTGCAGTGTACGTCTAAGTTTGTCTGTGTTTAAATAGGAGTTACAGAAATGGTTTCTACCGTTACACAGCAGAACCTTCTATGATAAAATGCTCAGGGGCTGCGTACTGTGGGGTTCCACAATGAAGTCCTCAGAGTGAACACATTTGGTCTCCTGCTGCCTGGGCTGGGGGCGGGATATGAGTTCCTGTGTGGAAAATGTTCTCCAGTGAAGGCAGCACGTACCCAGTGTTAAAGAGAGACTGCACGGCTGTGGGGACCAAGAGTCCTGTTCCTTCCCCAACTCCTTCACTGCCTGTGGCTCCCCTAAGAGGCTGTGTGGTGCAACGGCTTTTCTCTCAGCCCACAGTGTTGTTCTCAAAGTGTGCCCCAACAAATACACAGTCACTGAAGTACTTCTCAGGACCCTGACCTCAGAATCTACTGTCAAAGGTACAAGTCCAAGCTTTTCTTAACTTTAAAAAAATATTGTATTTTTTCTTTAAACTTAGATTTCTATCCCACTTTTCAAATGTTCTGAGAATCTCTCTCTATTCTGTTTTTGTTAATACTCTTCCTGGCATATTTCTCCGCCACTAAACTAATATATATGTTAAATTTTAATTTTAAAAAATCCCCATGACCACGAGGCTTTTTTGTATTAAATTTCTTCTAGACTGAGCACCACTGGGATTATTAGAAGTTCACATTTGATCAAGATCACATACATGCACCATAAATTTTAATAAATATCGCACATAAAAACTTAAAAGTCATATCTCTGAGAATGAGTGACTTCGATTTCTAATTAGTTTTTGTGATCATGAACAAATATTATTTACTTCTAAAATGAGAGTGTTCAGCATCAGTTTTATCCATTTGGGGTTTTAGTTTTATAGATGTAAAAACACAATATTTATGCACATCACATAAGTAGAAAGCTACGATGGAGCTTGCAACATCGTATAGCAAAACACTTCATAGAAACTCCCTGTGGCTGATTTAACTAAATTCACCAGAAAATAAAGAACGACAAGATATATTTTCTAATACAGTATCATCTGAAGGCTCAGTCTGGTCCTCAGTCAGTTTTGTAGGAAACAAACAGCTGCAGCTATTCCAGACGGTTCTGTTAATCATCCATTAAAGACAGCCCCTCAACATATACCACATTTCACCTCTTGGTCTAAACTGCGTCATGCGATGACCAGCCAACCACAGTAAATAGAAAGTGGGTGACGACTCAGCTTCTGTGCTCAAGGAAGTGTAGTGGACAGAGAATGTGGACAACTGTGACCACAGGCTAGCTGTGAGGTCATTCTAAGACAATGTGCCCCTGGAGGTCCAGCCTTGGCAATAAACCATGAAAAGATATGTCACCCCTCGGGGATGTTTTCACAACAGCTTGAAGGTTTCTCTGTTACAACAATATCCAGACCTCTGACAACCTAGAAGGTTTCTCCCATAATGTATGACTCCTTACTACATTTTAATTGTAAGCATGCACTAAATAAAACCAGGAGACATCAGCAAAGCAGTAAGGTTGCCTCTTAGAATTTTCTCTGTACCTCCTTTTCATTTTAAAAATGGGTATACTGCCACTTTCCAAAATACTGTAAGGGTCACACAGATGGCTAAAGAGTCTGCGCAGTCTGGAAGAAATTATATATATATATATATATATATATATATATATATATATATATATATGCATATATATATGCATGTGATTATCAACTACCCACACTTTCATCTCTTAAGATGAGTCCCCAGTTATTGTAGTGGGCATAGTGCTCCCATCCTTGGGTGTATCTGGAGAAAGAAAATTAAACAAAGAAAAAACCAAGGAAGAGTTAGGTAGAGTGGTTTTTGAAGGATTAGTTTGGAAGTGATTCTTACAGAGTTCTGGCTTTATTTATTCCCATTCTCTTGCACCTCTTTTGTAAACCATAGTGACAGAGAATTTCTTTTTCATGACAAAACTGAGTGTAGAGACGGACTGGGGGAAATATTACTCGAGGTCACAGCAAAGTCTCCAGAGCGTCCTTGAGCCTGTTCAAATATTTCACCCACTAAACACATTCCTTTGAGATTTTCTCTTCTTTGTTCAAACAATCATTTTCCAAGGGCACGAATGGTGGCAAATTATTGATCGTAAGGAGGGTAGAGGACTCACCTATGCTGTAAATTTACTTCAGTGAAGTTTATAAAGTGACAGGAAAGGCTTTCTTCAAAATTCAATCATAAAACCCAATTCTTCCTAAGTTCTCTTGACTGTCTGTCATCTCCTAAACCATGTAAAACTCCTTGTTCTTTGGTGAGCACTAGATGAAGGCACACACACACACACACACATACACACACACACACTGTTAGAAGATGTATTAGTAAGATGTTTACTCCTCCAACAGAAACTTGTGGAGACCAGCACTGAGTGTCTTAGTCTAGAGCATTCCTAGACATAATGTCCAGTGTGTCCAAAGCTTGTCTAAGGTAGAAGTTATGTGACCTGAGATTGACTGTGACTTCGGGCAGGCACTTAACTACACTGACCTCCCATTTATGCTTGTCAATAAAGTGGTGTGATAGTTTTCTTCTCTGGCTTTAGCTCAGAAATCTAGAAGATGAATGCAGAGGAACTCAGTCAGTCTGCAAGATCATGCACTCAAAAGTACAGCCCAATAAGGCTGCCCTCCTCTATCTGCTCCTGTCATTCAAATTCTGCAAGAAAATAGCACAAAACATCTTAAAAGTCTACTCCTCTTTTTCAAGAAAACTCTCCTGTCAAGCCTGCAAATGTATTGTCTTTTTAAATAATGAATAAACTATGGGGAAAAATCAGTTTTGCTAAGCATAATTTTATTGGTGTAATATTTGCAGAGATAAAATTTACTCAATCAAAACATCACAACACTGAATTTCACAGTTAAACCCACATGCAGATTGTAGAATTACACTACAGGCTGGGCTGATGGAAGGTGTTAAATATAAAAATAATCCAATGCGATTTCCATTTAACACATCGCACAAAACTCATTTTTCAAAGTGATTAAAGAGTTTGCGATCTTTCTCCTCAGTACTGTGTTTAAAGTACGCTGTGGCACAGGGGCAAGTCCTGTAGAGCTCTTGCGGATGAGGAACACATGGATCCAGATGTGGAGCAGATGAGACCCAGCTGCAGACCTGAGCACAGGGTAGGGAGGCCATGGTCTGATTCCATCCACTTGTTAGTCAGTGAGGAGAGGCAAATCTTCCAAACAGACTGCACACAATCATACTGAAATGAGCTGAAGGGTGGCTTCATCACGGTGACTATCATCTCCTTCAGATGGCCACACATGTGGCTCAGGAAAGACATAGAGGGAGAGATGAACCAGACAGTGCTCCTGTGGTCCACTTTGTAACCGATGTGAGATCTCAGTTTTAACCAATGGCCTCCCGGAGCAGTGCTCAGCTGAGGAACACTTTAGAATCACCTCCAAGGTTTCCTATAACTACAGTTTCTACCCTGCCCCCTCCCCAGCACTCTATGCAGTTTCTAATTATGAGAAGAAGCAGGTGGTGAGCTCGGTGTACTGACATTCCTGATGGGATGATCGGCCCACTCTCTGGTACAGCTCTGTCTACCACTGATTATCACAAAGCTCCATTGTTCATTAACACAAAAACCACCTATAACAATGGGACACCTTGACAACAGCCACACAGGGAAGATGGCAGACAGCGTGACTCCTCAACTTTGGCTACATAATCGAATCGAAAAAAAAAAATTGAAATATTGATGCACAGGTTCATTTAAAAGCAGATGTATCTGAAGCTTTTATGGGGCAAGAGTTCACTCAGAAAAGTGCCCCCATAAAAGGCTGATTCTCCTCTTGGCTGGGAAATTGCTGTCCTGGAAATTTTTCATCTCCTCGCTTTTAGAAAGGGGTCAACGGTGTGAGCTTTGGAGCGTGGACTGTCTTCAAGGAAACCTAGCCCCTTGGAACAGGCTGATACCTGATAAGGAAATAATATCTGGGTACCATCTGGAGAGCACTGTGACTGCTCGCTTACTGTGGACCGTGGGGTCACTCGGGTTTGAAATAACAGAACCCCGAAGGGAGTGTGGTCTGCTGATCTTCAGGATGATATCAGGTTCAGAGAATGGAGGCTAGATCACATCTTCCCAGAGTATGTGTGATGGACCATCCTTTCTCACAGTGTGTGTGTGATAGACCAGGTCTTCCCAGAGTGGGTGTGATGGGCCATGTCTTTCCACTGTGGTCATCGCACTTCTCCCACACTTACCTAGATTATATACATACCTCATTTACATTTGAGCAGTCTGGTATAGAATGCTCTCAAGAACAAAATACTGAGAGCCACGAGTTTCTATTTTACCAGAGAAAACTGGATTCAAACACATTAAAGGGCATTTTCAGGAAGGTTTCCATTTTACCTTCCCCTCTCCCCAGGTGTAAAGAGGAAGAGTTAACTTTTCCAAGAGACAGCAAATTTCTAAGGTGGTTAAGATAAAATCTCTATGCACGAAATTGGGACTAAAATTTAACTGTTAAATAAGAAGTGATTTAAACAAAATCAAGCCACCAGGGCTCACCTTCTGATCATCTTTGGTAAAAGTTAAATGTTTGAAAAAAATCATCACTTTGATGTGTAGAATTTTCAGTACCGCCCCTCCATTCTCTGTTTGGGGGCCACAGCTCCTTTGAGGAGAAATCTACTTGAGCTACTTCATAGTGGTTACTAACCTACTGTCCAGGGTCTACAACTGAGACAAGCTCAGGCCAGCAGTGAACTAAAAAAGGCTCTGAACTCCTGGTGAAGAATATGCCTCAATCTGTTTCCACGTCTTTAACCATGACAGTTTCACAATATCCTGGTGGGAAAAAAGGACAGCACTGAGGACAAAAATCATTCAAAATAATAGTAAGTATGTGCTGGCAATGTGGTGGTACCCTGGAGACAACAGACTCTGTAAATATATTTTGGTGTTTACTTACACCATTCAAAACTTAGGTATTTTAAACATTGTATATGAAATATGCCTAGCAGTTTTAATCTATGCGTGAAAAACGTGCATTTATTAAACTCTGTAAAACATCAGAGGTAAACACATAGAAGCATTACAAGATTAAAAAGCCAATAATGAGCTTCATTCCATCCTTCAAAATCCTAAATGGAGGCGATTTGGGAGGAGTCAAGGGTGTGGATTTTATATGCCTGTATGAAAGAAAGCTACTGTGGAGTGTTCTAAAGTGCCCTTTATTTCTGAGCTCTGTAACTGAGGGCACATTCTTTCTCTGTATGCTTTTTAAAATTCTCATACAATATATATTTGGTCATATTCTTTCTCCTCCCGAGCTTCTCAATGTCCAACTTTTCTCTCTGTTGTGTATTTTTTGCCTTGTGCCCTGTGAGACATATAGACCTCACTTCAGGAAACCCCATCTATAAAGACAAGGTGTGAGTAAAGGCTCCACAGGGAGCTAGTCAGCCTCCTCTGCATGCTTTAGCGCCTCCCCGTGGCCACCAGACCCTTAGCTTAGGTCTAAGCAATATGGACCTGAAGAACACATAAGAACATAGGAGAAGCCCGCGTCACAGACAGGACACCCATGCAAGTTTTCTAGATGTCCTGGAGTCACACCAGACTGGAGTGCACCAGCTGTCATGTGACCTCCTCCTCGGCTGTGTTCTAGGGAACGTCTGCCCTCTCATGTTCTTCTTGCAGTCTCTCTAGATGCTTCTCCTGGATTCTAGAAAAAGTCACTTTCCTGGGAGGTGCCGCTTCTAGACACACTAGGCTGTCTCTGTCTGAGACACTGACCGTCTGGGCGCTTCAGCTGCTCCAGCCTGGTGATCCTCGTCCTTCCTTGTATCCACTGTCTCCTCCCCAGCCATGCCTTCCTGCTGAGAAGCCTTAGCTTCCCCTCCTTCTCTGTCCTCCCCGGGCCTTGAGTCCTGCACTTCAGGAATCTGTTCCTGTTCTGTCTCCACCATTGCCCCCGATGACGTCACTTCCTCCACCACTGCTGTCTTCTCTGTTCTTAGCATCATGTCTTCAGTCACCATCCTTTCTTCAGTTGCGGTTTCTCCTAAAGCCTCACTTGCTCCATCCCGGGTTTCCTTCTGATCTTCTGTAGAGGCCACAGGGATCCCATCCCCTGACTTTGACTCTGCTGACACCTCCCTCCGATCTGCAGCTTCTTCGATTCTTCCTTGTGGGTCCTCCTCAGCCTGGACAGTGCTTCCTCCCAGGAGCCAATTCTGCCCTGTGGGGCTGTCAGTCACTGTCCCTGGAGGGCACTCTTTGTCCTCTCCCCCTTCCTCCTCCGGCTTCTTGCCCTTGGCTTCTCTACACAACACCACCTCTGCCCTGGTGAGCCTTTCCCCGGGAAGATTTTCCTGGGTCATTCTCAAGATGTCCCCTCCTTGAATTTGCAAAGGCCCATTTTCCTCCACTCTCTCCGACTCTGTGTGGCTGTTCTGCTCCTTTGAAGCCCACTCTTCACCTGTGGCTGTGAAAAGGCCCTCTGGTCCCTGGGCTTTGTCTGCCAGCTCAGGTCCAGGAGCTGCTAAACGCCCCCCTCCATCGTGGCTGAGCCACCTCCCCTGATGCCACAGAGCCTTGCTCTCCTGGCCTGGTGGTTCTTCTCTTCCTTTATGTTCTGTGGCTGTGACTTCACTCCCTTTTGTTGATTTCTCAAACTGAGGTGTTGCTTCAAACAAGGTAATGGTTCTTTCTTCGGGTGCATCTTCTAGAAGCCCTGTAACCTCCCACAACTCAGGTGCCTCCTTGGGTTCTGCATCCCCAGCCTCCATCTCATGTGGAGATGCACGGGCCTCTTCCTCAAAACCAACTTCTCTTTGTGTGCCCTCCTCTTCCCCTTTAACTCTGTGCTCTCCTAACAGGACGTCTGCCTTCAGTGCCTCGGCCCCTGCCTCCTCTTCTCTTTCAGATCCAGTTTCCCTCAGAGGTGGTGCGAGCCTCTCAACTCTCTCTGTGCCTCCAGATGCAGCTAATTCCCCAGGGAATGCTGCTCTCGGATCCTGTTCCGTTATGGATTCTTTGTCAGCTACGACTCCCTCCCTTGCTGTGTCTTCCTTACAGAGTTCCTCATGGTTGCCCTGGTAACCCTCCCTGGGGCTTGATGGAGGAGCCTCTCCTGTGGATGAGCTGAAGGGAGTTTCTGCTTCCAGAAATTCCTTCCTCTCCATGCCTGCTCTCTCTGGCCCTGTGTCGTCCATAGGCCCCATGACCTCCAGCTCTGTAAGAGCTTCTTCTTTACCTTGGTCTCCATCTGGTTTTGGGGAGTCCACCTTTCTATCTGCCTCCTTCACTTTAGACGTCTCTGTTTCTTTCAGAACTGCTGCTTCCCCAAGAGTCTCCAATTCTTGCTCCTCTTCAGAAACTGTTCTTCCTTTCTTCATCCCTGTCTGCAGCAAGGTCTGCCTATCCAGGTCCTCATCCCTCTGTCTGTCTACTGCCCGCTCTACACTTAGAAACACAGAGGCTTCTGCTGCTCCCGTTCCTGTGGGGATCAACCTCTCCTCCCCGTGCCTGCTACTCCCTTCTGTGCCTGCCTCCTCCTCACTAGCTATGCTCAGAGGGCACACCCTTTCCTCTGTGGCCTGTTCTGCTGATGCCAGCTGCTCACCTGTAGGGCTTCTCTCCCCTAAGGGAACCTCCATATCAGAATCCTCGGGATGACAGGTACCATCCTCCTCCATCACTGCTTTCTCCCTCATCCCTGCATCCATATCAGCATCCTGGGGATGACAGGTACCATCCTCCTCCATCACTGCTTTCTCCCTCATCCCTGCATCCATATCAGCATCCTGAGGATGACAGGTACCATCCTCCTTCATCACTGCTTTCTCCTTCAGTCCTGCATCCATATCAGCATCCTGGGGATGACAGGTACCATCCTCCTCCATCACTGCTTTCTCCCTCATCCCTGCATCCATATCAGCATCCTGAGGATGACAGGTACCATCCTCCTTCATCACTGCTTTCTCCTTCAGTCCTGCATCCATATCAGCATCCTGGGGATGACAGGTACCATCCTCCTCCATCCCTGCTTTCTCCTTCAGTCCTGCATAGACATCGGTATCCTCAAACTGGAAAGATTCATCTTTCTCCATGGCTTCGTCCTTCAGTGTGCGCATCTCTTGTGCAGCCTGAACAGGTTGCTCATTTGAGTTGATGGCTGCTCTTTCCTCTAACACTAGATTTCCATTTGGTGCCATAAAACAAAAGATGAGAAACAGGTCACTTAGATCAAAGTGTATGAAGCAGAACATAAAATATAGAACTTTATAGGATATTTATGAGATTTTATATATCATCAAGGGGACACTGAAATTATACATCAAACCTTTTGTCAGTTGATAAGACATTGTTAACTAATGTGAACCATGATTGGAAAATGCCTTTCCTTCACTTATAAAAAGAAATTAATTCAAATTTAATGGACACATTACTATAAAAATTGAACATTAGGCATGTTGTGAGCAAACACAACAATCCCCAATATTCTGTTATCAATAAATTATCTCACACATAAAATACACAATACATTCTTTCATTTCAAATATTAATATTTAAAAAAACATTTTACAATAAGCAGAAAAGTATTTACTTGTCTTAAAACTCATAGCTCCCCATAGCACCAAGAGTACGTCTACCTCACTAGACAGCCACATACCCATGGTCCAGAGGTAGCAATTATGTCACATACCACCCCAATATCTTAAAAGGCATCTCTGGTTAGATTCAGCCATCAAATGTTTATTGTTGAGGCATAGCACTTTATTAGAGATGACAGTTTGTATTCCATGTTATGTTATGTCACATGCCATCTATGATGAGTAATCAATTACACGTGTCAAAGCAACAGAAAAAGCAAGACTGGACCTGGAGGTGTGGGGCAATGTCCAACACAAACAGCCCTCCTACAACACTGTTGAAGTATTTCACAAGTCCTGATTGATGAAAGACTGCCCAGACAATCGAGATATACAGGTCTGCTATGTCTCTGAAAGGTCACTGTGTTTCTCAGCATTTACCAGGTCATACGTCTTTCTGAATGATGCATGCAGGGTATCTGAGTATGGGTGACAGCAAATTCCCAACTGGAGGCTCACTGAGATGCTTCAAAGGCAGCATCTCAGCAGTGCAGAATGAAGGAATGGGGTCATGATTTATTTAATGTTAAATATTAAAAACTTTAATAAGTCATTAAATATTAAGTTTTATGTACGTTTGTTTCTGTCTGGTGTGTGCGTGCCCACAACAACACCTAACGAGGTCACAGGACACCTCTGTGGAGTCTGTTCTCTCCTTCCATCTTCACGAGTGTAGCAGGGGTGGAACTCAATCACAAGACTTAGCACAGGAAATGTCTTTACCCACTGAGGCATCTCTTCAGCATAGCTACTCCAATATTTTTCATTTACAAACCAGACTTAAGACTGGGAAGATAGCTCAGTCAGTAAGGTGTCCAGGTGTTGTAGTCCACACCTGTAAATTAGCACTAGAAACCAGTGGGTAGCTGGGCCCCTGAGGGTTGCTGACCAGTCCCCCTATGTCACTTGAAGAGCTCCAGGTTCAGTAAGAGATCCTGTCTCAAAACAAACCATACACAACAGCACATGAAACAGGATGAACAATGCTTTAGAGATGACAATCAAGGGTGACCTCTGACCTATGTACACACATGAACATTCACCACAATGCAGGTACACACTCGCACACACCAACATGAACAACATGGTGGTTTAAATGAGAATGAATCCACAAATTTCATATATTTGAATACTTAATCATACGGTTTGAATACCTGTTGGAACTGCTTGGGAAGGATTAGAAGGCATAGATTTGGTTTGGAATTTCCTCCCCATGCCCCCATTCCTA
This sequence comes from Micromys minutus, assembly GCF_963924665.1. NCBI lineage: Eukaryota > Metazoa > Chordata > Mammalia > Rodentia > Muridae > Micromys > Micromys minutus. The sequence continues at coordinate 85,274,736 of NC_137973.1, read as the reverse complement.
CATTCTTCAATAGTAATATATATTCTGTGCCATTGTGTATCACAAGCTTTAAGTTTTTTAATTTAATTTTATTTATTTAAAAGAGGTTGCCTCAAGAATCACAAGATACTTGGACTTTGGATATTTAAGCAATGTCGAGACTGTAGAAGTCTATGAAAACTCTTGAAGTAGGATTAAGTTAGTTTTGCATTAGGATATGGCTATAGGCCTAGGGGATTAGGAAGTGGAATGTGGTAGGATGAATGAGAATGCCCTACTCCCAACACACACACACACAGAGGCTTATATATTTGAATACTTGTTCTCTGGTTGACAAACTGTTTTAGAAAGATTAGAGTGTGGCTTTGGTGGGGAAGGTGTGTCACTAGGGGTGAGTTTGAGGTTTCAAAAGACCAGCCATTCTGAATGTTTTCTCTCTGCTTCCTCCTTGCACATCAAGATGTGGGCACTTGGTAGCCTGTGTTCTGCTATCATACATTCCTGCCCTCTCAATCAATAATCCAAAATTAAGCCATTTTCTTTGATAAGTTGCCTTGGTGTGTTGTCTATTCTTAGTTGTCAACTTGACTACATCAAAAACTAATTAAAACGCAAATGGCTGTATAAACCCATGAGGAAATTTTCTTAAATTATTTAAGGTGGAAACCCACTTCTGATCTAGATCTTTGAGGTAGGAAAATCCATCTTTATTCTGGTCACACCTTCTACTGACACCCTATATAAAGGACATGAAAGGAGGAAGCTCCCCTCCCCACCCTTCACTTCTTTTCTCTTGCTCTTTCCAGTAGGTCCATTTCTTCATTGGAATTGGAGCCTACTTCTTCTTTTTTGAGTGGGTCTGTTTATCATATTGTGGGGAATGATTGTTTGCATACCACAGTGCACATGTGGGGGTCAGAGGACAACTTTCAATAGGTAGTTCTTTCCCAGCAGTGTGTGGTCACCATGTTTGATACAACATCCTTGACCTTCTCAGCTTGACCTTGCTTGCAGTTTTTGATAACTATTTTACCTACTGTCTTGATCACTAGTTGAGAAAATGTCTTAGAGCTAGATCTCATGAAGGCATCTCCTCAACTGAGGTTCCTTTATCTGTGATAACTCCAGCTTGTGTCCAGTTGACACACAACCAGCCAGTACACCTACAGTACTGCCAGTGACAACCTAAGAGACACTGAAACCTTGGGCTTATCTTTCCCCTTTCTGTCCTCTCATCCTACAACGTTGATGCTCCACCACCTCTTAAACATATCCTGTGTTGTCTGCCTCAGTCTCTTGCCAGTTATCAGCACAAACCACTCGGATGGTAGGCAAAAAGGGGCTGATATGACATTCCATTAAAATTCATATTTAGAAATATATTTTTATATTTTTACAAAGGTGTAAAAAATTAATAAACCAGGTCTGTCAGTGAGGCTGAAGTTGGCTTTTATGAGTCATCTACTCATCCAGGATTCAATTAGCAATTTCCAAAACTGTATGTAAGAGCTCTGGAAGGGATATATAGAGCCAAACTGTCTACCCAGATGGCATGCAGCAAGCAGCAAAGTCACCTGAAAAAAGATGTCCTCCGTTTTTATTTCACTACAGACTATGGCTGATTTAGAACACAACTATGCTGGAGCAACGGTAAACAGCCCAGGATGTCAAGTTTCTTTTTAGTTCAAATTCCTGCACAAAATGTTATTGGAAAGTCAGTTGCGGAAAACACTTAAATAATGTCATCTGGTTTTTAAACCTGCCCTGTAAATTTATGGATTAATTAAACAGCATTCATGAAAACAGGGGAATAAAATTGCCTAGTCACCATGTAATAATATACTGTCTGAATTCTGGGAGAAAATGTGCTAATGACACCCAGCTGAGCTATTATATGAATACACACAGCACAGAGAAGTCAAACAGAACATTCCCAAAGCACGAGAGAGTGGGTAATTGAGGCCTTCCTCGGAGATAGCAGTCAGTAAAAAGAGTAGTTTTCATGGCAATCTCATGAGCTTTGCGGAAGCACTTTACAGAGCAATATTCATCAACAGGTCCACAGGATCTGTGGCTGCAGCGTGTGCCTGTGGGTGAGAGTCAGGTAGCCTAGTGCACTAGCTCTTACGTTTCCAGGACAGCTCAGGAAATGGCACCTTTCTGAGTTTTCATTTTCTTGTCTACAAGATGATACTATCCATGTCCGACTGGCAAAATTCTTGCGGCAATCAACAGTGTTGTTTGCGTGAAGTGGTCAGTACTGCATCTGGCTGTGAGACCCTCATGCCTCCCCCTCTCATGGCCTGTGGTAAACTAGGCCTTCTTCCTGGAGTCCAGCCTTCTCAAGAACATCCTTGTCTACATAGTGTGTTTGGAAGGTTCACCAGAACTCCTCTAAAGGGATGATCTCTCCAATAGTTCAGCATCTCTCCCCAAATGACTCCACATACTGCAAATTCCTCTTCCCAAAGAAGAAGCAAGTCTCTGTTGTACCTTCTACAGCATACACGAAGCTGTCTCATAGTGCTTGATAACTTGTACTAAACGCTGGAAATGGGACAATGTGGTGAGTAAAACAAGTTCCCATACATACATGCATTCAAACCAGAGCGACTTAAAGCAGCATTCATCAAGGCAACTGGCCACTTGTGTGAGTCATGTTCCTTGACTTGATGGCAATCCTGATGATGCAATTATCAGTCAACTGTGCACTGACAGCACTGAATTCTTCCCTACTTCTGAAAAGGCTGAGAAGTTTGCGTGGAGCCCTGTGAAGCACGGTCTACGGCAGCTCTCAATGTCTGTTACCTTAGCAAAGGGAAACTCCCCTGCTTGTCAGTTAATGGAGGGTGTGGCTATAGAATATGACTAATCTGAAAATCAACACCAGAGATTTTATTTTTTGTTTGTTTTGACTTAAGCATCAATGTATGAAACAGCATTTATAGATAATGTCAGTTTCAAAGCTCCTCTTCAGAACTCTGGGCCAATTCCTTTCATCATATCCCATAACCATTAGAAGAGAATAAAATTAATTATTAATTAATTTTAAAAGGGCAAAGGGATGAAACAAGGACTTGAAGATGAAAGACAGAGACAGTCAGCATCTGTAGAGGATTCCTCAGGGTCTTCACTAGGCAACGGCCGACCCTTACCTCTGCCCATGTTGACCTCTGGTTTCTTCATGGGTGTCACCCCGTCATCTGTGGGGCTGAGTCCAGGTTCCTGGGCTTCACCTATTATCTGTTCGACTGATTAGAAAGCACATAAAATACCAAACAAGCATGAGAGGCCATGGGAACCCTGGCATGTTGCATCGTTCAAGCATGTAGGATCAATTCAATTTAAACAGATTCACATTAAAAACAAGTAGAGATCAAACCACTCCCAAGCCCTGATTCTTTTAGAGGAAAACACATGACACACCATAGTCAGTCGTGAAGGGAGGAGACACATGCAAAAAGATTCTTTCATTAAAATAAGACAACAGCCAAGGCAGTGACAGTTGCCAAGGGCAGCACATGCAATGATGGAGTGAGTGGGGAAGCAGCCGAGTCGCCTTTTGGTCTCTAGAAATGTGTTCTCTATTTTACGACACCAGCCATTCCTGCTCCTTGAGACGGCTAACCCTACACCTGCTGACCGCAGCTGGAGCACTTCTTCCATTGGTAGATTTAATGATTTAACCTCAGTACTCACCCAATATGAGCGGAAGCCATGAGAGGCTGACACAGAATTCCTATCAGTTTGACAGTTCACACTCCTACACAAATTCCTACTCTGTAATGCTGATTACTACCACAGACCTCCGAGGGACAAGAGGTCCGGGTTCGAGTTCTATACTCCATGGGGGTTAAATGAAGTACTGTACACATGGCATGCTGGGTTCCCTGTGCTAGCAAGTGCTCTGTGGACCCGGTAGCAATGTGCACTTCTGCATGGCAGGACAATATAAGCATTTTGCACATGTTGCCACCCAAGCCCAAGCCAACATTGTTAACCAAATGTAGTCACATCTGTCTTTAGTGTCTGACAATTCCCCGTCTCCCTCGCTGCTGGCCATCTGAAGGCCTGCACCTCTAACGCCATTATACCCCTGACATCACCTGTGGTTAACTCAGTCAGTAAAACGAGACTGGCATCTGCCTTCTGGTTCAATCTGCACCTCTGAGCCACTCCCCTCTCTTCCCCACCTTCTAACATCACGATGGAAGCTAATCTAAGGACTGCACTTAAAAAACCAAACAAAGCTATGATGTCACTCTAACTCCTGACTAGTTTGAAACAAGTTCGGCAAAGCCAGTGGTTTGGGAAGAAATTCTGTGCTCTCTGTGGTATCTCTCGGTGGGTGAAATGATGACATGACCATTGATCTTAATACAAGCATGGAAACAGAAAGAGAAACGTCATATAGCTCTGATATTGTGTTTGCATTAGGTTACTTCATATGTCCAGTGCACAAGCTGAAACATTTACAGACAACACTACAGTTTGGAGGCACATGTGGGATCTTTGTGCACAGATAGGAAAGTGGGCGGTGGCTTGGAATGGAGGAAAGGTCTTGAGGAATAGAAAAGGCAGAAAAGATTCTGTCATGGAAGAGGCATGGTGGGGGATGGGTGTTTGTGAGGGAGGAAGAGAACAGAGAAGAGAGGGTGGGGGTAGCAGGTTATAGGTGAGCCAGAAAAAAGTACATTTCACATGGGTGTGAATGTCCTAATTAAATCATTACATAGTATGTTAACTACAAGGTTTAGAGCAATATGGCTAACAATATAATTAATAATGATAAGAATAAGAAGCAATAGTTAGATAGCAGCCACCGAAACAAAAACTAGTGTAAGAACCCGTGCGTTCACCTGACCACTACATCTCACTTCGAGTCAATGGTGAGGCTGTCTTCCAGCGAGTCAGGGCGGAACTTATCCCCTGGCCAGTGTGCTGGTCTCTGGAAAAAGTGCCATGGAGCTGAAGTGACCTGTCACAGTTCAATGCCCATCATTTCCGGTAGAAACCTCATTCTAGGTGTGTTATGCTAAAGTAGTTATCAATTTTCAATTGTGGATCTGAGAGCTACCTGGAAGGGAAGATAAGATCGTCTCTGGGCCTCTTGGCAGGGAGGCCATTCTGCTTCAGAGGCCCCGGTGGGACCCTTGCTCTCCTTCTGCCACTGTGAAGGACAAAGTTCTCATCTCCTCATAGCTCAGCCACCACTGCCAGCTGACATCTGGGAGCTTAGGGTTAGGGTTAAATTTCTGTGAGTTCCCTTCCCCTTTCCTGTGGGGAATCGCTCCCACTCCACGGAGATCCTTGTGTTTTTCTCTCATGCATTTGTGTAACAAATTCTGTGGATTGTACAACATCCGGATAAAGAAGATACCCGTGGTTCAAGAAAGAAAACTCAAAACTTTCAAAGTGTGGTCCTTTACACTCTTCCTGATTGAGACAGCAGAGGGAGGGGACACCAGGCACAGGACCTCGCAGACCAGCTGCACTGGAGTTCTCCAGTGGTTCTGCCTAGCCTTCTCCTGAACGCTGCCAGTCCCTCCTCCACTGCTAGAGAAGCAACATGAGCTGGCTCCATCTTAGTGTGTCCTGAGAAAACTGAGAAGCCCAACAGCGATAGAATGATGCCATGGCTCTATTTAAAACCCTACTCCATCAAAATCCACGGAAACAGAGTAAAGACATATGGAAGTTCATTTTCAGTCATATTGGAGAGTATCTTTGTGTCTTGATCATTCTTTGTAGATAATCGATTATCATCTCCAAAGCTCACCACAACAGAACATGACTAGCACCTTGTATCTCCATAAACATGCTCTGGTGTTACCTTTGACATTGAAGTATGGCCCAAGAAGCCAGAATTATTTACAAACCCGAGACCACAGCTGTTCAAGGACAAATTCTACCCTCCTAGTGAGAATCATCATCAGCCCACTCTAAAATTCCCAGTGAAATTATTTCCGGTGGCAGAATGAAGGCTGCACAGTGGTACGCCTGCCTCTTTGACCTCACCTCTGTGTCCCTGTCCCCGTGCCCTTCCCCTTCCTCCTCCCTTTCACCCAAATCCATTACACCAGCTTCCTCTCCAGCTGTGAGCAGCACCTCCCTCCCCAGCCCAGGCACCCTCCTAGCCTTTCTTCAGACCCCTGCAGGTGATACAGTTGCTGCCCCCTGTTCTCCTCATGCCCTCTGCCCTTCCTCATGACCTCTGCCCTCCTCATGACCTCTGCCCTTCCTCATGCCCTCTGCCCTTCCTCATGCCCTCTGCCCTTCCTCATGCCCTCTGCCCTTCCTCATGCCCTCTGCCCTTCCTCATGCCCTCTGCCCTTCCTCATGCCCTCTGCCCTTCCTCATGCCCTCTGCCCTTCCTCATGCCCTCTGCCCTTCCTCATGCCCTCTGCCCTTTCTCATGCCCTCTGCCCTTCCTCATGACCTCTGCCCTCCTCATGACCTCTGCCCTCCTCATGACCTCTGCCCTTCCTCATGACCTCTGCCCTCCTCATGACCTCTGCCCTCCTCATGCCCTCTGCCCTTCCTCATGCCCTCTGCCTTCCTCATGACCTCTGCCCTCCTCATGACCTCTGCCCTCCTCATGCCCTCTGCCCTTCCTCATGACCTCTGCCCTTCCTCATGACTCTGTTCAAATGTACTATCTGAAGAGAGGCCAGCCCTCAGAAGGCATCCCCAGATACTCACTTATTCTCCTCAGGTCTGGCCCCCAGATATCCACCTTGCTCACTTTCCATTTGTTGAATATGTTTCCTCCCTGATTGTACACTTTGTATAGTCAAGGACTTCATGATATTCACACCAGAAAGTGTTTGTCAGAAAGCATATGCCTAGCGCACAGTGGCAGAAGGAATCTACTGGAACAGACACTGAGGGCTTCCACGTTTGTCCAGACGTTATACTTAGGTCTCAACTCAATTTTTTTTCCATTCAGGCCTGTTGTATCCTGTGCTCATAACAACAAATCAAATTTTACTTCCACTACTCTTAATATACACAATAAAAATAAAAGATGAAGCTGCAGATATAAATCATCGATGGAGCACCAACTCAAGCCCCTGGGTTCAGTCCTCAGCACCACACACACACATACTCACACACACATACACACATACACTCACCCACACATACACATACACACACACTCACACACTCACACACACATACACACAGACTTACACACACTCACACATACATACACAGACACACTCACACATACATACACACACACTCACCCACACACACTCACACACTCACACACACATTCACACACACCCACACACACTCACAAACACACTCATACACACACATACACACCCGTTCAAACATACACACTCACACCAGGATTTACTTCTATGAACCTTTTCTATTGTAACTAACAGAAAACTACTCTTCCCTTACTTTGTGTTCACAATCTCTAAGTATATCTCTGTACATTTTCTAGAGCCATGAATGTTTTGTTAGACAAAGCCACACATATGAGAAAGACAGGATCTGGGTGGGATAAGATTTTACTGTCACTCTACCCCTCTCCCTATAATAGTTAAACTTTGAGCCAACTGCTTGTAGTGAGCAAAAGGTTTATCAAGACCCACAAAGAAATCTGCAACTTTTCATCCAGGAATTATACTCCATAGAACTATCCTAAGGAAGCCTTTGTGAATTGGAAGTAAATTGAGTAATCAAACATGAAAGTAATGTTAATCACTGTGAATATTTAAAATCTACCATAACAAAATGGAAAAATATAAGCATGCAACAGTAGGGAAGTGGCTAGCCTCTGAGAAAACCCAGGAATGGCATACATACACACACAGGATGCTGATCAAAGCCACAGCGGAGTGATTGTGGTGCGACAAGTAAACATAAAACAAATACATTCATACAGTTTTATGTAAAAATTATTTTAAAATCTGAAAAAAAAGTACTGACAAAAATGTATTGTATAATTTTATGCAAAAAATGCTTAAAATCTGTACATTTATCTTTGTTTTGTAAAATAAAGTTGTTTAAAAAAAAACATAAGGCAGATCATGCTTTATAAGAACTTTCTACGTTTATAAAGTGTGACAATTAACTATAAAATGTCAGTTCAAAAGTTTTAAAACTGCCAAATATTCGAAGTAAGTTTACATTTAACAAATGCATGAAAAAATTATTTGAACTTTTGTCCTCCAATTCATAGATGTTATTCCATGTGTGTATTAATGAAAATAAGCATTAAAATTAAACATAGCTCATGCTTTAAAGCTGAACAAGGCTAAAACCTTGCCATCTAGTGACAAGCTTATATCAATAAAAAGGTTACAAAACATTTGTGAAATTAGAGATATCAAGTAAAAACTAGTTACTAATATATTGAGAAAATAATAAACAAATATACTCATTTTTAAAACATAAGGAATAAAATCTACTGATATGTTCGATATGTTACTTTATTCACCAGCATATTACAATCCATTTTATAGAACCCTACATTACAAAACCAATCTACTTATATAAATACTGGTTAAAAAAAAAAAAAACCTATGCTTAAAATTTCAAATAAGTTAGCCCTTTCTGTCATGTATTTTGATACATGGTGGTTATGAGTTATTTACTCTAAGTTCTACTTTCGGCTTATTGCTCATGTCAAGCGATTCATGCATTCTTAATTTGTATGAAATGTTTAGAACATTGAATAGTGTCCCCTGCTTAAAAGCCACGTCCTAATTCTCCACATCTGCGAGTATCACTTGGCATTGCAAACATGGTAAGGAGCCTTGATAGGAGGAATCTGTGTGTGCAGCCATGCACACTTATGAGACAGGGGCAGGAGAGAGAAGAGGGAAGTGTAGGGAGAGAAAGTCTGGGGAAGACAGAGACTGGAGAGCAGGAATTGAAATGAAGCCAATAGGAAATTGACCTGAGTTAGGTGGGAAACTAGAGGGAAGAGACTGAACTCTCCTCAAGCATCCGGAAGCAATACAAACAGTCCTTCAAGTTGATTTCAACTCTACAGGGCTCTGATTTTCATCTTAAGAGGCATTGCATAGTAGGCATGTTATCTCAGGCCTTAAGTCTGTTAGACTTTATTATAAGTCTATTTTTATAGCAGCAATATTAAAGCCAGACAAAATACTTATTTGAATATATTATGTTCCAATGTGTTGAATTAATATGTAAAATATGTATACTGTCCTTGAAATAAAGATGTATTATTTACACATATGTGTATGTGTGAATCTATAAACAGCCACAACATAAAAGATATACATGCACACATATACACATATATGTTGTTTATATATACAATAATTTGACATTAACCGTACATTTCACCCATGTTGCAAATCTCTAAGCATGAGATGGCCTTCTGCTCATCTTAAGAAATATAGAGCTCTACAAGCTTGCAGCTAATTATAATACACAACTGTATTCTGGGCCACAGAATGGGGACAGTTTCTAGGGTGATTCTGGGTTCCCCAGGAGTGCAGATCCGCTGAGTAGTTAAGACTCTCCAACTCCACTGTAACTATCGTGGGCTTTCCTCAAACCATGTTACTCTTAATCCCAGACACTCATTTTTTAAAAATATATGTTAATTATTTATCACAGAAAAAACTTTCAAAATAAATACGATCCTAAAGACTTTGATACTTTGTCTTGAATTGCAGTAAAGCAATAAACGTAAGGTATACACAACTGTGAGTATAAACACAGTTCATAACACTCCAAGAAAAAGGGAGATTAGATCAAGCTGGTCATGGAACATGTGTGCCATCAACCTGTGGAAGGGGTGCTGAGCTCCGGCAGAAGAAATTGGAAAAAATCAAGAGGGGGGGAGAAACTGTCAAATACAAATCGCATGTGAAAATATCATCATGAATTACAATACTTCAAGTGCTAATTTTAAGAGGAAAAAAATCCAGTTTTCTGAAATTAAAATAATGACAAAAACCAGTGTTATAGCTGCGTGTTTATCCAGTGCACTGGGCAAGCTCCGTACCACTAAGGCACGTGCTCCACCCACATGTCAGCCTCCTTTGTTAGTAACTTGCTAAACTTCGGAGATCTGCTACACCATCCCGGAATACAAGGACTAAATGCAAGATCAAAGATATGAATTATCTTTATCAAAGTGTCTCGAGGATATTTTAATAGGAATTTTAATTTGCATAAGGCAAGTCCTTTTGAAAAGCTGGTGTCCTTCGTATGGCCATTTGAGGGCTAAGCTGACAGCCGCTTTCAGGAATGGCCTGAAAAAATAAATTCCTCCAGTCCTTTAGGACCACTGAAAAATGGAAAATCCATTTTTGGCTTATACTACGTATTTTTGAGGGTGCACTTGCAGGTCATGCCCCTGAGCAGATAATTGATCTGGAGCACCTCACCTCGTGCCCTCACCTTTAAACTGAGCCTCCACAGTCCTCAGGAAAACTTGCTTCCCTTTTTAATGAGATTTTGAGATTATGATGTAATTTCATCGCTTCCCGCTCCTTTCTCTCGCTCTGATTTTATATGTAGTTAGTGACCTTAGCCCTGTTGTTGACCCTTAACATATTCTGGTAGGAGTTTCCCTTATACATTTGTTTTGACTATATTACCATGATACATTAAAAGGTTACATTAGCAGCTCAACAGGAAGATAACTGTTCAGTACATTCTATTCCTACTTTTAAAGACCTAAAGATATAGCAATTAATAGGACTCAAAGTTTTTAAAACATAGCTGGACTTTATAGTATCAAAATGTGAAACAAATTTATTTTAGAACCTAGATGATTGGCTACTGCACTGTCGGGGGTGGGGCCTGGCAGCCTGGTAGAGTTCAGGGTGCTCTTGAGAAGTGGCTGGCAGGCAGGGACAGTTCACCGGTCCACACACTCAGCTCAGTCCCCTGCTTGCTTCTCAGAGGTGACAGCGGCCTGTGACCACCCATGTGTCAGTGGTCCTGGGGACATGCTGTTCTGCACCCTAACTGTCCCTCTTCAAACAGGACCTGCCCACACACGCAGGAAACCCAGGGATGGTTAGAGAGCTCAGAGTTAGAGAATATTTGAGAGTGAAGATTGAAACATCTTAAGAGAATTTTCATATTTTCATCAAATCTAAGCTACAGTGGTAGAAGACAATAGAAGTCTCTAGAAACTCTGGGGCCACCCCATCCCACCCAGTGCCGAATGTTCTTGGTTGTACAGGGTTCAGCAATGTGACCCTCTTAGAAAACAGCTGCTTCCCCTGGAGAGCAGAGATGGCAGTGCTTAGAAGATGCAGTGAGTTCACATCTAATGTAAAACCATGCATAAGACATGCTAAGCATCATCAACGTGAGCTATGCACATACAAATGCATACAGGACTCAGGACAAAGAGCGATGTTAATGTCAATCTCTAAAAAGCCAGACATATCTTTGACTTCACACATGTATTGTGGTTTATTGGATTCTTGAGATAGAATTACCATAGGAAGGAATTTACAGAAAATAGGAAACAGGCTATTTAAGAATGATGAAGTGGCTTTTAAAATGCAATAGAAAGAAAACACACAAGCTGAAAATACATGTGTAATTCTCTGACAAGAAGAAAGGGAAATTTAGAATCCTTCCAGAATCATCCATCCGATTGCCCAGCTTTGGCAGTAGCAATGACCAAATCAGCTTCCACGCACAGGTACAGCAGCATGTCACCTCACTGGCTGTACTTACCCTCTTCCTCCAGCCCAGCCAGGCCTGCTTCGCCCTGGAGCTGACTGTTAGCCCTCACCTCTGAAGAAGCAGCCCGCCTGGGCTCCTTGGGTTCACTCTCCGATAAAGCCTGGGTACCCTTAGTTGGTTTTCCCTCGGAAACATGCATACTGCTGGGCTCTGTCAACCACGGTCCAGCATCCCCATCGAGTTTTGTGATTTCTTGCTCTTCGATCTCAGTTGTTAAGTACTCCTCAGCTGGAAAGTGTGATTTTCCTGGGTCATTGTTTTCCCGAAGATCCTGAGAAGAGGAACTTCTGGTGGAACTCCCCCCTTCGCTGTTTGTGGAGTCGGCTTCCCTGCCCACTTCCGGAGACTCTTCTTCACTTTCACTTGAGTAGGGGTGACTTCTAGATGAGATTGATGACGTGGTTTTAACGTCTACAAAAACAACAACAACAAAAATAATGTTTGTGTTATATCCTGAATCTGTCAGCTGATATGGATCGATATTCGGAAATAACCATATTAAACCTTTAACAAATGTTAGGGGAAATTGTTCACTTTCTCAGTGTATTCTCTATGACTAGCATAATGAAAGAAATGGCTGATCTGTAAACCACAAAGCTTTTTTGTTTTGTTTTGTTTTGTTTTTATCTATGGGGTCTTGGTTTTGTTTTCTCTTATTTTGACATGGTGTCTCATTATGTAGTCTGCACAGCCCTCACTTTCCAAGTGCACCAGCTTCTACCTCCCAAGTGATGCTATTACACGTGTGCTCCCCCTATCCAGCTTACGAACCAGGAAAGATGTCAATAGACCACATTCCACTGAGAACCAACTCCGGGTTTGACTTGTCTCTGTGAACCTTTATAATGGCTATATGGATTTTCAATACTTTTGAATAATGTTTTTTTTAATAAGAACACATTAGTTCCTTCTCCTGGTTAGTCACATTGGTAATTTCAGTTATTTTATCTACTGTAAAACCTACCATCCTAGAATGTTCTGGTGTCTGAGAAGTATCTCAGGCAGTTTCCTTTTTAAAATCTTGCTTATAGGGACTCTAAAGTCCTTTTAAAAGGAAGCTGTCTGAGGGAAGACATGGAGTACAGGCTCCGGGAGAAAATCCTAGGGGAATTAGGAAGCCAGACAAGGATGGGAGATGATCCACCAAAGAGATGTCTCAAAAAAGCAGCTCAGCTGAAACCATAAGAACTTCAGAAGTAAGAGTCGCCCTAGAAGGATATGATAAAATTAAGACAGAGCTGGGCTTTCACACATTGAACCATCAAGATGTTGACTATGGAGAACCCTAGGAGGATATAAACTCCATGCTTTCTCTGGGCATTTTATGCCCAAGGGTAAAGAAATTCCAGTTAAGGCAATCCTTGAAGAAGTCAGGGAGAGAAGCCAGGAGGCAGACCACAGAGCAAAAATCAGTGGCCCAAGCTGAACTCCCAGATGGAACCACGGGTACATCCTAGAAACATATAGTAGTCAAAAATGGCTTACACCTGACCCAACAAGGCTTTTGGAAGCTCCCAAGAATTAACACACGTTGACTCTATGTCAGGAAAAGGTGCTGTGTAGAAGTCCCTCTTACATTATGTTGTTTCAGATGCTCTTACATTACGATGTTTCAGATGGGAGAAACACAAAGTTAGTGTTTGCTTTCTAAAACAATTGCTCTGAACTTATAATCATTTCATAAGAATAATACTTTCCCTTGGTGAGCTATTAAGGACCAAGCATTAGTATAAACTCTATCAAGTGAGTCGCCAGTGCTTCTAGTTTTCCAGCTCATTTGTTGATTTCCTCTATCACTGTGTGACAGCCACACAGATGCCTGGGCTAGCTAATGTGCAGCTAGCGATGAAAACTAACTAAATAAAAACACAGGTCTTTCCTTTGTCTTCTCCCTGTCCCTCTGGCTCTGCCAGATCCCTGTGGCTCATCTTAGCATTCTAAGTACAGTCATGGAGACATACCAACATTCCTGAGGAGGTGCAAATGAGGCTCCAAGTGCTCAAAGTCACAGGGAGCACAAGAGAGCCCTCTGGACCATGGGCCCCCTGCTCTGCCTTCTATATCTGCACCTGCCGCCTCCCTGTAAAGAGCCCAGAATGCAAGGGGATCGACCACTGTCTTATTTGCACCAATCTACAGACTTTGAGTCTATGCTCAGCAGTTCTTGTAAATGCTTCACACAGTCTTAAAAGAGCAACAACTCATCTGTATCAGCGGTCCTGTGGATGGCTCTACCTGATGCACTGCGAGCTGGGAGATGATATTTAGCTGGTTCAGGGACCCCAGGAATGCATCTACTGCCTGAATATCTATCAGCAGGATGATTCCCACTTCGGGTTCTGTGAGCCGTTCACATGGTAATAAACAGCTACCCCATCTATCTTTCTCTAGTAGCTTCTTTTAGTTTTACTATCTTATTTCAAGAGGCTGACAATTCGTCATGGTTCAATTTTGAGTAAGGTCAGTAAAGAAAGAGGGGGAGCTGAGAGGTTTCAACATGGCAAGTGGACCTGACGTCTGATACGAACTCATTTCCCTTTTCACATGTCTCCCTCATCTGGTGGTGTAATTTACACACTCTAGCTTCTTGTTCCCATTTCTATACAGACCCTGGGGTAACATGGGGCTTAGAGAAAAAGCTTCAGGATCATGCAATGGGATTTCCACCATGAAGTGTATTATTTTTCCTATTAGAAGTAAAGCATAATTTATATAAAACGTTCATATAAAGCAATCTTGAGGACATATTTGAAACTGTCTGTCATTAGAATAGAAAGGCTATTGCAGGCATAGAGTAAAGCAACAGGCGTTTGTCACACAAAGTCTCTTCCCAGTCCTGTTGCTGAGAGACACAGTTGCTGGTCTTACCCAGGAAAGGATGTGCCCTCCGTGCTTGAGGCTCTGCCAAAGACAACTGCATGGTCCCCACTGTTTCAAGTCCCTAGCAGGATCATTGCTTTGGACATTCTATCATTCAGTCCCCATCTCTCCTTTTTCTGTGTCATTAATAATACCGACTGACTACGTGGGCTCAGCCACCCATAAATGCTGAGAGCATCCCATGTGCCAGAAAATGCTCTGCAAAGCAAAGAAAGCTGTGCCGGGGCTTCTGTATAGAGCGGAAGCTCTCTGGTGACTATCCATTGGCTCTCATTTGCAGAAGAGATGGATAACTGCACTGTTGATCAGGTGCCGGTTCATTTTCCTAGTAGTGCCATGGAGACCTCAGAAAGGGTTGCTGCCTTCTTCACTCTCCACCATCAGCACCTGCATGGTCTGTCTTACCAGTGACAGGAGGGGGCTGGGTTTCAGCAATCCCCACTCTTCAGTACGGAGCATGCTTTAAAGTCCGCTGCTTCCTCATAGTCCTGGTCTTTACCTTGCTCTGTTTGTTGTTGTTGCTTAAATTAGAATCTTAGATATCTTAACTAATTTTGATTAAAACTTTATATCAAGCCCATGGAGCCCAACCACGTAAAACCTATGCCTCTTTCAGCTGTAACACTATTGGCATTTTCTTACTTTTAAGTTTAAGAATTCAAAATAAAGACTTCATGAGTGACACTCCTATTTTCTTCAGATGTGTCCAGGACATGAGTCCAGAACATCCTACTGCGACTCCTGTTTAGACTCACGAGTTTGGGAACTGCTGTTTGGGAACTGCTGTATCTGATAGCAGGTATCAGGGGTGAACTCTCCACAGAAAACACCTAATGAGACAAGTAACTGATACTCAGTGAACATTCTAGAACAGTGGTTCTTAACCGTCCTAATGCTGCAACCTTCGAATCCACTTCCTCGGGTTGTGGTGAAGCCCATGAAATTATTTTCATTGCTACTTCATAACTGTATTTTTGCTACTGTTATGAATCATAACATGAATATTTGACATGCAGCATATCCTATGCCTGTGCGTGCTGTAGCCTGCTTGTCGAGACCCACTGTTCTAGAATCGATGGAGACTTTAAAATGTAGAAATACAAATTAATCTGATAGATAAGCCAATCATTTGTCCCAAGAGCAAGCACATGACCATCAGAAGATAATTATCACTCACTGAAATATTTCAATCCACCAGAGAGATAAATGTATCCATGACCTTATGAGGACATGTTTACTGACAGCACAGCGCCAACAAGAAGGGCTCCAGACTGTGTAGACACCTTTACACTCTGACTGAACGTGCTCAGCTTTGTAGTGAATACAGCAGACAGACCATAACAATCACAAGACACACTGTTCCGCCTACACCTCCATGTATTTGTGTGTTGATCTGGTCAATCAACCTTCCTTTGGAACTGTACTAAGTCACAGCATGACTACTTGGACCACATGGGTTCAGAAATATAAAAGCTGTGCCACATGCTTCTGTTCCCAGCATGTGGGAGGCTGAGACAGAAGGATCTCAAGTTCAAGGCTAGCCTCAGAAACATGGTAAGATCATGCCTCAAAACTGTAGAGAGCGAATTCATTTGATGGTATTTTGTGTAAACTGATCAATGGCGAATTTAACTATCTTTTAAAATCTGTGGCTTCCTACTCCAGCAATCATGTTATTAAGAAATCGCTAACTGTGGCTTAGCAGATAAGAGCACTTGCTGCTCTTGCGGATGCTTTGGGGTTTGTTTCCAGCACCCACTTAGCAATTTACAATGACTATAATTCTAGTTTCAGGGCATCCAAAGCCTTTTCTGATCTCTAGAGGTACCAATTAGGTACCATGTACTTACATACATGTAGGCAAACACCCAAACATATAATATAAAAACAAAAAGAAAACAAATAACTATGCAAGAATTACACATAAACTCTGTCCAGACATCATGGAAATCTCCTTATAACTCTCCCCATCCGGCTGTGGGCACCATACACCACAAGCTCAGTACACGGCAAATACACATGCCAAATACAGTGTCAGTACAGAGGACCTTATCATGTGCTTCAAGTTCACAAGTAGTCAAACCAATATAATCAAAGTACATAGTGTGAGTATATGAAACTCTCAAAAATGTATTCAAGCAAGTAAAATCCAAAGCTGGAAGAACTTGATGTCGAGTAAACAATTTTTTGTGACTGAGATGTTTCGGTCTTTGACATCTACTTCCTCAGATTGAAAAAATGCGTGAATAAAGGCTTTCTTGGGAGATAAAGATGCTTCCAGTCTGACTCTATGAGCAGTCTGAGAACCAGTGCATCTGTCTCTTGATCTCTAGACTCTTTGATGTCTCTTCTCTCTCATGAGGAATTACTCCGCCTTTACCTCTTCACAGGCATTATTAGCCCAAGTGTCCATGAAACGTGTATTCCTAGTCACAGGGCGCTTCCCCATCAGAATGACAGCATCCATCTTCCACAATACACGTTCTGCTGGTAAGTTAGGTCCGGGGTTGCAAACGCAAATGTGGGGAGCAGAGCTGTCATTCCTTTTAAATGGCAGGAAGCTGTACACACCGTTCCTGGAGCAGGGTCTTCTCTTAGTCGGCTATTCTCCGTCACTCATGAGCCACAAGACTGTGTTCATCAAAGTGATCGAGTGGAGTCGTTAGCTGGCAGTTTGAGCAGGGCTGACTTGCCAAGAGAGTGACAGTCTGGGCAACTGTTTGCCGCTGGGAACAGGTGCAGGCAGGGCTCGAATGAAACACATCCAAATTCGAGCAGCAGGCCTCTTAACCATGTCAATAAAAGGGACAGGTGGGTGTCTGGGACTCAGGGCCCGAGCTGTGCCTTTTACACATTTGTAGGTAAAATGCTGTGTTTTCTGTGAAATCCACCATGATGTTTGTCATTTTTAATAAATGCTATGTGCTAGCCAGATAAAACCACTAACTCGGATGCTTCTCAGACACACAGGCATACTGTTGAGCAACACAAAGGAACGTGACTGAAAAAAAGGGTCAGAAGACAGGAGACCTCCAGGGAACAGGCGCGCAGTGACATTACATTTCAGAGCAATGTTGAGGTGGCAGTGTACATGTACACCCAGGATGCAAAGAGGCCTTGGAAAGAACGTTTGATAATTCCATTACTGAAACGGGAAGAAATGAGAGCATGCCGGTTCAGTTCTGCCTCGTACATTCCCAGCATCTTGACCTTGGCCATACCTAAAACATTTGTTTTGCCCCTATGTAAATAAAAGAAACTCTACATAACTTTTTAAAATGAATATTCCAAGAACCACTATCATGAAAATTAATCAGAGATCACAAGAGTACTCAAAGTACTTTGGAAGGCATTTTTACAAAACCTCTTATGATACTATCTCTGTGAGAAAAACAAAACTGCACCCCATCCTGGCTTCCTTAGCATGGTTTGTTGCTGTTAGTTTGGTTGATTTGAGAAACAAAATACACAGGAATGTCTGTAAACTGACCCACTACAGAATAGGGTCCACAGGCTTAGCTCAGGCACTGCAGTGGGCAGAATCACTATGAGGGGACCTCACAAGGCTTAGGAACAGAAAGGGACATTTATGCATGAAGACAAACGTCAATCTAGGAAAATTTAAAAACATCATTTTTATCTCTTTTGTAAAAACAAACCAGGCAAAAGACGAAAACAGAGGTAGGAAAAATTCAAAACGCCTCTGAGCGCTAAAACCCCCCAAAAGAAAACAAACTCTTTTCATTGGGTTGAAATGTTGTTTAAATTTTAGGTATGTAGATAATATTGGATTTTGAAAATGTGTGTTTTCTACAAAGCACAAGTTTGGACCCAAATTGCAGTTCTTACTGGCTTTGGGATTATTTAATTTCACTATTTGCAAGCTTATGTGTTGTGAAATGTAGATAAAGGGGAATGTAATTGCTTCTCAGGTTGTCTGAGGTAAATGAGGTAATGCCTGCAGCACGCTCAGTGTGGGGCCCCGCACATAAGGGTCCTAATAAACAGGAATCAGCTCAGGAGCAAAGGCACGGCCTCC
The DNA here is from genome assembly GCF_963924665.1 of Micromys minutus. Taxonomy (NCBI): domain Eukaryota; kingdom Metazoa; phylum Chordata; class Mammalia; order Rodentia; family Muridae; genus Micromys; species Micromys minutus. Next base: position 85,256,129 of record NC_137973.1, on the reverse strand, counting down.
ACAGGGTGCTTTCCAGGCCCTAACATTAGAAACTGTCTAGTAGTTTGAAGGAAGTGGAATTATAAACTAAGTATGTACCCAGAATGGAGCTGATTACTTCATTCCTTTTGGACTAGCTTAATAATTCCCAAATTCAAAACTTGATAATTTTATATCGAAAATAATTTGGAATAAAAAGAATATTTTTAAAAGTCAGCAACTTGAAAAGTCACCAAATGTGACCTAATTCTCAAATTACAAATTTCAAAGCCATGTAGACTTAAATGTGTAAGAATCATTATTATTATTGATAAAGGGCAAGAGGTGCCAAAAGCAACAAATCATAAACCAAATACTTGTATCCAATAAAACAGAAAATGCTTCACTGGAAAGACAAACGTAAGCAAACTACAATCTTTTAACAAGCCTTCCTAGCTAAAATAACCTTTATTTAAAGAAGCCACAGACCCTTCTGTGAACTTAGTAGGTCTACATCTTCTGTTCATGGCAGAATTATAAAGAAATGAAAAGAGATAAGCAGCCCAAAGCGATTAGAACCCTTTTAACAAGCAGAAGTTGCTGAGCTTAGGTTAGGGGATCCTCAGAGCAGCCTCCCATGCAGGAGCCTTTTTCTCCACCCTCAGAGCTGGCTCTGCCATTACTGTCACAGGGAACTGACAGGCACCCTATTGTGAGCTTCTCTCTGTCAGCCTCCATGTCCCAAAGGGATTTTAGGAAGCCCAGAGAAATCAGAAGCACGGGCATCCAGAATAAAGGACACACTAATAAAGCACACTAAAGTCGTCCTTCCTCCAGCTGCCTGAGCCAGGAATCAGGGTCAGTCTGGCTGCAAGCAGTTATTGTGTGTTACCCATCAGTCACACTACATAGGACCCCTGGAAACGACGAGGGGACCTACTCTCAGAACCCCCACCACACTGTGAATCTGTGCCATTAGTAACTCTTAATAAATCTGTTACCCAAGAGGACAACCTGCCTCAGCATCTTTCTGGAATACCGCCAAACCAGGAGCTACTTCAAGTGTGAGCATGTGTGGACATGTGTGTGGATGTGCATGTGGGGGGGGGGGTTCTATACTGAAATATTTTGAGATAAAAGGATGTAATAACTTCTTACCTACACAGAAAACAAGTCAGCACAAGCCTAATCTGACATCTTGCCAAAAGTCTCCAAACTGGGGAGAACAAGCTAAGAAACATCTCTGCAATTCAGAAATGCACTGAGGGGTGGCTGGCTGGGACTCTTGGGTTAGGAAGCCACACGTCTGCCTTATTAACGAAAGGCGAGCTCTCGTCACCATGTGGTACACTCTGCAACCTGCCTTGTCTGTCTTCTTCGCTGTCCGAAGATCCAGTATCCTCATACTTCTCGCTGCTGTGAGCATCTGGTGCCTTCTCTGAAGAGACATCAATCGCCTTTTCAGGGTTCCTGTTATCTTTTTCACCTGTGGTGGGTGACATGGATCTTACACTCATCTGGTCATCAGCCTGGTCCTCTTCCTCCACCTTCTCATCTTGCTTTTCCTCGTCTACTTCGAAATCTTCTTCATATTCTGAAAGAAGAGACTGCACTGTAACAATGAACACGGAAGCCTGGATGCTTCACCTACTTCCCTCTGACGGGAACCCAGCTCCATTGTCTTCTGGCTCCCAGGCCTTTCTCTGCTGCTTTTTCATGCGGTTATGAAGCGGGGATGACTAATAGAAAGTGGTCAAAGGCTGCAATCAGCTACACACAACAGCACAGAAGAAGTGAAGCCCAAAATGACAGGGCTGGAATCTAATAGAGGCTCATTTACAAATGGACACCATTACCCACAGTGACCAAATGGAAAGGGGGAAGCTTTATGTGAGAGAATAAATTAGAGCTAAATTAAAAATGAGAAAAACAGGATCACAATAATAGAAGTTAATCTGGAGACCCAGTGAGGTCATATTTCATATAAAGATTGTTCAAAATATTTGGATATCACTCTAATTAATAGTGAAGTGGAAAAATTCAATTAACCACATCCAAAGGACCTGAGAGATAGCCTATGAATATCATGTTGAGAACCAAATGGACGATGGGCAAAGCCCTAAAGATGATTTTAGAGCTGAGGCAGAAGAGAAACCATGTAAAGTGTTCATTTCTACAATGCACAAAAAATTACAACTCAAGAATAAAAACTCTACGAAATAGAACATCGCTGTCACAGCCTCAAATTTACTTCATTCCCTACAGGGACAGAGCAAATTTGTATCAGGGAAAGCAAATTGTCACATCGTATAAACTCCAGCTGTCTCTCGTGGTTATAATTTTTCACCTCTCATATTTAATTGTTTCCTCTTAATTCACCACCCAAACTTAAAAATCTCACAGTGACAGCAGACCCAAGACAGACAGCAAGAGGCTCTCATGCAGAACCAATTAAGCAAGGAAAAAAAATTATCCTCAAGCTAAAAGACAGAAGGAAATAAAGGTTTCCCAATGTCTGTGTGCTTTTGCTACCAGACACTTCCACTTCTCTGTGGTGGGGCCTCCTGGGTAATGCACCTGAGAACTGCCCACCCTCTACAATCACAGAAAGCTAACTTTGAAATGAGGGTCCTATGCGCAGAGAATGTTTCCTTTGTGAAAACAAGAGTTAGGTAAAAGATTAGAACACAAGTGTGCACACAAGATGGCTGCCGTGAGATCTGTACACTTAAGGAATATTTTGAGAAATAACAGCAGAGAAGAAATGGTATGATAAGGGATTAGCTCATGTCTCAACACACAGAGTAAACAGGAGGAAAGAGACTCAGATTCAAACATTGCTGGGCAAGTTGCAGGATAAATTCTCCTCATATGATTTTATTTTTATGTGTATGTCATGTTGTATGTGTCATGTTATGTGTGTTACATGTGTAAATCATGTGTCACATGTATAAATCATGATGTATGTGTTATATGTGTCACATGTAGCATGTGTCACGTGAATGCATTATGGCATATGTCACGTGAATGGATCATATGTGTGGCATGTGTATGCCACATGGTCATCATGTAGTGTAACATGTGTGTCATATCGTGTGTGTCACATGAACGTAACATATGTGTGCCATGTGTGTATCATGTTGTGTGTGTGTGACATGTGTGTGTGTGACCTATTCAGGTGTCTACAGAAGCCATAGAGAGCATTAGATCCTCTATAGTTGGACTTCAGTTGTTGTGAGCCACCAGCGTAGGTGCTGGGAACTGAACTTGGGTACCTGGAAGAGCAGCCGGCACTCTTAACAGCTGGGTTATCTCTCCAGCCTCCGGGGCAATTTCATAACTGCTCACTAATAAACTACACCTCAAAATTTCCTATGTAAAAGAGAATAAAACTTCAAGAAAAGTCATGATAGTGATGGAACTCCAGCCACCAAGGACTCTCCGCTCTCTGCTGAGGAAGTGTGGTTTAGATCAATGGTGCTCTCACTGCATTCCACATGTGAGCGTTCACACGAAGGGTTTCTTAGTTAGGAATCATTAATTATGTGAAATGGTATCAAGAGCAGCTCCTACTTTATCCACGATTTAGCCGTGTGTGCTTTCGCTCTCCCATGCACAAATATAGTTAGAAAACAATAAGTGGGAATATTTGAAACATGTGTACAGGATTCAGCATGAATCACATCTGTGGCTTTAGAACTTGGTAGAACACTTTGGGACAAGGCTCAACCGATGAAGAGTAAACCTAAGTGAAATGGCATCAAAGAAATACTAGAGGTCAGCTTAGTGTGTGTGTATGTGTGTGTGTGTGTGTGTGTGTGTGTGTGTGTGTGCGTGCGCACTGTATGTCTGGCTGTGCACAACTGTGTGATGTGTGTGTGTATATGTGCATATGTGTGGACATGTGTGTAGGTATGTGTATGTCTGTGCACACAAGTATATGTGCATTGTATGGCTGTACATACTTGTGTGCATGTGTGTAGGTATGCATGGATATGTATGTGAGTGTGTGTAGTGTGCACATATGTGTGACTGTTTACACATGTATGCATATGTATGCACCTGTGTGTCTATGCACACATGTGTGTGAATATTTGTAGTACTTTCACTTGTATGTGGATGGCAGGTATTCTATTCTACCTCTCCCCCTTGTCATCCCTTCTCACTCTCCATCCTTTGAGGCAGGGTCTCTCATTGAACCTGCTAGCTGCTGGCTCCACCCTTCCACAGTGATGGGGTTACATGTGCATGTGACTATATCCAATTTTTACATGGGTTCCAGGAATTTGGATAGCAACTGCTCTTGCCCACTGAACCATCATCTCTCCAGTCCCACAAATATCTTATGTTGTATTATATGCTGTTCGTCACAAGATAAGTCTGACAGAACATGAGCGTAATGGAGTAACTCCATCTATAGCAGTGAACAGTAGTGAAGTATGCGGGTTTAGGGATCAGGGGGTCACATGTCCTGTACCCAGACAAACATCCCATAGCACTGGGCAATTTAACATCTTTCAGCTTCAGTTGTTTCATCCATGGCATGGGGTAGCACAGAGCTATGGTATTAGAAGCAGCAAGACTCAACCCAAGCCGTGAGCTATAGGTCATCAGGAACACAAGAATCAGTGGTAACAACGATTGCCACGGGGCAGTGGGGGAGCTGCTCTTAAATGAGACAAATCACCTTAAAGTGCTCTTATGTGGGGACAATACAAGTTAACAGAGGGTCTCAATTTAAACCAGAGAAACACAATAGCCACAATCAGGACAGGGACATAAAAGGGACATCCAGGGAAATCAGAAACAGCCTTGTATCCTATTTTTGACAGGTTTCTATGTTTCCCTTCAAAATACAAAATTTCAGCCCTGCCAGAGCATTGTGCTAACCCCTCCTTACCTCCAGGAAAGCTCAGTCCTTTCCAGTTACCAGCCTTCCATTTTCATCGGAGCACAAAACAAGCCACCTTTGTGTCACCTACTCATGGCTTAAATGGGAAGGACCTGGCAGATGTCTTTGAGCACGCTTCCTTTCATAGGGGCTGCTCAGCAATCCTGGGTTCTTCTGGAGCATTCAATTAGGAGGAGGGGCACCGGGTGAACAGATGTGGAGCAATGCCTCTGCCAGAATCTTTGCTAACCCGGCTCAGGCTATGCAACCAGCCAAGGCCAGTCCGAGAGCCGGGACCTGCTGCCAGTTCTCCCGGGCTCTTCATGGAATTGGCAGTTAAAGCCCATTGACTCAGCAACCTCGGGGTAAGGGCACTGCCAGAGCACCACCATGTTGGAAAAGAAAAGCAAGGGAAAGGGGTGAAGCCCGTTCTCTTCAAGCCCCAAGTCTAACAAGAGAGAGCGCTGGGAAGCAGCAATGCCCAATGCCTTAAAATTCCCACCCAGAGGCGGGAGAGAGCTAGGGACGATCATTACAGTCAAGATCTGTTAAAACAACATCGTCTTTGCCATCAACACACAAGACCCAGAACACCAGCCTTTCTCTGGGATTGTGGAAACCCTTGTGCAACAACATAAGATTAGAAAGAGGGTTCTAAAGCCACAACTTCCACAGAGAATGCAAACCTGTGGCTACTGCTCCTCTAATCCAGCCTTTGTGTTCAAGAGGTAAGGGGACACACTCTAGCACAAGTGGCCTTGTGTAGATTTATGTTAAGTCAATACATGATTGGACAGTAGAGAGGGAGGTGATGAAAAGGTATAAAAAATGAAGGAGGAAGAGAGATTGGAAAAAATCAAGATGAAGCTGGGGAAAGCAGACTTAGGTCCTAGTGGCTGTAAATGGACTTAGGTAGATATAACTATTTAAAAGGATCGCATAGGTCTTCATCTCATATGCAAGGGCAGTTTGCATTGTTGTCCATTGGATGTAATCTTATTGTGTAGAGGGTTTGTGAATTGAGAATCTATTATATAAACCTGTTGAAAAAGTTACCAGGCTTTGAGTGATGTTTGTGATGGGCAGTGGAGGAAAGAAGACGCCTGGGTGCTAATTCCATCGGGGATGGAGCCAGTAGGGCAGGCGGAGTGGACCACCAGGAAGGAAATCTTGTGGAGAGTGCAGCTTGTGGTCCAAGTGACAGACTTTGTGTGCTCGGTTCCAAACTAGAGCAGCACTCACGGGGAGAAACCATGGGGGCCGATAAAGAGATAAGTCATTAATTTTTAATATTTACTGCAACAGCCTTGTAATACCTGAGAACATTGGTAGAGAGAACGATTCGGTAGTTTGAGAGGAGATCCACATGGGTGTGGAGTGAAATTCTGTTGTGTTGTCTGTCTGCTCGTGAGTGAAAACCATTTCCAACTGTGAAACGGAGAGAGGAGCATGCTTCCACATAGGTGAGAGTGAATGGAGGGGTGGGAAGAGTGAGTGGAGGGGTGGGAAGAGTGAATGGAGGGGTGGGAAGAGTGAGTGGAGGGGTGGGAAGAGTGAGTGGAGGGGTGGGAAGAGTGAGTGGAGGGGTGGGAAGAGTGAGTGGAGGGGGTGGGAAGAGTGAGTGGAGGGGGTGGGAAGAGTGAGTGGAGGGGTGGGAAGAGTGAGTGGAGGGGTGGGAAGAGTGAGTGGAGGGGGTGGGAAGAGTGAGTGGAGGGGGTGGGAAGAGTGAGTGGAGGGGGTGGGAAGAGTGAGTGGAGGGGTGGGAAGAGTGAATGGAGGGGGTGGGAAGAGTGAATGGAGGGGGTGGGAAGAGTGAGTGGAGGGGTGGGAAGAGTGAGTGGAGGGGTGGGAAGAGTGAGTGGAGGGGTGGGAAGAGTGAGTGGAGGGGTGGGAAGAGTGAGTGGAGGGGTGGGAAGAGTGAGTGGAGGGGTGGGAAGAGTGAGTGGAGGGGTGGGAAGAGTGAATGGAGGGGTGGGAAGAGTGAGTGGAGGGGTGGGAAGAGTGAGTGGAGGGGTGGGAAGAGTGAATGGAGGGGGTGGGAAGAGTGAATGGAGGGGGTGGGAAGAGTGGCAACACGCACTGCTCAAAGCCTGGCGACGTCATTCTTGTTGCTACCACTTTAGGTTTCACTGTGCAGGTGTGTGAGTGCATGCCTCTCAGTGTGCTTGTGTGTGTGAATAGGAACCATGAATGGGAGAAGGCGGGGCAGAGAGGGAGGGGACAGAGGGAGGAAAAGGAAGAGAAACAGGGTAGACAGGCTCTAGGACTTCTGACTGAACACAGGCTGTTGTTAGAATGTGACTTCCTAGCTCTAAGTGCTCAGGTATATTGTACCTGCAATCATGTCCGAAGACTAAATAAATAGACAAAATTCTACCTGTTTGGACAAACAATCTCTATGGGTGTGACTCCTGGCTCTGGCAAGCAGGACAGAGGCTTTCTCCTGTCTGCAGACCTGTAGCAAGCATCTCAGTACTTCCAAGGCCAGGAAGCCTCCCCTCAAAACACCACAGGACAAAATGAAGGAAGCCATGGCTGCCTACAGATTTCAGCTAACCTACAGTTCACAGGTTACTATGACAACTTAGGACAACAGTAATGGCAAGAGAAGACGGCTCTAACCGTATTTAACAGCATTGTCCTGGTCCTCTTCCCAGACTTCTTGTGCTGACTTGCCCTTCCATTCCATTTCCTCTATAGCCGTCCTCACTTCTTTGACCCCTAATTTTATTTCCTCAGCTGAAAACGCGGCTGAGACAGAGGACTCTTTCTTCTCCATCTCATTCCTTTTTGATGGTGTATTCTCTCTGTCCTTCCTCAGTTTCCTCTGACTCTTTTTCGGTGGCTCCTCCTTTTTCTCAGTAATCTTTTCCTTCTTAGGTTTCATTGAAGATGGTTTTCTGTCAAGGCCCATTGCAATAATACACCTGTGAGAAATACCAGCATGAAGCCTTTATTAACTTATATAGTAGATTGATGAGGTCATAAACTTTATAATTTATGTGTATCATAGTCTAATAAGAGTTATGAGAAATATACTACTTTCTTTCATAGACCAACTTAATATAAACCATTTTATATTTATTAATATGAAAATCTTGCATATAAACATATATTCCTAATTTTAATCACAATAACAAATATTTTAAAAGCTCTCATCAACCAAAAACTATAATATTAATTTTTTACAAGAATTACAGGAATTTGATTTATATACAAATGTAATTTATATAAAAACATAATTTATAGACATAGATAAACACATAGATAATGATCCAATAAATTGATATATGACAGATAGGCATATAGATGAGAGATAGATAGATAGATAGATAGATAGATAGATAGATAGATAGATAGACAGACAGATAGATAGATAGATAGATAGACAGACAGACAGACAGACAGACAGACAGGATAGACAGGCCATCAGTCCTTAGCTAATATATATAATTGAGGGGCTGGAGAGATGGCTCAGCACTTCAGTGTTCCTCTTGTTCTCACAGGACTAGAAGACAAGAGTTTGGTTCCTAGAATACAAGTTGATGCCTCATAAACTCCTGTAACTCTAGCTTCAAAGTGTTCAGGAGTTCAGTAGTCTCTTCTGGTCTCTTTGGCACATATTCTCTCTCCTCTCTCTCTCTCTCTCTCTCTCTCACACACACACACACACACACACGTATATATACACAAGTATATATACACACACACACACACACACACACAAGTAAAAGTAAATTCATTAAACGAAGACATGTAAGCAATCAGGAAAAAAATGTTATCAATTCATTACTCCAAGAAAACATTAACAGCTTGCATTTAAGGTCAAGTCAAAATGTTTTAGGAATTAGTTTTTAAGAAACAAAATCAGCCATTGTCTGTTGGGCCTTTTAAGTAACTTGGGAGTCTGTGCATTTTTTAACAGAATTTCGATTATTGCTTTATAAGAATGGTCTTTTGAAGCCCTGCCCAACAGTCTTGGATGGATTCACCGGTGGTAAGCTTTTGTGCTTCAAAACTAGAAATACTCTGCAGAAGTCACTACACCTCAAATTTGGTAACCCACTCATGTGTTCTGAGCACAGTGTGTGTAGAGATCAGAGAACCCCTCAGCTGTTGTTTGCTACCCTCCCCTGCCTCTACACACCAGGTTAGCTCCCCTCGAACTCCTGGGGAGCTCCTAGTCTACCACAGCCATCTCGCCATGGGAAGAGGAGGGTACACGGCCATACCTGGCTCAGTAAGTTTCAGGTCATAACAGAGAGCCTCATACTTGGGCAACCATTGAGCCATTCCCTAGCCCAGGACAATTTCTTAAACTGAAGATTTTACTAAATTTTCAGCCATCTTGAATCTTCAAGTAGCATGGAAATTGTTTAGTTGGTTTTTTTATTCATTTGTTTGGTTTCAAAAAAAGACAGTAACAAGAAATACCACATTCTATCACCTAACATTTTAGCATCTCCTTGTGTGACAGAACTGAGAGGATTTGAACTCAGCTAAAGATCAGTCTGTTGAACATGAGGAAATAGGAACCAACCATCTCAAGAAAATTAAGCGTGATAAGGGCTTTCCCCATCACCATAATGTGCTGAGTGTGAGGCATTCCGTGGGATAACGACGCCACACATCTTCATGGGATGTCATTATTAGCCTTGCCTTCTGTGCAAACATTTCTTCCTTGATCAGTGGCAACTACAAACCCAGGGCCTAAAGCCTGTGATTCGTTGCTGCCCGGAATGTCTTCTGTGCTGTGTAAAGGCTTTGGGGCCTCCCTGCTGAAAGCTCAGACATTTTTATAGCCCATCTGCTGAAGGGAATTGGACAAAGTGAGTAACATCTGGCTCCCCCATCTACCTCTTCTACTTCTGAGTGTAATTCAGCATGATGGTTCTGATTACTGAAGCTCAAATAAATTACTAGAATATCTCAAGTCATCTAAGTGGGACAGAAGTCAAGTAAACAGGACTCTGTGACCACCCATCCTTTCCCATTTCTGTTGCTATGAGAGGACCTTTACCTCACCTGTGACAAGGAGACAGCAAAGGAGACTGCCTCAAGAATTCACTGACAGGTTTGGAAGAAATGGTATTGAAGCTAATGTTATAAAAAGTAACTCTTCTCTAAGAACTGTAAGTTCACTTGAGAGTGAAGGGCCTCTTTTTTAATCTCGTAACTATTTCTATTTTCCTGGAAAGAAGAGGAGAATAAACTCATAGGATTGCAGAGAAGTTAGGAAGCACTGAGTAGGGGGAGTAGATGTCAACATATGTTGGTACTTTTTCCAAGTCCTCCAAAGACAGTGCTCGGGGCTTAGTAGTCTAGCTTCCAATTACACAACTCATTGAGAATATTCCATGCATTGGTTACTTTTCTGTTACTAAGATAGAAAGTGACAGGAAAGTCAGTGTTAGAAAGAATAGGCATATTTAGCTTACAGTTGCAGAGAAATTGAGTCCATCCTAGGAAGGAAGCTGTCACTCATCCATACATAGGATTCAGGGAGAACAGGAAGTGAGGCCAGGACATCAAGCCTTAAAGCTCTCCCAGTGTTGGACTTCCCCCAGGAGGCTCTTTTCCCTGCAGGTTCCGTTTCCCACCTACCCAATGGGGCCAACTGATAACCAAGTGTTTAAATGCAGAAGACTAACTTTTCTCATTCAAGCACGTGGACTTCTCATGGATGATTGAGTATAAACGATTATTTTCTAGGGTTCAGTGGAAATCTCTGAAATGACTTTCAACAACTGGATAGAGCATCTGATCTAGAATGCCATCCTGGCTGTGCTAAGCTGGGCATTACTACACAGGACCTTTCCCATGCCTGCTCTCTGAATTTTGCTTCACACCTCTTCTCTTCTCTAAAACCTACAACTGATCCCCAACCTCAAGGGAGAAATGTATTTCTTATATTCTAAAAAAAAGTGCAAATAGACAGCTTCCTACCAGCTAGTTCCCACTGCACACTCTCCAGCTAACACCACTGCATATACTATAGCTAATATCTGTTGTACACCCACCATCAAATGCCTACTACCCAACCATCTCTTCTTTACCTAAGACTGAAAATTCTGCTTGGATTCTTGATCCCAGTTTCTCAAATCTACTGAAGTATTAAAGTCTAGCAACTTCCCTTTTTATATATCTAAGTTTTTCCCATGCATCAACATTATCTGTTAGCATAATTAATGGCATAATACCACATCTTGAAAACTAAGAGGCCCTTCAAGCCCTAGACTTTCCAGAAAACCATACAATTATCATTTCTTTAAGGAAAATTACAGTAAAAGATTTTCTGTATCATTAGTTCACTCATTACTCTGTAAGGTCACTGTGGTCAAGTTCCCATTCCTGCCACCTTGCTAAGATGGTAATTCAGACTGTCAACCCAAGGAAATTGGTAAGTATCTATGCCATCAGTGAGGATTGCCTTGTATGTGTAAGAACTTTTCCATTGAGACTTGACTGAAGGGAAAGACTTGAACACAGGCAACACCATCCTATTGGCTGGGGTCCAGTTTACTGCATAATTCATCTCTGCTTCCTGACCATCAACACCTCTGCACACTCCTGTTGCTGACCTCCTTGACCCTAATGCCCTTTACCCTCAGACCATGGGCCAAACTAAGCCTTCATCCTTCCAGCTCTTCTTGGGTATTTGCTCAGTTCATGGTGAGAAGTTGACACACTGGTCTTAATTGTACTGATAAAATACAACCTGTCCACACCTTTGTCTCAGTAAATCACTGTCATATTCTTCAAACGTTTTTAAGATAATCCTCCCTCAAGGTTCCCTCTCAAACACTGGCTTTCCTTCTCTAGGGGCTCCTCCTCCAGGAGAACTTGAAGGGGAGCTGTAGGAAGCTTGTTTGTCAGGAGTCCTCAGTGTCTTAAGAAAGCCCTCCAACCCCTGGTTTCCTGCCATTGCTATACAAAAAATATTCTGGAATCCAAAAAAGTCACCTCACCCAAGATTCAGAACCCAACTGGCTAGTCATCATGAGTTCTATTATTTGAGTTTTCTCAGAAAAACCTAAAACTTCCTGTGTCCAAAACTAAACCCGTTCTTCCATCCCTCTAATCCGCATCTTCTACCACTAATCATAAATACATGCTCAACACACATCTTTCCAGTTGTTTGGGACAAACCTCTTTTTCCTGTAGTTCTGTGTTTGGTTTTGGGTTTGGTGTGAGAAGGAGTGAAGCAGCAACTGAGCTCGGGTTCTGTGAGCAGAGCAGAGCTTGGGTGTCCACCTCAATGTATTCTCCTTGAGACAATGTCTCTCAACTGAACTGCAAGCTCACCGTTTTCAAGGTTGGCTGGCCTCTTGTACTCTTACCCTCAGGCCCTATGACAAAAATATTTGAGTCACCTATGACTCTGCTTTTCAAATATATGCCTGGATCCAACCAGTGCAGCCACATCACATAATACACACACACACACACACACACACAGAGAGAGAGAGAGAGAGAGAGAGAGAGAAGAGAGAGAGACAGAGACAGGGACAGAGACAGAGAAACAGAGACAGAGAGATGGAGAGAGAGAGATGGGGGAAGGGGAAAGGGAGGGAAGGAGGGAGGGAGGAAGGGAAGGAGGAGGAGGAGAAGGAGGGGGGCAGACTACATGGGTATGGGATATTAGTCTCAGGCCATTACCAAGAATAACAAGAAAGAAATGACAAAAATTTGTGGCCCTTCTCCCCACAGAGGTAGAGTTAAGGCAGGGTGAGTTAAGAAAGGTAAGAAGTGAGACAGAATTCAAAATTACACCACCTTTTATCTTGTCAATACAATGCACTGGAAATCTGGTTTATGTCTTTAAGGTTGTATATACTGGTTAATTTTCTTTGGGAACAGCATTAGTGAAGAAAAACATGGCAGAGCACCCTCTTTGGCAAAGGGTGTGCTCGTGTACCTGTAGCAAGGAGATGCCTTTTCCACACACACAAACCCGAAGTAGCCTCTCTTGCCGCCCAGGCGGGAGCTTCTGCGGTGTTTGAACTCGCAGCAGGAGCTGATCCTGTTCACCTGGATCCCATTCAGAAAGAAGGTGAGGCTGAAGGGGAAGCCATGGTGACGCTTGGAGATAAACTGAAAGGTGTCTGGAATTCAAACACAAACATTCCTGAGCAGGACACCTTATTAACCACATTTTCCTTCTTTTCTTTTCAAAAGAATACCTTATGCTACACCAAATACTTTTAGTTGGACAACTTTTTCTCGTGCTGGGGTTGAAGACTGGGATCTCCAGGTGCTTGATCATCACTGCGGGCTAAGTTCACTCAGTCAGGCGCTTCCCTGTGAGGAAGAGCCCAGCTGGATCCCCGAAACTGATAAAAAGAGCCAAGGGTACACATCAAGGTCCTCTTCTTCCCTCCCCCTTGCCCCCCACACACTCATACACACTAGAGACCTTCACACACAATGTCATATTTTAACTGTAGCATTAAATAGTCTAATTATGATGCTTAATGGTGGTGGCAGTTATTTCAAATCCAAGCTGTGCCAACTGCTGTTGGCATTTGAGGTTCTTTCTCTCTCTACCTTCCTAAGCACCTTACCAAGAAATTAAGAATTGATGTTTCTGATGCAATTTTAATCACCCCAAATCTTTACAGTTCTCTAATAACGTCCCACCCAAGAGATGCTCTACAGAATGACCCAGATTTCTGCTTCACATGACACTTCCAGGAGACCTCCACAGAGGTTCCATACCTCTGCTGTGCACACTTTACCTATCACAGCTCTTAGTACAATCTGTCACAATATGCTTGCACTAGAGGCTTTAAAATTTTTATGTGCAATGGGACAATTTAGGGAAATTATGAAGGCCAGACTGCTGACCCTTTTCAAAGAGTGTCTTGCTTCAAAGGGTCAAAGGGGTTGTGACAGAGCTGGGGACAAATTCTGTGCTTTCGTTTTGCTTGTTTGTTTGTCTGTCTGTCTGTTTTTATAGCACTTCCAGCTTCCAGGTGCTCCTGCTGCTGGGTCTCACTCACACCCAGAACCCCAGTTCTAATGCTTGCTGTGCATCGTGTTTGTAAAAGTGTGCCGCAATGCTGGTTTGCGTGTCTTGTTTCCTTTACAGTGGTGAGAGCCCCAGATAATCAATCAGCCATTCTTCTAACCTTGTCCTGCTTGGTCACTGAGTGTCTATGAGGAGGCAACAGTGAGCTCTGGAAACTTCGTAAACCAAATGCAACTTGGCTTTAAGAATGAAACCCACTGGAAAAGTCTTGTCCCACCCATCTCCGTATCATGGGGAGAGAGTAAACTAGGGAGGTTGGAATCCGGAAAGGCTGAGGCACGATGGCTCAAGAGTGCACAGGTCTTAATAATATACTGACCTCCAGTCAGAGGCTAGGAAGGCAATGTGAACTCATTACTCTGACCCCAGACCACATAACTGCAATTCCTTCTGCTGAGGCTTGTTCCTTAGAGCTCTACAAGTATTCACCAGGAGAAGGTGCACCCAGGAAAGCACAGGGGAAGCTGGACAGGCAGCTCAGCAGTTGAGAGTGCTCACAGCTCTTGCCAAGGACTAGAGTCCAATGTCAAGTATGTACCAGTTGGCTCACAACAGCCTGGAACGCCAGTCCAGGGTACCCGACACACTCTGGCCTCTCTGGGCACGTCCACACGTGTACATACACACATGGAGACAAAAACATAGACACATAGGATAAAAAGAAAACAAATATTGGAGGAAAGAAAATCCCAGCAAATGACACCAACCACCAGGGAATGAACTGCCAGACATGGCCCTACCCACAACCCTGCCATGGTGACCTCTCCCACTTCTGACGTAGTGGCTGCTTAGTGGAGTTTGAGTCCCTATCCCCATCCTTCACCAAGGAACACTTCGCACCTTTCACTTGGGGACGCCAGTGATGGGAGATTCCAATCTACTCATACCATAAGAAAGAGCTGCCCAGTGTTTGGGAAGCAGAGGTGTTTGCTGCACATTAATAAGTAGCGTTGGGATACTAAGGATAAAGACAAACACTAACTGTGAATGGATACATAAATAGATGGGAGGGACAGAGACAGAAACACTTGTTTGGATAGAACTCTGTTTGTTTAAGAGTCTATTTAACCACAGAGGAATAATTAATTCGCTGGTTTATGAAGTAAGGGCATCAAATCCTCTTTCCTTAAACATGTCATTAGAAATTGACAACATGAAGTGGGCAGCATTTAAATTGTGCAAAATTCAGACTTTATAAGAAAGCAGAAAGAATCTGTGGACTTCTGCCTGGGGCTTCCCACACCTGCTCTCTTCTCTTCACTAATGCTGAGTGGGTACAGAATGGCAGAATTCCAGTCTGTGAAGCCTGCCAGAATTCGGTACAGAAGCCAATGAACCCCTAGCCCATGACATTTCCACTGATCTCTAAGCATCTCACATGGAAGGCCAGAGGTTCCTGGAAGCTAGAGTTATTAGTAAATCAACACCAAGACCTTGCCTGGGAGCCATGGGCAATGGGGCAACCAGAGCCATCTTCCACGGTTTGCTATGCAGCCTGTTTTCAGGAAGCAACCAGGGTCTCAGTAGAGACTCACCCTGTCTCATGAATCCTGGTGTAACTACCTCTTCAGCGAGGCACAGACCAAATGAGAAAGTCCGGTGGAAAAACCCAAGTTGGGGAAAGAAAACTTGCTGGAATGTTTCCCTGAACTCACTGAAGTTCAGAATCACTCGGAACTTCTGGGACCCTGTTCAGTTAGTTATTTAGATTTCAGGGAGCTCATTAATGAAGGCTCAAGAGAAAGATATTCTGGCTGTTGGTTTTCCCTGAATCCAATACATAATGTTCACACACACACAAGACAAAAATAAAACAAAACAAAAAAACACATATGGAAAGGAGGCCACACAAAGCCATAAATAGACACATCAGTGACAACTTTGTCACCAGCAGAGGACTGACCCTCACTGGACAGGATCAGGAAAGACTTATGGCTTAGAGTTCTGCAGGGAACACAACCCAAGATTGTCTTCATTTTGAATTTCTGGCCTCCAGACATAGAAGATACCCTTCCATTGTTTACATCATAATAAAAAGACATTCACTTTCTGAGCCCTGGGGAACGATCAGATCAATAAGTGGATCAACTAGTGGAAAGGCAAAGCCTCTGACAGGTCACTGATGAACGTCCAAAAGCAGATACTACCCTGAGAACCGGAAACTTTTCTAACTGTGCTGGGTTCTAGAGATGAGCATTCACACTGACTCCGGATACTCCCATACCCCAAACACAGTGTAGAAAAGTCAGAACCCAAAGTGCACAGTAGGTAATACATGTAGATATATGTAAAGAAACAGAAGTTGGGACCCACACGGGGGGGAAAAGTGCAAAAACTCTTCTAACAATGTAGTGAAAAGACATACTGTGGGGCTCATCGCAGTTCTCTCGTTGGCAACATCAGGAATCAACTAAAGCCCAGGCTGCTGGGCAGGCCTGTGAGGGAGTTTCTTAGTGGGCCATTTGACGCAGGAAGACCTGCCCCTAAATCTGAGCAGCACCTGCTGGTGGCAGCCCAGATAAGACCTGAAAGAAGGAAGTTTGGCTTCCTGCCTGCTTGGCAACTCTCATTCCCTCTGGCAGGTCCACCCCGCCTGTTGCTGAGACGAAATCATTAGAACCAACTTCCAGAGTCCAGAACAGACTGAAGACCTGAAGCTCTCCAGGAAACCTCTTTAACTCCAGTACCAAATTAGGACTGAGGAGACATTCAATTTCATAGACAGAACAACTTTCCAGACTTATAGCCATAGTTGGACTTCCTGGATCACAGCCTATAAGCCATTCTAATAAATATCTAACACATATCTAATAACTGAATATGTTTGTATGCATATGTAGTATATATATGTATATACATATACACATACACATATATATATATATATATTTATATATATATTTATGTGTATCAGTTTTGCTCCTTTAGAGAACCCTGACTCAGATTACAGTACTTCCTTGTAGGCATTATTGTTATTACATTGATTATATTATAATATGTTAATATATTATGAATATTATAGCTGTGTGTATCCCCATCTTGAATGGTTCTCTGGAAGGTGGATGTAATATTCTGTACAACAGGTTCTGCATGCAGCAAAATAAAGCAACTGCTGATTCAGCAAGTCAGCAGAGAGAGAGAAAACTGCCAGCGAGCAGAGACCACCATGATGGCGAGAGTCTGAGCTGGTTGTGCAAGAGCATCTCCAATTTTTATACAATCTCTGAATACCATTAGCTCACACACATATAGTGGGTGGATATCCTGAGATTTCACTTATATCTTGAGAAATCTACCTTAAGATTCAAAATCAATATAAAACGAGGAAGAGAAGAATGGTTAAATAAGGTCAGAGTACAATGGGGAACTTCCATTCTAAGTTTAGATAGACCCCCCAGGTAGCTATTAGGAGAAACCCCAGCAAAAGTTAGGCAAAAGGCAGAGACACTTCAACTAGACTCAAGGCTGAATGGGATCAAGTTTAAGGAAGAGAGACCAGGGATCATAGCAGACCAAGGAAACATCACAAGAAGAGGACCATGTATTTGGGAAACCATCTATCTGGTTATAGAGAGAAGGAGACACACTGGGAAGAGAAATGTGGGATTGGTTTGTGAGCCCTAAGAAAAGGTGGTCAGGAGGTGGAAACTTTCATAAGGCCAGAAAATCAATTACAGTCTCTTTGTCCCGCATGAGCACACAGGCCAAAGTGTCTTTTGTTTGAAAGGATACATCCTGCAAGTCAGACTGTCTGAAAGATACCACAGTCTTTATGAGAAGTAAAAACAGCCCAGGCTCCCTGTGGGTGCACTAAAGCACTTCACTGTGGCTCTGACTCTAACCTAACTACATCAAGCACCGAGAATTACTTTGGGACTAAAAGAATGCTCTTAGCCCTATTCTTCCATAATTTTATTGCTATTCTTAATTTTTAAGAAGTGAGAAAAATTAACAAATGCCACATTTTAGCGAGTAAGCTATCCCAAAGGTATAAATAAAGGCTTTTATTTATTCTCCACGGAAACCTAAAACCTATTCACATTCCACAGAATCATGCAGCACTGAAGACAGTCTTTGGTAGCCTGGATAAATCAGTCCGGTTGGTGCACCTCAAGGTAACTCCTAACAAAGCCATTCTTCAGCCTGAAACAGTTCTTTCCTACTGATCAAGGTAAGCCAAGACCACAGTACAGCAGGGACAGAATCCAGTATTTAAGTCCCCATTCCAAGCTGTGGTGTAGGATTATCCAGTGTCTGAACACAAAGACCCAGGATCAGTGTCTATACAAAATAACCCCACTCCCAGCAGCATCCTTGGTCCACCCCCTGGTTGTTTTCTAGACCACCCAGGGTAAGACTTCATTTGTGAAAGTCACATTCTCCACTAAATGGCTGTTCTGTATTCATGCTGTTGAAGCAAGTGTGATTCAGAACCCAGCAAACTGTTTAAACATAGATATCTAAACAAGCACTCCAATTTTACATGACAGCCTCTCATTGGTCCTCATAAACTAACACCCAACAACCTCCTTTAAAAAATAATTGTGTTTGAACTGCTTGGGTTAAGATAAGGGCGTGTGCTTCTGTCCTTACACACTGAGCTCACTGGAATTCACGCCTTCCCCTTTAGGAAAAGGCTCCACTTTGGCTACTGAGAGCTGAGGTAGCATTGAACCCTAGACCCTACCCCACCAGGCCAGTGCTACAAGAGCGGACACAGCTCAGGGGCCCCTCCTCTCCCTCATCTACAAAGAGATGGGAAGGAACTCTGGGGTGTGACTGAGAAACACCAGAGCACAGCCCCACAGTTCGGAAAATTTGTAAAAAGGGTAACAGCTCCCAGCAAACTGAGAGCCATGCTTTATTTTTACTTTAACTTAAAGCTAATGTTTCAGCATCGTGTTTACATTTGGGAGGCTTAAGACATGCAATCCCCAGATCATATTTGTGGCTGTTTTTATTAGAGTCACTCTTCTTGATTGGCGAAAGAAATATCAAAGGAGAAAATAATTCCAGGTGTACCAACGACCTCCTTTCTCAGCTTCTCAATCTGATTTCTATATAGTTATGAAAACTAAAGAGTTTGCTGTGCAAACAAGGAGGGGACATAGTTCTATAAGCATGTGTCCTTTCACTGCTGCCCCACTGAACTACATACTGAAGAAACGCTACAATACAGCATGTGAGAATATGTATTAATAAAAACCCCTTATACCGACAAATATGGACTTAGGACCAAAGGAAAGTACAAATTACTAAAATGGGCATTTAGACAATGCTTTGCATCAAGTTATTTAGGTGTGACTCATCAATTTCTGTCTCCATACCCTGTAATTCTTCTCTTACGATGACCTGCGGTACCACTCACTATGACAAACCAAATAGTTAACTTGCAGGTTTTTGAGACGGCACGTTTCTGAAACATTTAATGATGATACATATCTCCATCTCAATCTGTTACCAGGTTAAATCACTCCAGATTCTATCTCCTACAATCTGCAAGAGCAATCGCTGCTCCAGTTTCAATTAAGGAGTCGTGAGTCTAGATTTACTCTTAGGCAGCTGGTTTATAATTCCCTGGATGTGCATAATTTCACAAAGTGGTTACAGTCGTTTTGATATTATGTCAACAACAGCTTAGCTAGAACCTCAAGCCAGGCTTTTTTCTTCCCCATGTTCATTTGTACCTTTCTCAAGTAGTTTGCCTTTGTAGACACAAAGGTTCTCTCCTCCACAGTGCTGCTGGTAAATCTTGATCTCATCCCGGAAGTCTATGTCATCATAAGCTAGGTGTACATTTTTCCCAAAATAGACCATCGTGATAACTGCATTGCTATGTGGTGCTGTTTTGTAGATCCTTCCTGGATCCTAGAACAGAGGAAACAAACGCAGAGACTAAGTGTCTTCCCATCAGACTCCCTGCTCCCACACGATGTTACAATCAAAGAGCTGAGAGATCCAATTCTAAGCACCTTATAACAAAATATTTATAATGGGTCATTGTATATATACAAAGTCCAAGAATCAAAGGCATTACAAAAGATGCTCCTCTCTAGGTCTCTAGCACGCAGATTCTGGCTTTGTTTTTTGTAAATGATAAAAATTTATACAAAATCTCTTATTTCCCACTTTAAGTTCTTTCTCTCCTCTCTCTGCCAAGAAGGAAGTACTTTTGACCCTTTCTGCTCATTTTCAAACAAAAATTCAAACAAATGAACTGAAAGATTGTTAATATTTTGCTTGAAGTTGATATTGATTGTGGCAGAGTGACAGTTTTGAGGTGACCTATCTCATCTTTGTAAATGAGCAAAGACAACAGAGCCTTGCTTAATCCATTCCCTCTGAGAGGTGAGTAGATACACGGACTCCTTCTGACATCCCTGCAAGGACAGATGACCATATATGTCAGGTGCCTGGCACTACCATGTAGAAGGCCAATTGGCTTCTCTGTTTAGAATAAAAAAAATCTGACCAATTACAGTTCATTTCAAGAGTTGAGAGAAAATAAATGAATCACTTTTGAGTTTGAGTATTACAAAAACAGGTCAGCTTGCTGGGATATATACTTAAGATAGTGTTAATGAGTTCTGTGATCGTGGGTCACTTATTTAACTTGATTTGCTTCATCTCTAACATGAAATTGCTGTGTCTTCTTGTGGGGTTGTTGTGTATATGGCATGTTAAACTCTATATTTTAAGGACCACTAATTAATATATCTCATTGGTGTTGTCTTTAAACATAATTTTTTATATTTAGGTAAAAGTGCACAGAGCACACATATAAGAACAGACAATCAAATGAAGAAAAGACAATATGTGGTTTGAAGGTAAGTATATTTCCTGAGTAGATGATATAAAGCCATGAAATTAGGCATGGGCCAGCTGAAGCTAGTAATTCAAACTGGCTTGGAAGAGGTGGAGAGAAGTCTGGAAGATGGGTAGAACTGAGACCTTGTTCATCAATGAATAAATAAGTATAATTTACTATGATGTTTCTGCCTTTCAGGCTCTAGTGTCTTGAAAAGGACAAACTGCCAGGGAAGTTGATATATCTCAACAAAAAATTAAGCATCAGGGCTGAAGGTGATGCTCAGATTGAAGGGTGAAGATAAATAAAGAGAAGAGGTAAGAGAAAAAGCCTGGGAAGATGTGTATTGGAAGATGAGCAAAGCTTTGAAGAAATGGGAAGTAGGCATATGCTTGGGCTAAGCTCATTAATGGAGCAGATACCCAAACTGAATTAAACACAAACCATCAGACTTCTACATTAGAACATTTAAAGCCCAGACTTCGTGCTTAAAAATCTAAAAGGCTAAAAGTAATAAAATGTATATGAATAATACATATATAATTATACATATATGAATAATATATATTCTTTCTTTATGTATTTCAGAAAGAATATTTTAACACGAAAAGTAATAAGTAGTATGAAGGATTATTCTTCAGTGATGCAAAATTTTATCACTAAAGCCAAATTGTCCTAAATCTAGACTCTAGAAGGTTCTGGACATTCACAAGTGAAATCTAAACACTCACAAGAAGCAAACTCAGTTTACAGAGTTTGAATCATCAGTAAACTCAGTAATTGAGAGATCAAGAAATGTTTTTAAAATTATCTAGTAAATAACATGAAGTAATTTGTTAGACACTAATAATTCTGAATATTAAGTGGCCTCAACTCCTCAGTAAGAAGGTGCTTCACTAAAAACAATCTATGAGAGAAGGTATTATAATTATAAATATGTATGTACAAAACAGATATACTCAACTTCATAAAATAATATTCCTTGATGTAAAATAAAGTATTAACCCTAACACAGTGGTAATAATTTCAATACCTCACTCTCACTAACAGACAGGTCATCTAAAGAGAGAAGCATTGGAGTTAAATGGCATCACAAGTGAAATGGACCTAAAACACAACTATAAAACATTCTATTTGAACACTAAACAACACACATTCTTCTTAGCAGCCCATGAAAACTTTCCACAAAGTTGGCCATGTATTGGGATACAAAGGAAGTCTCAACAAATGCAGGAAAATTAAATTAGCCTGTTACATTTGATCACAAAGAAACTAAGCTACACATCAACAGTAAGATAAACTATAGAAAGCACATAAGAGACCCAAACACATGGAGACTAAGCACATACTAAAGAATGATTATCGGGTCACTGAAGAAATAAAAAAGGAAATTAATAAATTCTCTAAATCGGGTACATGAAAATACAACATGCCAAAAATCTATTTGAGATAGTCTTAAGCAAAAAGTTAGTAGTGTCAACTGCCTACATCAAAAGACTTGAGATATCTCAATAACTTAAGGGCATACCTTAAGACCTTGGAAAAACAAGGAAAAATAAATCAGGAAAAGATAACCAAAATCAGTGAAATAAAAAGTCAAAGCCACAAAGAGTCAATGAAACTGAGAGTCGTTTCTTCAAAAAGATAAACAAGATTGAAAGATCCTGAAGGAAATAATTAGAGCAGACACCAGGAAATTTCTAGGAACAATTAAGCAAGGTGAGTTATGTACATTAGCATCCTTATATCCAAGGCTCATGGGCACATTGAGGAAGAGGAAGCAGAAACTGTGTGTGAGAGAGAGAGGCTGGGGAAGAGAGCTGCGAAGAGCTGACTTCAGGACTTGAAGTGGCTGCTACACACAAGCTGTGGTGGCCGTCTCTACTGCAGCCTGTTCCTGAGGCTCAGCCCCTAGCTGAGAGGCTTTTTGTAGCTGGTGGCTGTTAAGGGAGGAGCAGTCACTTTGAAAGGGAATGTTGTCACTGATGTTGTCACTGATAGGCTGTCCACATCCCCGTGGTGGCCCCACACTCTTTTGTAAATGACCAACACTAATAGAGTCAGGAAGATTAATAATTAATAATAATAATAATAATGATAATAATAATAATAATAATAATAATAATAATAATAATGATACAATTGGCATGAAATTGGGAGCAGAGGTCTGTTGGAGGATTTCAGAGGCAGTTGGAGACAGGTAGTTGAGGGTATGAAACTACCTGTGAAATTTTCAAAGAATAAAATTTTGAACATGTAAAAAGACAGAGAAAACTGGTCTACGGTGCTGTCCACATAGAAAGGATTTGATAAATCCATCTAAAGCTTGCCATGTCAAGGAGCAGAGATCACGTGACAGGCTGGAGTGGCAAACTTGGGAGGGCAGGGTCAGGTCAAGATCAGACACCCAGGCCAAAGACATCTTCAGGAAAGAGACAGGCTATGCCAGACACAGCAGTGAAGGGAGAGAACCGAGGGAAATTGGAGAAGAAACTTGAGCAAGCCGGAAAAAGACTTCCTGGCCTGGCCGTTTAGAAGGTTGGAGGGGAGGGCAGAGGCTGAGGTGAGATAAGGAGGGACGGGTTGAGAAGGGTGTTTGAAGGAGTCGGGTGCAGAGTGCTGTGCTCTGGGGACTTCCCTGCTTGTTCATGGGGAAGACATCAACCCCCTCTCTGCTAAGAGAGGCAGGAGCCCTGTGTAATAAAGGTGCTTGTCTGTTGCACTATGAACAGAAAGAGTCCTTTGCTCTCTTACTGGACTGAAGTGGTGTGAAGTTGAGCTAGGCTTACAAAAAATGTGCTAGAATAATTCTTTGAGGACATGTGTGTGACAAACCACAGCATTTCCAAAGAACAGTGAAAAAGTTGGTAGGCACTGTTCGCTAACTTGCAATAAACCATTAAAAATAAAATTTGGTTTATATTACACTATAGCTATGCTTAAATTCATGAATTTTCATGAATTAAATGTGAAGATACTCTGAATGATCAACTTAAGGGAAATGAAGTTGGAATCTAAACTAAATTCTGACTACTAGAGTTCATGAGTAATCTATCATCACTTAGGGTAATTAAGCTGTTTTCCTAATTACTCAAATGTTCCCTTTGACTCGTGTGTTCATTATGGCTGTACTTATTAAAATACTCTATTTATGCAAAGCATTTTTCTACCTGGTTCTAGAAAATTCTCCCACTACAGATCTAGAAGTCAGCTAGGGTGACGTCACTAGTGTTACAGGAACAAAAGAACATTTTGGCCACAATCACCTGGATGAAGAGAGGCTCTAGGCCATTGGGAGCCGTGATGGGACGCAACCTCTTCTTCCTCCAAGACTCCAACCTGCTCTCCCTGAAGCTCTTTCCTGCTTGGGGCTGGGGTGTTGGGGGAACAGGCATCTGGTAACTGTTAATGTGTGGAAGTTGGTAGAGATCCTCCTTCTGGGAATTGTCCATGTATTTCCTGAATTTCATCACTGCCTTCTTGCCCTGTAATTACACAACATGAGGTAAGACCCAATGGCACACAAGCAGAGCCCTAGTGCAACCCACATCACAGGCAAGCTCAGATGCTTGTCACCAACCAGCTGAGAAGAACACACCAACCTAAAAGTCATGCTCAAACTTTAAAAACCAGTTTGTATCGATTGCAAATTCAATAAGCATATAGTCCTAACCTTGTATTAACATGGTTTTAATAGAAGACTTAAAGATAGGTAATTTAGTTAATTTCACACTGGAAGGTTTGCAGGGCTGTACTCTGAAGTAGGGTGGGCCAGTGCCCTAGGCAACAGGATGTACCAGTGTCCTCAATATTCTGACCTTATATACCCTGAGGCTTCCATACCTGCTGAGGATTGAACAGGCAAGGAAAGCAAGGCTTAGATCAAACACCAGTGAGTGTGCTTGCTTAAAAGACCCACCAAATTTCAAAGAGAACACTCTTTGACCTACAAATCCTGCCATAAATCTATATAGATCACTGCACAGTGTCAATATTCTGCCATAAATATGCATTTGGGCATACAGATACACGTGTGTGTGTGTGTGTGTGTGTGTGTGTGTGTGTGTGTGTATGAGACATGTAAATTCAGCTGAACCATAAACACTTTAGCAACCTAAAAAGCCATGAATAAAAAAATGGTTCATTAAATTTGCTTTGATTCTTTAATGACATTATATATTCTCACCAGGGTATAGAGATATGGGTATATTCTTACATAGTAGTGCAGGCAGTATTCCTTTTAAGTAATTTACATGTAGAATTTGATTTAAAAAGCAATAACAAATAGAAAATTTTAAATACTAATTTATACTTGGGATCCATATTTTTCTTCTACTTGACAGTTTAATCAAAATAGCTTACCTCAGTTATTTAAAATCTTTAAAAGTATAGCCAAACATATTTATCAGATAGATTTGAGTCTAAACATTTTTACAAATTAATTATTTTTCTGTATCT
Organism: Micromys minutus; assembly: GCF_963924665.1. Classification (NCBI taxonomy): domain Eukaryota; kingdom Metazoa; phylum Chordata; class Mammalia; order Rodentia; family Muridae; genus Micromys; species Micromys minutus. The sequence continues at coordinate 85,230,983 of NC_137973.1, read as the reverse complement.
GAAGTAAATTTCTAAATTTTAAGAGACTTAGATCTTTTCATCCATTTTACATCAATTTTCCTTAAAAATTCTTTAAACTCATACAATAGAAATTGACATTACATTTATATTTTTGTGTTCATAACTAATTTTTAACCAGTTTTGTCTATATTTTGAGATGTTTAATAATAAAAGTTTTAAGAAAAGCTCTCCCAAGGGCATTAATTACTATGTCAATAAAAGCAGACTAAGTAAAAACATGTATATCTCAAATCTTGAATAAAACCAACACTTTTGTGTAAGCAGACTCTACTGTTCAGTTATTAAATTATATTGAGTAATCATACTTTGTTTTCAATTTATTTCTCCAATAGACTGAGCCTAGAATATCAAACCAAAATTAAATAAACATAATACAAATATTAAAATTAATTAATCTAGGACATTAGAAATTTAGACAATTTTTAACTACTTTTAAAACTAAATAGCAAAACTGGGTATCAGCTCTTTGTCCTGTTTTGGAAATGATTTTAATAATGTTTTTAAAAATAATAATTTTTTATTTTTAACTGATGGTATATTGGATAATTTTCTAAACCACTACATATGGTTATACTGTACTTTTAAGTTCATAAGCATTTAAATTATATTGCATTATATAGTTTTTCTTTCTTGTTCACTGCTGTAAATATGACATCTCAAAGTGAACTTAACTCTTCCTTTGCCTTTATGTGCATGTTCCCGAGATAGATTCCTACAGGTTAAGATATTGGTAGACCATCAGGCAGGACCTTGAAGACACTTGTGCTGATGTCTCCTGACAGGAGAGACTCCCTTTGAATATTTAAAAAGTGTGCCACGTGATTAATTTTACTTAGTGGCATCAAAACCAACCTGTTGTTGACTTGGTTACTTTTTCCAAAAGATGCTCCCTCTGGCTGCTGAGACAAGTTCAACCTGGTCTTCGATTCGGTACTTCCAATCCTTAAACCGCTATCCTCCCCAGTCAGTAAAGCAAGAAGGCTCACCTGGTGCTCACTCCGTCCAGAGCACTGTCTTCCATATGGAGTCTGTTTCATCATCAACGCTTTCACCATCAGTACCACAACCAAAGCATGTCTTTTCAAAGAATATTTAGCTTATGCATATTACACTGTAAGCTCCAGTGCCTTCTGTCCTGATAATCAATAATACCTGTTCTTACATCAAAACCTAGCCTGTCATAAGGGCCCAGAATATGCATTAAATTTCACTAATTGAAGCTAACGTGGTACTAATCATCCTCTTGGTCTGCGTGAGCTACTCAATGCTTTTCCTTCAGAAATAACCCATACTCTCAAAACTTGTGAGCAGGAAGATGAGATTAGATACTGGGTCATAATGAATACATATATGTATTACTTATAGACAGTGTCTCAGAGGAAAATTGGAGGAATATTATTGAAAGGTGTTCATTTCAGTCCCTAGATATCAAAGACTATGTCATTTCCTCAGTGGTGTTCTTATGTCTAGGGAAAAAGTCACCGACATAGAACTCAGAACTATAGAATTATAGAACTTGTAATCACCTTGGCAAACATGGACAGGACCCATTGAAGCGCTGTCTAAAGGGAAGGCGGCTCGACTCAGCAGGCTTTGAGTATGCCCAACCCTAAGGGCCAAGATAACCCCAGAGGACACAGAGTTTTAGGCAAAGACCTGAGAGATTTCTGGGACTTTTGGCAAGCCCATTCCTGAGCTGAGATGAGTGCCTCAGGAGGCCTTAACCTGATCCAGGAACTGCCTTGAGTCACAGCCTCATTCTGACTCTCTGGTCACCAGGCAACCTTCTCATTGTGAGCCCAGGCAGCTCTGCCAACCAGGAAGAGAACAGTGTTATAAGGTTTGACTGTTTGATTAATCTTGGTGAACTAAGTATCCCTAATTGAGACAAATCTATTTCAGATTACAATTAAGTGACAAAGGATCTTATTTGTGTATTATTTTAAGTAGCCTGAAGTCTCACAGGACCTGGCTACTTCTGAACAGTGGCTGAAATGTCCTTCCAAGTACGGACCTTCAAACTGTACCCTAGATCTAAGACCCAGGAGTCTGCCTCACTCCAAGAACTTTCTCCCAAAAAAACAAAAGGCCAACACATTCCCAATTAACTTCTTTTAAGGAGCTACCAGGAAGTTAACTGAATAAGGTATGTAAAACATTCTCATGAGCTGATACCACAATCAGTGGACTGAGATACCACAGTTACATCTGAATATTTAGTATAAACTGAGATTACATCATCCACAGGGAAGGTATTTGTCTGAGCAAGGGCATAGTGTCTTAGGTTCGTGAATAGTATTTCTTAGAAAGGAATAATGGCAATTATGTTTATGACACAAATTCTTAAGCTAGCAAATGTTTCTGCAAGTTAGAAACACAGTCTCTCCCGGAGTTGGGAATGGCCTGGCCTTTTCCTCCCTGGTTAGGTAGATTCTGTTTTATGGTAACCATACCTAGTCAAGTCAAACTCTGGTGAGCAAAGATTACCTAAGACAGAACCTTGAAACGGTTGCAGTGTCAAACTCCTAGGTTAATGACTTTCCTTCCTTTTATAATTCAACTTCCAAGTAACTTTACACACGGACAGGAAAGAGTTCCCCACACGAACACAGACCAGCCAGCCATGCAGAGTCTTGTTGTCTGGGTCTTATGTCTTCAAATATGGAAGGAGCCCACACAGGGTCATTTGGGGGTGACAGTCATGTGATTGAGGACAGAGCATCTTTGTTTTTCATTTGGTTTTCTCAGTGAGCTAAGCACTGCATATCAATAAAATTCCATCCCTTAGAGGTTCTGTATAATCACATGAAAAGCAGGCCTTCCATTTGCAGCATTAAACAGCTAACTGTAAGTACATGGTAAGTGCTTAGTGAAGTACAGTGTAAGTCTCACATGTGGATGAAAATACAGCATCTTAAAAATGTTGATAGTACAAGATTTTAATCCATAATTTAAAAACAGATGTTTCTTAAGGAAAATAGCATTTACCCCAAGAGGAAACGTAGCTTCACTTTCCAGCAATGAGGTTTTGGGTTTGGACCCTGAAGTTATCTTTGAAACGTTTCTCAATTGGCGATTACCAAGAAGAGACTGCAGTTGAACTGGAGGCTGCATGTTTCCTGGAGCAGTATATGGTCGAGGGGCCGTCTAGACAATGATGGGGAAAATTCCACTTAAATTAGTACTTTGACAGGTTTCCAGAACCAATTAATAACCCAACAAATTGCCCAGAGTAATTAATGGTGCCTTTTTATTGAACAGATTAAACTTTAATTATATTCTTCCATTATATACACCCCTCTGACCCCAAGGTATTTGTTAAAACATATGGTGTTGAAGTCCTCTACATAACCAAATGCCACAGGGATGGAGCCTCCTAGACAAAAGGGATGGCCTCTATTATAGTCCTATTTTTTTTTCATACTGTAACTTCTTCATTGTGCTGAATATAGGCAAAGAATGGCTTTGCTCAATTAAATGCTAAGTTAAATAATGTCCTATTCCAGAGCACTGAAAGGATATTATGGGAACAGACTCATTTCAGTTTCAATGTTTTTGGTATAAAATCTACTCTGAATTCATTACTCAGCAAGGTTGGCACCCAAAGTAAAAGCAGACACCAGGAGAGGCAGGTGCTCGCCTATAATGGACCACCAATTACATATCTTCAACTGCTTCCTAAAACTGTAAGAAAACAAAATGAAACATTATAGCTGGCAACACTGGGAGGCACTATATCAAAATGGATGTTTCCACACTGCGAGTCTTCCATTTGTTGTTCTAGGTCTCTTGTCTACCCTCTGTCTGAGGAGCTCCAGGATCCAGGAAGTGATTTCTTAACGAATTTACTAACCGACCTCAGGACTGCAATTAGGCTCTACCAAGGAGAGGAGTGATATCAGAGTAGATGGGGGGATAAGATGGAGGCCTTTGTTCCCATAATCTTGCATGGTAGAAATAGTACCTACCACCAACTGCTTATGCTTTTGCAGGAAAACCAGCTATGGGACCTACCTACTGCTTCTGGAACCTAACCCTTTCCACCCAGCCTCCTCCTTGACTTAGGGACTGTGGCTTCCCATTGTGCTGACCCCAGCAGGCTTATCATCCCTAGTTGGCTTCTCTTTACCCTGCTGTATCTTCCTAAATAGTTTCTTTATTAAACAACTTTGTAATTACTCTATTTGTAGGAGCCATCTGTTTCCCACTGAGCCCCCAACAGAGACACTTTCCAATCAAGAATTTGCTGCAGCGAATACAAAAAGTGCCAGTGTGGAACATTACAAGTGCCTCTGGGAGCATCAACAGAATATTGTAAGTTTCGTATAAAGATTAGCAATGCATCAAAAGTGGGGGGCGGGGAGAAGCTTCAGCTCAGTTGTACTATTCGACTAAGATAGTAGAAAGCACGCCAAGAATAGGGTGTGTGGACTTGGACAACTGGCATGAGATGAATGTCGTATAAACAACTCGTGACTAGAATTTTGTGCATTGACTCTGAAGGGTGGTGAGCCACAAATACTCCATTCTGCAGCAGCATGTATAAATAAACACATGAAAAAAAAAATGGCAGCAAGAGACTCCTACCAGAAGCTCTTTCTCACAGCATCCCAAGAAGCATGCGTGTGCACACACTGCTGAAACTTTGGATTTCAGCGGTTGGCAATACTGAACCTCCATGCTAGGCCAAGTGAGGAGATAAAAATATGTAATGTCCAGAGGTATTACTCAATCGGGCTGATTAATGCCAGAGAACATAAGCCAGAATGATGCTCTCAGAATAGTTATAGGGAACCAAGGAGACTAAGACAAACTAAAGTTCTCACAGAAGCAGGTAACATTTTGGCCAAACGGTAAGGAAGATGGTCATTTGAAAATCTAAGAGCTGATTCCGAGCCAGGATCACAGAACAGCAGAGACAACACTGCCCAATATTTGCTTTTCTCTCTTTTCCAGTTACAGAATTTTCATTTGTGAACGTGGCTGGCACAGCCCAAGGGTGTGGCCCTCAGACTCTCCTACAGCTCCATCAGGAGATGGCCTCTTACTTGAGGTGAGTAAAATGTCAACAAAAGTAACTCATTCAACGTGCAGCTCGCACTCATAGCAAAGGGAAGCACGTCCTTACTTTCCCACTGACACCTCTCCGCAGGCTGGAGCATCCGCATGGTGACACACAGCCCTGGCTGCTGTGGATGAAGCAGGCACCCCAAGTTGGTGGGTGAGTAACCCAGAGAAATCCATGTGTTTGATGACTTCATAAAGTCACCTAAGACGCATGGGCATGGGCTAGGGTAGGGATGAAACCCCATGGGTCAGCCATTGTTACTGGGTCTCTTAAGTGTGAACATGAAGCGCCTTGCACTAGCTGTTACAACACTTGGTTTAAAACCTGGAGTTGCTCTTTTAGGAGTTTGTGGATCCTTTGCTAGGTAGAGGCTGGCTGGAAGAAGATTCTCTCTGAAAGGCAGACCTCAGTGTTTACAGAACCCCCTGCTTCTATCCCTGTCTCTGCCTCCTGTTCTGCTGAGATGTGGGAAGAGTCCCAGCTGCGGGTCTCTACCATGTGGACTGTAAGCTCATAAGCTATTAGCCAGGCAGGCTCCTCTTCTGTAGTCATTCTTGAAGGTATTTGTCTCAGTAACAAGGAAAGTAGGGAATACAAGCTCAAACCTTAATGGACACATGTAAATCAACTGGAGTAACATACTAGCCAGAGAAAACAAGAGATAAGACTACAGAGAGATCTTAAAATCCATGTACCGAAACTAAACATTTCTGAATAAAAGACTCAAATCACTAAAGACTCTACCAGACCCAACTTTGGTTTTAGGCTGTCTGATAATCCCAAACAGGGAAATCTTGTGTCGGGATCTGGGAGAGCAGGACTGCAGACCAGAACACCATCTTTCAGGGGCCGTTTACTTAATTCTACTTCTGGGCATTTGCAAATATCATCCCGTTAGATGGATGTGGCCGTCGAATGCTCAACTGGTCACATTTATCTGTAAAAACAAATCTGTCCCATTAAGTAGCAGCTGTGAGCCCCAAACTCTGGAGGTTTATACCACAGGCTACCTTAAGCTTGCTGTGTTTTACAACATGTACATATATTTCTCTGTAATAAATATGGCACCGTCTTAATGTGCTCAAAACTATGCCAGAATGTGAATTGAAATCGGCTACCTGGTAATGACTTGGCTTGCCCAAGCTCTGCTAACTCCCAAGAGCATCAGAGGGATGTGACTTTCTCAAAGGCATGCAGAATCCGTTGAGATGACTTTCCTTGGTTTTAATGGTGATAATGCAGCTAAATGCTTGCACAGTGTTTGAAACTTTAGCACAGTTAGCATCAAAGTGAGGGAGCAGGTACTGAGAGAAGTTTGGGGAACTAGTGATGTCCCATAAAACTTCCTGTCTCCATCTAGGGTCACTGGTAGTCAGGGCTGAAACAGAGAGGATGTGTCCAGGATAGGATGGACAAACCAAAGGGAGACCTGAATGTCTATAAAGTGGCAAATTAAACTCCAAACCACAGTAGCTATCCTAAGGGGCACAGGACACTCAGCAGTGACCGAGTAGCTACTACCCTTGTGTTCCAGGCTCTTCTAGTAGTTTAGTCTCTGATTTTTGCATAGTGAACTACAGATTATCTCCTGAGGTAGGTTGGTTCATCTGGAGAAGGAGGGTGGGGGATGTGCATAGGTTTCCCCTCTCTGAACCAGGTAGGATGACAGAAAATAGCACCATTTCCTTTGTTTTGTTTTGTTTCTCCGGGAAAGCTTGGGAGATGCTAATGAATTGCTATCTAACAAAGACATATTTGTCTGTACGTGCCTATATTCAAATCCTACCCAGAGGAAGAGGAGGAACAGCCCAGGGGCTTTTCAGAACTTGTGCTGTTCAGCCAGGACAGGTCAAGACATGTTTACCTGTTGCAGAATGTTGAAGCTTAATGCCCTAGGTGACAAACTTACCTCAACTGTGTGTGAAGGCTTTGTAATATCTCTACAGATATTGTATAACACAAATAAAAATGGTCAGACTTACTAGAAAAACATCTAGTCATGCAAACCAAGGGTAAAGATGTCACAGAGAGCTTAACCTAGTTTCAACCACCAGCATCCAACACCTTTTAAATCTTCCCTGAATTTGTACTGTTTTGAAAAAAAAAAAAAAAAAAAAAAAACCCTGCCCTCCTTCCAGCAAACATCACCTCTGGGCCACAGATGCATCATGCTAGGATAAAATATCAGTGTATGGCTTCTTTAGATGGGGTTTCAGTACATTTAATTATCTCAAGGTAGAGGCATCTACTTTTGATAAACTGAAATGGTAGATTGTTGCCAGCATGCAGCCGGTGCTGCTGAATCTGTGCAGATAAAGGAATAGCAAGAAAAATACCCAGAAGACAGTCAGGGGCTCAGACCCACCACTATGCCAAGAGCTGAAGGGTAGCTACTGAGAGAGAATTTGAAGTCATCATGTGTGATCTTAGATACCCAAATGACTTTGCTCTTTCTATAAGTAAAATGGAGCCAGGGGTGGTATCTGGGTACCTACATAACCTCAGGTCATCTCTACTTCAGAAACCAGTGTAGCTGCAAGGACAGAGATTAATCCACAGCAATTTTGATTGGAGTGGGGACTTGTAATGAGGACTTTTAATGCTCAGTAATAAGGAGACTGTAGTTTTCAATTGCTTCCTTTGCCTATGTTTTTATTTCTATAGGGTTGTGTAGGCATGCTTCCCAGAGAGCCTTCTTTCTCAGATTAATGAGAAATCATAAATTAATTAGCTGGGACAGAGTGCTTAATAGGGCTCACCAGCGTTAATGGACTAGAACGTCCTTCCTCAGCCAGAATGCTATGGCCACGATTAGTCTTTGGGCCAGCTGGGGGATGGGGAGTCAGAATGGGCATGTTATCTTCAATAAATCGTCTCCTGTGTTCTCCCTGGAACGAGAAAAAAAAGTGAAGTTGATGACACATATTCATACTGTGAGATCAAAGCCCTCCCCACTAAGACTGCTACTCTGTATCCTGAGAAGGACATTAGCAGTGTTTCTATAGTCCTGCCAGGAGGGTCTAGTAGTGACAGAAAATGGAATCCTCTCCAGGCACAGACAAAGGAGTCATTCTGAAAGAACTTCCTACTTAATGATAATGTTTGGTTTGGGGGAGGGGGTGAGGGTTTTGTTGTTTGTTAAGATTTGTTTATTTATTGTATGTATGTGAGTACATTGTCACTCTCTTCAGACATACCAGAAGAGGACACTGGATCCCTTTGGTGCTTGTGAGCCACCATGTTGTTGCTGAGAATTGAACTCAGGACCTCTGAAAGAGCGGTCAGTGCTCTAACCACTGAACCACCTCCACAGCCCATGATAATGTTTGTTGTGCCAACAAAATGCCCTTTGCTCTTCAGTACACTGACTGGCACACACTACCGGAAAAGATTAAAGTTTGTTTAAAAACCGGTAACTCAAAAATGCCCTTAAGCAATACAGTTCCTTTTACTAAACATGCCTAAAACATGCCTTTGCCAGTTGCAAATATGCAGCAAGTTTTGACAAGCAGGTGTCACGTGGGAGCAACTGGAATGTCTTTAACACTTTCCCAGAACCCTCCTCTTCCTGTCTACCTCCTGCCTCCATCTGCCATTGCACAGGACGGACAGATCACAGACACACAGCCCACCCTGGTTTAGAGACTGGAAATCAGTTGGTCATCATTGCTGCATCCACATTCTGCCAAATACGTTACAGAACCTGTAAGTCCCTGATGCAAGGCACAAGCTGAATGAACCGGGAGCCTCTGCTGCCAGCCCCCCCCCCCCCCCCCCCCCCCCCCCCCCCCCCCCCCCCCGACCCTGAGAAGGGACCCGCCCCCTGCCCTTTACCACTTCTGTAACAAGATCACCCTTTGTCTCTGATGAGATAGATACATTCAGTCCCTCAAGCCAGAGAGGAGAATGTTACTCTCACAGGGCAGGTGGCCCTAGGAACACTCTACAAATGCTACAGCAAATTAAGAACAAGCAGTCCGTAATTTCAAATAGCTCAAGAAATCAAATAAATCTGCCATCCTGGACTGAAACTTTTCAAACATGCCTAATTGAATCTCTCACCCCCTGATTCAAACTGATGGATTTCATAAGTTCACTGCAAAGGACAAAAATAGAGAACGACCAAGCGATTTAAAAATACCCAGCACAAAATGCTCGATTGGTTCCTGCTTCCTTCTACTAAGGAAGCTTGTTCCCACCATAGCGTTCAAGGGTGACATTCGAATGGAAATGTGTGACTGTATAATTCTTCCTATGTTTTGCGTTCCTTTGAGCAGGAACATTACCAACTCTTTTTATTTTCTTAAGACTCATGAATATCCTTTGGCCCCAGCCACAAGAAAACGCTATTTCCAAGTTCGTCTTTGGAAGTTCCGCCCTGCTGAGTTGCGTTTCTCTGGAGCAGTGGCTGTTACCAGTACTGGCACCAATGGCACTGAGAGCCAGGCTCTGATGGCTTGGTCTCAGCTATGTGTGCTGTCCGAAAGCAGGGGCCTCTAGGCTTTCCATGATAACTGCCTGGATGACGCCGTGATATTAAAAGGTAAAAGAGTTTACCTTCAACCTCTGAATCCGCTCTCTCCTCTCTAAGGTATCCAGTTTCCGCCTAATTTCCAGCTGGTGGTAGCGCTGTGGAGGATAGAACCATGCTGGTTAGAGCCCCGCATATTTCAGAGGAGACTAATCCCAGCAGAGGTAGCTCTGTTTTCAATTACCCCTCTTGTCATTTAGACAGAGAAGAACCACCTGCCTAAGTGTGCAGGTGGGAATATCAATTGCCATCCCTCCTTGGGAGGCCAATTACAAACACATTTTAGCTAAACGTATTCGTGCCCTTTAACCATAAACTTTGTTCCTAAACTGAAGAGGAAAACTGAGTAACGGTTTTTAAGTGTTTTGCACAAAAAGAGACTATCTGAAAGGGGCCTCGCCCCTTTTTTTTCTTCGAATAGTGGTGTAGATTTGGGGGAGAAATGGTTAACTCTTTGGCCCATCCACGGACCAGAACAGAATGTGATCATTTAAATAAAGTTTCTAAAGATTTTTTAAATGTAAAATGAAAGTAACACGGGAGCAAGCCGGACACTGGATGCGTAAGCACCTAGTGACAGGAGGAACGGTGGGGTGTGTGAGAGCAACCCTGGAGTGGGAGCTGCTTTCTATGTCTCTAGTTCCAAGGACATCACATTTCATAACCGAAGGCGCTGAGGTACACAGTCACCGGTGTGTCTCTTGGTCTCACTTCCTGTTTCCTGCTTGGTTGCTCAAACCCGTGTGCCCATCAGTGTAACATGATGATGTTGTTTTCTGTGTGTGCAAAGGATGGTTTTATTTGTTTTTATGTGTCTGTGGACATGGTGCTGGAGGTCGAAGCCAGCATGTGCAGCATGGAACAGGTGCTGGGAACTGAGTCCTGGTCCTCAGTGAGGGCCATTAGTGACTCACAGCTGATGGGCCACATTTGACATCTGCTGCTCACTGTTCTTTGAGAGAGGGTCTTGGAACCTAGATCAAGATGACCTGGAACTTATTACATGGCTCAAGTTAGCTTCAAAATTGTGGCAATCCTCCTGCCTAGGCCTTTTGTGTCCTAAGATTATTGGCCCATGCTACCCCACCTGGCCATATCACAGTTTTATTGGTGTATAATATGACCAGAAGATATTAAAAGAAAATGTAGAGTAATAACCATCTCTGAAAGCAGAGACTTCATGCAATGATTTTTGCTTTATGGTTTGTCTGTTTTCCAATTATTTTCATATAATAATTGGTGATTTAAAATACACCTAAATAAAAATGGTCTCCAGTTGGACTTGAAATCCACCAGTGGTTTTGTTGTTTCGTTGTTCCTCTGAGGAAAACCTTTTCTCTGGTCTTGGTCCCTGCGGATCGAATCCCTCCCATCCTAGGTATCATCAGTCTTCCTGACTCTTGCTGTTCTTCTCCTTCCTGCTCTGATCGTTTCCCCATTCAGCAACAACCTTTCTTATATTAACTGTCCATCTGTTTCCAACTTCCATTTGTCCCCAACTCTCTGCAGTCTACTGCAGCTCCGCCCCTCCCTATCAGATCAAACTCTCCCCACACCCTCCAGCGCTGCTGCCTCCTGTGTCCAGACCCGACCTGGTGGAGCCATTCTGCAGCTGGTGAGCTCTCAAGCCTCTGGCTCCCTGACAGAATTCTCCCAGGCTTGCACCTCACTAGTGGCTTTTTATTCCCCCATGTTTGCTCCGTCCTTCCTGGGCTCCTCCTCATTCTCTATGCTCTCTCCATCTCCCCAGCTTGTGAGACAGTGACTTCTCTAACACTTTCTCCTCCTCTGCTGTCGCCACAGACAGCTGTCTCTCCTGCCCACTCTCTGGCTCTGTTAGCTGCACCCTCCTAATCGGCCTCCCACCTCAACCTTTTCCAGACCATCAATCCATCCTCTGCATCTCTAGCAGCGCTGCTAGTCTATTCCTGTCCCTTGCTGTAGAGACTCAGCACCTACACCTCAGCAACCTGCCCTGGGAATCCAAGACGTATCAGGAAACAAAGCTTCAGCTTCTCAGATGGGGTCACTTCCTCTGCCAACAGCCCCCTTTCCATTCACAGAATCCTGCTCTGGCTGTCCTCCTCTGGAATTCCTCTCTTGAGCTCCTGGCTTACTCCTCAAGGGGCGTCTCTCAGAAGCTGAAGCCCACAGGACACCTTGTTTGCTGGAAGATCCTTTGTCACTTTCGTCTTCCATGCAAACGCTGTGCAGTGTTCCAATAAACAGTGTCTTGCAGCCACAGGCCAGGGTCCCCTCTTGGCACACAGTGGGTCAGCTACTGTTGCACGAGAGAATGCATGACCACCTACAGCAATGTCAGGGAAAACTGTAGCGGTTTCACGTCAATGGGAGGCACTGTGCCAACCTAGAGACGATACTAGTTGTTCTGGTTTATTAACAGATTAGGTTAATAAACATTGTCAGGATGGTGGATATCTGAAGACTCTAATGATTAAACACTCCTAGTGTGACCATGCAGAGTTCTCTGAAAGCTGAAACCTTTCAACACAAACACCATGCTTATAATACTTTCAAGTTCTAAGCATCCCATATTTATCTTTCTAACTGTGCATGCGGGTTTGTGTGTGTGTGTGTGTGTGTGTGTGTGTGTGTGTGTGAAATATCTATTATATGAATTGAATGTCTTGAGTGTACATACAGAGACCAGAGGAATACATAGGATGTCCTGTTCCGTACTGTTCCCTTAGGGCAGGGTCTCTCTCACTGAACCCAGAAGTAGACTGGCAAGTCACAGCCATTTTTCATCTCAGGGATGGAGTGGCGGGCACCTGTGTGACCATACCGGGTTTTCCCCACTGGTGCTGAGGATTTGAACTCGGGGCTGTCGGCTACCCTATGAACTGTCTTCAAACACCCATATTTCAGATTTTCAGATGAGAGAAGTCGAGCTCCATATTATAGTTATTATACATCCTTTTAAATATAATTATGTGTTGTGAGTACATGAGACTCCACTGAAAACATATGTGACAGTTCTGACGTAGCTGAGGTACCAATAGAGCCTACAGATCTGGCCAAACTGAACTCAGCACTTCCAAAGCTAGAAATTAGGCAGGGGCTAATTAATGCCATGCTATTTGTCGTTCAGCAGAATTGTACCATTTCCACTGGTAGTTTTGTAATCAGCAAATTTGGGGCTGGCAACAAGGATTCTAGGTAACTTGTGGGCATGATCTGAAATTTTTTAGAAAATGAATTACTAAGTAAGCAGAAACTGTGTGCCGCATACATCTTAAGTGAGCATTCCGAATGATTGATGTAATGATATAGTCAACGTAATAACAAATATTTTCACTGGTACTAAATGTGTTGCTGGTTTACTGATACTTCTGCGTTTGTTCATAAACGTGAATGCACCCCCAAGTCTCTGGACTTTCCAAGCTGCTCCTCTGATTTACTGCTATGTGTTTGAGCCAAGGAGTGGTGTCCTTTTTTCACAAAGACTAAATGGTGTTTGGTAATTGAAACTACAGTTTTGTGGAGGAATGCTACAAAAATTTATCAGGCTAGGTTCATATCCTACTAAAAGTGCAATGTTAGATTCTACACAGCGTGTTGATGCCCAGCCTGTAAGTCCGTGCTGACCAATGTGTCCTACAGTAGGAGGGACAGCAGATGTTCCAATGCCTATTCTGTGAAACTTAACATACGGCTGAGCTACGAAGCCTTAAAAGAATAACAGGTCTGGGATAATTCATGGCATTGGAATTACTGATATTTAAACAGATGTCATTTTTTTTAGCGAATGGAAATTAAGGTACAGATGGTGAGGGCTGAATAGCCATTGTGGATTAAAGGAATCTACATTTAGAAAATTAAATATCACAAGCCTTATAATCATGTCCATATTTCTTCAGAACTAAAAAGGAGGAAAAACTTGAGAGTTCCAGCTCCTAGCTACTTAGAAATGGACCAATTTCCTTTGGTTCATTTCCTTTTCCATAAAGTTTAGGAAGAGTTACCCAATCATTCGTCATAAAGAAGGAAGAAATGTCCACACCTCCATATCAAGGACCTTGTGGAAAATGGCCCGAGCTAAGCACTCTCGGATGTATTTTTGGTGATCTTGCTTCATGTTGTTAACTTTGTATTCCTTTTCAGAAAGAATCCTCCCGCTTCTGGTGATCTGTGGTGACAGAACAAGGAGTGTGAATAGATAAGGAACTCCACAAAGGAAGATGAAGCAACGAAATGTGTTGTTGGGTACCAAGGATGCAAAGAGAGAAAGGGAGAGAGAGAAGAAGGGGGAGGAGGAGAGGGAAATAAAGAGATGGGGGAGGGAGAGGAGAGAGAGGGGAACAACAGAGAGAGGGGGAGGGAAGGAGAAAGACAGAGAGAGAGGAGGAGGAGGAGAATGAGGAGGAAGAGGAAGAGGAAGAAGAAGAAAGAAGAAGAAAGTATCCTTTTCAAAGCCTAAAAGAGAATACCATTGTCACTAATGAACTCCTGCTTTTAATGCATATTTCATGCAGCAGAAAGGAAGAGGGAAGTCTCACTTACCTGTCAGTGTGAAAACACACACAGGTGGTACACTTGACGTTTAAAACAAGGTTTTCATTAGAGTAACAATTTTCCAGTGATGGAAATCAGGTGTTCTTTTCAGTCTCCTGAAAGCACGGGGAAGAGGAGGTGCCACCTTGAAAGAGCAGGAGAGGAGGCCTGCGGGGCTCACGGAAAACCCTGGCGGGGGTCTAGGCACACAAGCACCCGAGGAAGCCTTTGGTTTGTCTTGAGAAATAACTGGTCTCATTACTTTCTTTGCTCCCTGCTTTTCCTTCCTCCACTTTGCAGTTCAGAACATAATTTAATGTAGAGAGAATCAGAATATTACGGATCACAGGGAAGTGTCGGTAGGCTCTTTCTGATTATCGGCCACAGCAGGCTGGGTTCCTACCACTCACTCTCTGCTTCTTTTGACATTGTCCCTTGGCCCATCTGCTGCCTTCTGGTCTCCCTGAAGGAAGCTGTAGTCCTTCTCCTGCTTCTTAGTTTTCTGCCTCCCCATCTCCAAGTTTAAATAGAAGCCCCCTTAACATTCCCTTGTGTGTGTGTGTGTGTGTGTGTGTGTGTGTGTGTGTGTGTGCATGCCTATGTGCATTCGAGTGTGAACAGCAGCTGAGGCCACAGGTGTCGAATGCCCTGGAGCCGGAGTTGCAGGAAGTTATAAGTTGCTCTGTGTGCTCAGATGCCTACTGCTAACAGGGAGCCATCTTCCCAGATCCCACATTCACATTAATTTCCTTCTTCAATTTTAGCTGTAATTTGTATATTGTTGTTGCTTCACGTTACTTCAGATAAGTCGCTTAAGGTGTCTGGAATGCACTGCCTGTCACTTCATGTCCCTGGGAAGTGTTTACATTTCGGCTGTCCTGACTGCCACTCCCATCCCCTTGGCTGTCAACTTGTGTCTTTGTTATCTGTCTCTGGGATTGTCCTCTCTCCCCAGTTAGGCTGGAAGCTCCTAGAGAGTCTAAGTGAAATAGATAGGAATCCCCCAGAGGGATTGGGAAGTCAATCCCACTGGTTGGGGTGAGTTTCAAACTCATGTCTTCTAAGGAGTTTCCATGTGATATAAGCACGGCCGGCCGCAGGCCTCTTCCTGGAACCACTGCTTTAGAGAAAGGAGCCACACTGTCCTTACCTGACTTGTACGTGTAACTAGGGTCATTACATGCTTAAGGATTGTGTTCAGTAAGTGCAGAGTCCTGTCCAGCTAGCATCAAGCTCCAGTGTTCTTAGTCACACAGTGATGACAGGGTGACCCACTGCAGGTCCCTAACAGCAACAGGCATGGTGGGGGTGGGGTGGAGGTGGGGGTCGGAGGGTAGGTGTTTGCCTGCCTTTCACAGCTGAGGAAGTCAGGCTGCAAGCGGTGTGCATGGCATTCTTGTTCCTGGCAGAACCAAATTTCATGGGACCCTTCTGATAACTGCCCAGGAGGCTGTGAAGGACTGTCTCCTGAGCTCCACCTAGCCAGTGCCAAGCACACAAACAGCGATTATAGACACAAGACAGTTCCTCTCCATCAAAACAAGGCTGTACTTTAAGAAAGCCAACAGCCAGCAGAGGTTAGAGCCACACCCTTTCTCTTTCAATGGAAAACCATAGGGTTTTTAGAGTTAGATTTTTTTTTCCCCCTTACACACACTTGAAGAAGTGGGAATTATGTGGGAAGAACGGCTTTGAAGCTGATGGAAGGCACTAAGGTATCAATAAGCCATCACAGAGAAATGACAGCTCAAAAATACGCGCACACACACACACATGCAAAGACAGAAAAGGAAGCAAACCGTTTGTTTGCCACACCACATTCTACGAGTATTCAAAACAATATTTTTTCTGAAACAATAGTGTTCTCTGCCTTTGCTCTTTAACAGGATCTGGTCAGTAGACTGCTGAATGAATGAATGAATGAATGAATGAATGAATGAATGAATGAATGAATGAATAAGTAAGCAAGTCAGCTGTGCTGCTGAAATCTCTCAGGGACTTTTCTTCAATAATTCATGTTTCCTTAGTAGCACTGTAACCTTTCTCCTTTGTTTAGAAAGACCTCCAAATAAATAAGTCAAAAGTTAAAAGGGAAGCAATTTTTCTGAATTAGTGGGGAAGCAAAGATGCCACATGCTCAAAGGAAATCTAAAGAAAGGTTGGAAAGTTTGGGGCTCAATTGAACAAGCAAGTGAGCGGAACTTTCTTACCAGCCCGGATCTTAGGAGGTGCCGCCTGATCCTAGTATTGTTAAAATACCCAGCCAGGTGTTTATCCGTGAGGCTATTGTATGTTGCAAGTAATCTGAAACAGAAAGGAGACACCATTAAGGTTTTATGAGAGTTACTGGATGACCAAGGCCACTCTTGGCAACGCTGCCTAAGCCAGCACTCTCCTGGATGCGTTTATAGACAATTTAACAGCTGACAGCCAGTGATGCGTTTGAAGCCAGCTGAGAGCCTATCTGTTCCAGGTCTTATGGTAAGAGGCAGGGAACCCTCTGGATTTGGGTTATACAAAAGTGAAAACCAGAAATGAGTGCTTAAAATGTGGGTGAAAGGCCCAAAGGTGAAGCGTCATCAGATCAGAGAGAGCTTGGCAGCCGGGCATGACAGGGCAGCAATAGCTCCTTCAGCTTTCCTCGGCCTCTCCCGTGCATCCTGAACCCAATCGCTTCACCCTAAACCCCATGTTTCGCTCCCATCAGCAGAACATACTTTGGGAGGACCATTCTCCATCTGTCAGAGGGCTGGGAACCGCCGACCTTCAGTGCATTCTCAGAAAGCAGCCCCTGGTGTGCCCCCTGGCTTCTCTGTGACCCTTCCTCCACAGCAGGAAACCCCACGTTACCTATCTCCTTCCACCATATAGGATTCCTCATTCCAAACATTTCTCCTGCTGTTGTCTACTGTGTACAACATCATGTCTAAACTGTACATGTCCTGAAGAAGTACCATTTTCTGTGGGATTTTTCTTATTGACAAAGTCCTCACTTCTCAACTTATTCATATCCGTCTACACGATTTTATTAACACAGTGTCTAGTACTGAAACTTTAATGTATGGAATATCTTAAAATTTTAGGACACTTTAAGAATTAGAGGAAGCCAGATGTACTGACACACATCTACAATCCCAGCATTCTGCTCGCTGGAGACACAGAAGCAGGAGGATTTCAGTTAGAGACCAGCTTGATCTATATAATATGTGTACATATATGTATATACGTGTGTGTACATGCAGACATATAGACACATATATGTGTACATGCATGTATATACATGTGTGTGTATTAAACCTCACTACAGCCCTGTCCTAAAAAATGCATAAACTATAGCATGATTTACACCCTGAACACTTGTAGAGCTGTTTCCTAACTCCTTCTGGTGCTAAAGTAGAGACTTGTAGGCTGGGGAGAATGTTAACAGGAATTTTATTTAGCTGTTTGAAGACCTTTAATTATGTGGAGATTAAATTGGTGACCTTTCCTGTCTGTTTTCTCCTTAACAGTCCTGAGCAGTCCGTCTCAGAAAAGTTCCATGCTGCCAAATGGTCAGAAGACTGCAAACTGCAAAGCTATAACAAAGGCCCAGAAGCCAAGGTACCACTTGAAGGCTGCAGACATGACAGCTGCAGAAGCCATTCTTTCCCTGGGTTTCTGTAAAGAGACAACCCAAGAGTCTCACACAAAACCAGCCTGAGATGATGCTTTGAAGCCATCTTTTAAATGAACTGTCTTGGTGTCCTACAGTTCATCAAAGGTTTCCTGTCTCTGAAAGGTCAGCCTCATATCCCTTACCCTTTCTGAATCTCAGAATCGCTTTTCAGTTCTTCATTTCCAAAAGGTGAGCAGGTGCCTCTTAGTCCTAACAATCCCGACTGCACAGTTCACAGATCCGTAAGATAAAATCATTATAGGAATATCATATACAGTCTTTTTTCTGTCTTAAACAAGGCCTTTAAAAAAAGGCCCATGTTAAAAAAAAATAAAAACCAATACTTTTGTAATAACAAGGATATTGAAACCCTGATTAAATAAAGTGAGGTTTAAATAGTTGGGAAGGCGATGTGGGCCTCAGCCTCTCTATCGATGAACAAAGCGACCCTTCTAATTCAGGCTTCATAACGTGTTAAATATTTAGGTTCTAAAACCAACGCCCAGTCACCTTTGGTAGCACCCCAATTATAACCATCCTTTGTTCTGTCATCTCCTTCCAGAAATGTGTGTGAGCAGGATATCGCACCCCTAGTCCTACCAGAGAAACGTGTGTGTGCAGGATGCCATTCTCCAATTCCACTGAGGCTGAAGGGGTTTGTGTGCAGGACGGCCCACCCTCAGTCCCACTGAGGCTGAAGGGGTTTGTGTGCAGGACGGCCCACCCTCAGTCCCAGTGAGGCTGAAGGGGTTTGTGTGCAGGACGGCCCACCCTCAGTCCCACTGAGGCTGAAGGAGAGAAAGCTGGACATTTTTATACTCATCTGTTTTCTATCTATTTCTATTTAGGGGAAAATGTGGGTCCCTGGTTGGGATTTTGCCTATAAAAGAACTCCTTCCACACCCGCTGTCCAGGTTCACATAGACAGTTGTGATAACTTGGCAGACACACCACACCCACCAGGCTCACCCAGCACTGGTGATTGTTCTTTCAGACAATGGCTGAATATTTATATTTATGCTAGAAATGTAGACTAATAGATTAATTGATAAGAAATTGTATCTAATGAATGATGCACACACCTAGCTCAATGGTCAGTTGTTGACAGATAATTTAAAAAGTCAGCCTCCTGCTGCTTTTCAAGCCTCAGTTTCTAGAGAAAGGAACCCTGGCTGTATGACCAAGACTGTGCTCCGATTCCTTTGGCTCCACTCTTGTGTGTTTGGCATGGGCCTATAGCTCCTCTTCGTTTCTAATGTGTCTTTCCTTCTACTGAGCCACATGTGGCCCAACACAAAATTATAAATGTGTGTGTGTGTGTGTGTGTGTGTGTGTGTGTGTGTGTGTGTGTGACTCCATTTTGTGGCTCTGAAGAATGACATCTGTAGATGACGACAAAGGTCTCAACATCAGCCCAGTTATAAGAGATCGACTGAGCAGACCACTAACACGGGTTAGCAGAGCTCCATCTGGCCACTGTACATTTTCTAGTTTTGTTTTCTGTATTGGGTCAGGTGAGGTCACCTGACCTGGATGGGGTGACCAAATTGCTTCCTTCCCTGTGTATGTGTCGGTTGTCAGAGCTGGCCTTCAATGTCAGCCTGTTGCTGACCTGTGATCTCTCTTACTCACTGTCCATCACTGACCCCATCTGAATCACTTCACTAAAAGGTCATCCCATTCACCTAGAGCCTACCAGTCATGGTGCAGACCAGTCCAGCTTTCTTGTCTTGTTGTGTTTTGTTTTTTTAGTATGATGGATAACCCCAGATTCCTGGTGCAGAAGGTTGGCTCTGCTCTCTGCTCTCTGGATTCGGATGTTGGAAGAGTGCCCAGGAGGAAACAAAGGTTGCTGTGTGACTTTGTGCTGGTCACTCCCCAGCTTCCGTGCACACCCTTCAGAGCCTGTTGCTGAGTCACTGTGAGCCCTGCTTTCCCAGCTGTGGCTTTTCAGCACATATCCCGGAACCCTCACCACGCACCAGGCAGGGTGTGCAAACAGGGACCTATAGACATGAAACGCAGCAATTCCGAACAGTTCCTCCATCTGGCCCCTATCCCATAAAAATCTGAGGCAAAGGAGAGGCACAGTCATCATCATTAGTCACGAGCATCTACTGAGAGAGACTGCTGATATTTTTAGGTCATTCTGTAAGGGAGGGTGCAGAGATGCCACTGTACCCCAGAGATGTGCGCACACAGACCACACGTGCCTATGTGAACTCACACTTGCTCCCTACCTCTACCACAGTCTAAATCACTCAAGAACGCTGTCCTGCCCAGTGTCTTTGTGGTTCAGTGCTTACAGGTGCATCCACACAGGCTTGGTGAGCAAGATCTCATGCATGCCAGCATCTTCACACACAGTAATTAATTGAGATTGCGCTTCGGATCCTGAGAGAGAAGCAACAAGTAGCATGCCAGCTCTTCCAAACTCTAAAATGGGGACCTCCCAAACAAGGTGACAGTGCTGGGAGCTCCTTCTGAAGGCAATGCCATTCCTGGACCACACTGAGGAGTTCATTTCTACAGTGGTCTTTCCCAACCCACTTCCCCTCCACAGCTTGGTCCACCTCCCCCAGTCGAAGCCCCATCCCTGGATCAGGTAACCTAATGTCCTCTGCCTCTGTCCGTCACTTCTATAGACACGAGCCTAGAGACACGGGCCTGCCAGTGCTCTGCCAATTAACAACAAAGATTGTCTGCCCTCCAGTTTCAAATAAAGTGTTTCCGCAGTTCCATGTGAGGCAGCACTAGACCGGCTTTAACATTTATGGTGTTGCAGCACTCCTAATCTCAGTACATGTTCTCTAACAAGATGCAAACCTTTTCCTAACCGGCTTTCACATGCCCTCAGCGCCACGCTGTCTTTTCCTCAATGCCCGTTCATCTTGAAGTCAGCCTGGTGGGACCTAGGATCGTCACGGAAACAAACCTCCGGGCATGACTGAAAGAGAGTTTCAGGTAGGAAACCCTGTCTCAAATCTGAGTGGCACTGCCCTGTGACAGGGAGGTGTGGACTCGCACGAAGTATGAAGCAAGTTGAGCACCGGCTTTCATCTCTCTGCTTCCAGACTGTGGGTGCCAAGTGACCACCACCCACCATGGTGGACTGCATGCTCAGTGTGACCCGAAGTAACCCTTGCCTTCACAGGGCTTTTGCCAAATGTTCCATCACTACACTGAGAAGAGTAAGGAATGTGCCCACCCAGCATGTTCCTCGGTGTGCTGTGAACTCTGCCTACTGTGCAGCTCCAGCCCCCCCTCCCACACCTATGGACTTAGGACAACTGTACCCTGTTTTCTGTACCAATCTCTAGCACACTTTGGCTGTTATTACAGGACACCACACTGTTTCAGCAGTACTGACTTGCGTTAGAGTTAGATTTCCTCCTCCCTACGGAACTGGGGTATCACAGCATCTTTCTTCTCTGCCTCATGCTGAGAACACTGCATGATCTCGACCCACCAGACTCCAGGGGAACAAACACCGCCCTGCTGCTGATGGATGTGACCACCATGAACATACCTAATGAGGAATTAGTGTCTTCCTCGTCTCCCGTGATGTTTGAGAAGTAAAGAGAGGACAGGACACTGGACACTGAGCTGCCTGGTGCTGAGGGATGGAGGGAGAAAAGCAGACCAAGGCTCCCGGTTAGTACAGGGGCATCAAGAGAACAGCAGATGGTGGAAATGTAATTGTGAGAGGAAACAAGATAAAGGGAGGGTTCAAGACTGGTCCAGCTAAAGGCAGATGAAGAAGAAGAGCAAAAGAAATGCAAGCAGAAAACTTAAAACAAATTGATGGGAGAGAGCTAACCCCTGACATTTGATGATACTCTGCTATGCTTGCAGACAGGAACCTACCATAACTGACCTCTGAAAGGCTCCACCCAGCAGCTGATGGAAACAGATTCGAGACCCACAGCCACACATCAGGTGGTGCTCAAGGGGTCCTGTTGAAGAATGGAGGTCAGGGTTAAGAAATCTAGGGGCATCAAGAACACTGTAAAAAGACCTATAGATTCAACTATTTGGGTCCATGGGGGCTCACAGAGACTGAACTGCCAACCAAAGGGAATGCAGGGGCTAGACCTAGGTCCACTACACATTTGTAGGAGATGTGTAGCTTGGTCTTTAGGTGGGTCCCTAATAGTTGAAGCAGGGGCTATCTCTGTTACCTGCCTTTGGATCCCCTCCCCTAGCTGGGCTGCCTTGTCTGGCCTCAGTGAGAGAGGGTGCACCTAGTCCTGCTGTGGCTTGAAGTAGCAGGGTAAGTTGGTACATATGGGGTATAGCAGGAACTGCGGGGTGCCACCTCTTTGTAAATCCTGGGGGCTGTGCAGGTGCAAAAGAATCTCCTGCAGAAGGACTTCCCGAGAGACCAAGGATTGGTAGTGCAAATAATGCCAGCCAATCAGGAACTGCTATTTAGAATGGACACTTTCTTGGGACCAATGGGGGCGTGAGTGGAGGGTAGTAATGGAGCTCTGTAGCAGTGCTCAGGTGAGCTTGCTCCTTCAGTCTGCGTCCTTGACTCTGCACCACCTCACCCAACCCCCAAGGGCAGGTAGGGTCAGGTGGAGAGCTATTCAGGGCACAGGCAACAATGGGGGAGTTCCCCTTCTCTGAGGAAAAGTGGCAGAGGGAATTGAGGGGAAGAGTTTGTGAGGGTGGGACTGGGAGGAGAGGGGGCAGCAGTCAGGATGTAAAGAGAGTGAATAAGTAAATAAATGAACAAAAAAAAGAAACCACTGCAGAATGCCTACTGAAAGAACCAAACACGTTTTAAAATTCCAACCATCACCCTGATCCCAGAAGCACAGATCTCATTTGAGAAATACATGAAAAACAAGAGTTAAGGAAAATGACTAATTCACAACTTACCAATTCCCAAAGATAGACTCCAATAAGAGTGTCCTCAATGGTGCCCCAGACAAAGAATTCAAAGAATTATTAAAGAACCTTCAACAATGTAAAATGAGCACCAAGTAATGGCCTTGGAGCACAGACGATGGGATGAGATCAAGTGTCAACATTCAGTCAGTGGAGTCAGGGAAAGGAGGCAATTAAACCTTCCTAATTACCACTAGAATGAATTGAGTGGAAGAAAGAACAGTTGGGCTTAGAGATAAAATAGATAAATTTGATTTAGTAGGTAGGTAGGTAGAAAAATAGATAGATGAAAAGCAGTAATAAAAAGTGAACAAAATATGCAAGAAATATAGGACTCATTTACAAAAACAAATCTGTGAATCATGGCCATAGAGAAAGAAGTTTAAACCAAAATTAATCTGCTGAGGTAAAGAATGTCACCTCATGTAGATTTCAACAACCCCGTTTCACCTGTAGATAGGTCATCCAGACTAAAAAATATAAAATAAAAATAAAAACCACCCTAGTGTTCCATGTCATCATAGACCTACTGTACTAAGTGCTCCTCTCAGTGCTGCAGAACATATTGTAAGGAATAAGCAAGGTTTTACAAAAACAAAACAATTAAAATAATTTTGTGATTTTCATCTTATTTCAGTTGGATTAAATTAGAAATCAATGGGGGAAAAACTGCATAACATTCATACACAGTTGGTGGTGAGCTGCTCCTCTTGAATGACAGATCACTGAAAAATCTGAGGGAAGCTTTCAAAAGTCCTATTTTTCAATGAAAATCAAAATACAACACAACGGAACCCTGTCATGAGATGAAAGTGGTCCTAAGAGAGAAGATGATAGCAACAAATGTTAAAAATTAAGAAGTCCGTGTACTGGCTGGTTTTGTGTCAACTTGACACAAGCTGGAGTTATCACAGAGAAAGGAGCCTCCCTTGAAGAAATGCCTCCATGAGATCCAGCTGTAAGGCATTTTCTCAACTAGTGATCAAGTGGGGAGGGTCCAGTCCATTGTGGGTGGTGCCATCCCTGGGCTGGTAGACCTGGGTTCTATAAGAAAGCAGGCTGAGCAAGCCAGGAAAGCAAGCTAGTAAGTAACATCCCTCCGTGGCCTCTGCATCAGCTCCTGCTTCCTGACCTGCTTGAATTCCAGTCCTAACTTCCTTTTCCTTTGGTAATGAACAGCAATGTGGAAGTGTAAGCTGAATAAACCCTTTCCTCCCCAACTTGCTTCTTGGTCATAATGTTTGTGCAGGAATAGAAACCCTGATTAAGACAGTCAGGGAACTCTCAAGTAAGTAATGCAGTGAATTTATTTAAAGGTCTTTGAAATAAAAAAAGTAAAAAAAAAAAAACATAAAAATAATGAAGGTCAAAGCAGAGGTTTAAAAATGGAAATGAATAATAGAAGAATCAGTGAAACAGAGTTAATTCTTAAAATAATCTGATTATAATTAATTAATCCTTATCCAAATTAGCCAGAGAGAGAGAGAGAGAGAGAGAGAGAGAGAGAGAGAGAGAGGATACATATTAATAGATTTAGAGATGAAAAATGAGATATAACATCTGATAGCAAAAAAACAAAAACAAAAACAAAAACCTCAGAAAATTACTGGGGTATGCTCTGCAAACCTGCATTCCAATAAGTTGAAAATTTTCAAAGAAGTATATAAATTTATAGACATATATACCCTGTCAAATTTAAAAATAAAAATTAATTCTTAAACAGATCTATAGCAAGCAATGCAACTGAAGTAATTATTAGTGTGCTAAATTAATAAAGAAGTCATTAGTCTGCTAGTTAATAAGGAAGTAATTGGTCTGTTAATTAAAAAGAAAACAAAGTAACAACAGTGTTTCTCAAACCATTACACAAATTATGAGGGAGAGGCGGGGATGGGTGTCCATAGGAGGCTCTGTGCGCTACGGCACTTGCCAATGAGCCTCACCATCTGAGTTTTGACCTCTATGACCATGTACTAGAAGGATGGAACAGATTCTCTAGATTTTCACCTTACATCCACAAGGGACCACGGCATAAACATAAAAAGAATGAATAAATAAATATTTAATCTTTTAAAATAAAAAAGAAATACCCAAAGACTCATCTTCTGAAAGCAGTGTTACCCTGAGAGCAAAACTGTTTATGAGCACAACAAAACATAAAATTATGTATTGATTTCCCCGATGAGCATGGGTGTAACAGCTTCCAACAAAATATTTGCAAACTGAATTCAAGTATACATTGAAAAGATCATTCATGTGGCCATCTGGACTTCATTGCAGGATGTGAGAGGATAGTAGAACATAAGTAAATCAATAAAAGCAATATAGCACATTAGTAGAGTTAAGAATAGAAACTGCTTGATTGTCTCAATACATGCACAAACAGAATCTGGAAAACTCTGTAACCCCTTAATGACAGAAGCCTATAGAGAAGAGGTTTATAAGAAACAGTGCCAGGACAGCACACGTGGGGCTGGCTCAAAAACAGATGCAACATTGGTGACCAAGAACAGGGGAGCTGGAGCAAAATCCATGCAGAGACATGATTTTCCCTGCTCTATTCTTTGGAGAAAAGACAGCCTCTTCAACAAATGATTCAGGAAACTGAGTCTCTACACATGAAGGAAGGAAGTCAAGTCCCTGCCTCTCAGCCTGTATGTAAATCAAAGTGCACCAATAGCTTTAACCATTGGACCTGAAAGTCTGAAATGTTAGAACAAAAGAAATGGTAGAAAAGTATTAACATGAGCAAGAAGTACTAAAAAAGTCTCAAAGCACTAGGAAAAATGGCACCAAGAAGACGGACAAGACTGCATCTCCCAAAGCTACATGGGAAAGAGAAACAGCTGACAGAATAGACAAATGTTTTGCAAATCATACATGAGGGGATTAGTATTGAGAACACATAAAGAACTCAAAAACTAAATTTCAAAACAACAAACAACCCAGTCAGTAAACTGGCTAAAGGGACACTTATTTAAGGAGTGCAAACGCCAATAAACATGAAGGAAGTGTGTGACATCCTCAGACAACACAGGCATGCACTGCAAAACTAAAGATTCTTTCTCATCACAGTCAGAATGGTCATCATCAAGAAAACAAATAACAACAACAACAACAAAAAAAATGCTGGCGAGTGAAAGAGAACCTCACACTCTGCTGGTGGAACTGGAAACCAACATGGGGGAAGGACTCAAAGGACTACAGTGCAGACCTCTATATGGCTGAGCTATGCCACAGGTAGGCGCGTCCACACATCACAGAGGTATCTGCACCACCATTTTGGCAAACCTCTATTTACAGTTGAATAGAATCAGCCTAGATGCCCATCGAGGGCAAATATAAAGAAAAAAAATTTCTATCATTTTCTGGAAGACGTATGTAACTGGAGAGCATTATGTAATGATCTGCATATAATAGTTATTGGCAGCCACAGTGAATGGCCTGATTAAAAGTTTTGTGGGGTTTTTGTTTTGTTTTATTTTGTTTTTTTTTATTGATGGTCAGACCAAGAACAGGCTTGTGCCTCTAATGAGTTTCTTGGTGCTCAAGCGCAAGGGTAAACAGCATTATTAAAAGCAAAATCCACAAAGCTAGATCACAATTAGATGAGGGGCAGAATAATCCCAAGACATTCATTCCTGGCAGCACATGGTAGAAGTTTTAGACATATCTTCTCAATTATTTTGGTTAAGTCATCTGGACCATAATCTATGCCATGGAAGTCTAAAATGTTGCAAAGGCAGACTGGGCTGAGAACTTGTTAAGCAAATGCAAGGTGGAGTCGGAACAGGATGATATTACATTAGACATTTCATTATTCCATTTTATTTATTTTTAGTCCTTTCATAACTTTGATTTTGGCAAATTTAACAAAGTCACTGGCTTAACAAATTTCATTTGATGAACTCTAAGAGGCTATTTATTCGTAAAATAATTATAAAAGATATAAAGTTATATACTCTAAAAACTAGTAACATCAGTTTTCTGGAGTGTGTTCTCAACCAGTGACACATGAGATATGTGTTAAATTTTTGAGAAAATTTCATTCACGATATTGGTGGCCTGAAGCTGGTGGGTTGATTTTTACCACAGAAAGTGACAAATACCTCAAATCAAGACTCTTTTTTATTTCCTGAAAATCCAGATTCTCAGCACATAATGCCATACATCATGGGGGTGGAGGGTATAGCTCAGGACAAGAGCACAGGGAACTCTGCCTGACACTTCCTATGCATTATTTGACCTAAGGGCTCTTATAGCTCTTTGCCTACTTCCTACCTCTTATACAAGAACATAAGAATTGTGTCAAGAACAGAGTCATTTTCAGATGCATTTCAATTAAAAAATATTATGCAAGGTATTTCTTTACATTACTATAAAAGGAAAGGTTTGCCTTGTCTACCAATCTGAGAAAACTGGTACATGTTATGTTCAGCAGAAAAGAATCAGGTGAGACTTTGGTGAACAGGCACAGATTTATTAATAAAGAGGCAAAGTCTGGTTGAGAAGTGTCTTGTGTTTCCGATGGCACGAAATCTGCAATTTGTAGAGCTTGATACTGCTCGAGAGGGCCTGTGCCAAAGCTCTGCTGCCTACCCGGACTTCCAAGTCAGACCAGTGCAATGTGCCTGCAGCTCTCAAATCAGGTACTGTGACTAGAAGGCTTGTTGAACAAAGCTCAGACTCTACTGGCTTGTCTGCCTGTGCACCACCTTGCAGTTAACGACAGAAAGGCTCTATTCCTTGACTCAAATGGTTCTTCCTTTGTCTATGTGGAATTCTAGCTCCCTGTGAATGAACCTGTGATGTTTTTCTCAGTCCACCAAATCTAAGGTTTGGATCTCAACAAGATTCCTAGTGGAATAGTAAATGTACCTAAGTTGAAACATCGTCTCCAAAGTAAACAGCCGAGAGTGGTACCAGTAAGCAGAACACAGTCCACAGAATTTAGTTTCCTATCATTGAAAACTTCATGACTGGTATGTAAATGTTAGAAAATTTAGTAAATACGAGACCAGGCTGCACCTCTAAAGATATACAGTAAACTTCCTGCTGTTGTTTACAGCAGGACAACCCATATTGCTTCCTACTTAATGCAAGATTTGATGAAATAAATACAGGCTAAGAAACAGAGCCCTGAAGGTCAGACTGAGTCCTACCCCCACACCCACACACACGGCCCCTGGGAAACCCCAACTTCTTCCCCTGACACTCCTCAGTGCCTACTTCCTGCCATGAAAGGCTTGCTTTCAGGTCTGAACATATATTTACTTTGTGGTATTGTGACATCATTTGCATGTAAAATCTGCATACCTAAATGGCCACCTAGGATCTGTCTAACCCAATCATTTTATATTCAGAGAGTATAAACTTATAAAAGAGAGTGTGATCCATTGATAAACATGAATCAAAGACATAAAAACAAGCCAGACTGTCCCAGGAGTGGCCATAGTACTTGTTGACTTTCTGCCTGAGTAGGGGTCACATACTAAGGCTCGGTGGCTCTGGATTTCTATGGATTCCTTCCGCTAGCCTTTCTAATGTGGAGCCTGGCTTCAGAATCCATTGTGTGACCCTTGGGTGCATATTCCTATCATTTATGGGAGGCACAGGTGAAGGGCACAGCCTTCTTTCTACCCTTGCAGAGAAATGACTGCCAGCCTGACAGCAGGAAGAAAATGTTTGACGTCTCCTTGCACATCCTCCTGCTTTGTTAGCAAGCAGAATGTTCCAGTGGCCATTATGTCCCCAGTGTTGAGGGAGCATCTTTGCAAAGCGTACACAACCACTTTGGAAAACAAAGTCCCTTGAAGGTGGGGGTGAAATACATCCTTCTGAGGAAAGTCGGAGAAAAACCAACGCAGAACAATGAATGTGAAGGTCGATTAATTTCCAGTCTTTTATAAGGAAACTTTTTTGCCAGCGAGAATTAGAGCAGGACTCTGAAGCCTGCTCCTTTGTACGGGTGACTGAGCTGAGAGCGTCCCAGTACTCCTCCATTAAAAACACCACATAGTACTTTTTATTGGTATCTAACCCTGCCAGGTCTCAGCAATTATGCTAAATATTGATTTACAATTTTCCCAGCGTATTCTAACAATGCATTCAGAGGCCAGCCATAATATTATTTTATTTATAGCCTTAATACAGCGCTTTGAAATGACTAGTTAAAAACTAGGTCTCCCACTGTGCCAGCATGTAGCGAGGCAGCTTGACAGTGCTCAGAGATCCACCAATAGGAAGCTTTGTGTGGCACTGTGCCTGTCACATACCAGCTCCAAGTAAGATGTGCTGTGTGGCTCTGAGCTCTTTTCCTTTAAACCTTCTATGTCTTTAAACAGAAAAAAAAAAAATGCAACCACTTAAAAATATGCATTTACAGAAAAAAGAACTCAAAGTAAGAGAAGATAGTGAAGCAGTTAATGGAAAGGTAAGAGGATGGAAAGCTCTAGAAAGCAACCGTTCTTATCAGGAGCATGTGTAAAATTTTGTAGTACCCACAGTAATCACACTAGACAACATGCAAACCATGATACAACTCCCAGAGCTAACTGCAAAACATTAGAGTATGTGTCTGGCGTGTGCTCAGTTCACACGTGCTGACGTGACCAGCCCGTGAGTGAGGACCTTCTGCTTTCACTGCTGAGCTGAAGTGAGTTTGTGACGGTGGCCTGGAGGAGGGACCCTGAGGAGTCTGTGCACTGAATGACTTACCCTTGACGAGGCTACAAAGGGACAATTCCAAAAGGCAATGGAAGCACATAGGTGGTGCGCTGAGTTAACAAAGCATAAGTACTTAAAACTCCAATGGAAGAGGATGGAGAGATGGCTCAGCGGTTAAGAGCACTGGCTGCTCTCCCAGAGGACCAGAGTTTAGTTCCCAGTATCTACATGGTGGCTCACATCCATCCATAACTCTGGTTCCGGGATATCTGATGACCTTTACTAGCCTCTGAGGGCACCACATGGGTATGGTGAACAGACATACATACATACAGGCAAAATTCCCATACGAATAAAATAAATCTCAAGAGAGAGGAAGATTCTCCCAAAGAAAAAAAATTAAATAAGAATATTCCCATATATATATATATATATATATATATATATATATATATATATATATATATGTCTTAGACTCAGACGTTTCTATGGTAGCTACGCAGAGGTTCTGGAGAGGGAATAAATACATGGCCAGGGCCAGGTTACCGTGATTTTGCAGTCAGCACCCACCTTGCTCATAGCTTAGAAGCCGAGCGTGTTTACCATAGCTATTTGGTTATTTAGTAGGTTGGTGGCCAAACACAAGCGTCTTTGCTCCCTGATCCCTTATATCCTTCACTGAAAAGGACCATAAAATTGTGCTTCCTTGGGGAGTCAAAGCATCAAATGGGTGTCTGTGGCTGCAGAAGCCAGAAGAACACAGACTCTCCGCAGAACGTGACTGCTCAGTGGCTGTTTCAAGAGCTCACTGTGCCCTCACACCCTCACTCTCTACTGATAAGCTGTCCAGGGACAACTAACCTACACGCAGGCAAGGCCTTCCTCCTGAGGAGCCCACCCCAATTCCTACACACAACCTTCCACATTAGCAGGAAAATCTTCCTTGGAAGGAGCTACACCTAAAACCTGGTTCTTCCTACTTCTCCCTCAAAGAGTAGATAGTTCGGCCATCCTGCTGCTCACCTGGGGTACAGTGCGGTCTCCTGGCTCTTAGGGAGCCAGGTAGCCATGTTTTCTTTACAACTCCTTGAGAACGCTTGACCTTGTTTTCTTCATGGCCTAGTGTTCAGACAGAAGAAAACACCCAACTCTTTGTGAACATGCAACTAGACTGTTCTCTTTGTATAACCTCATATTGTTTTTAGTTACACTTAAATATGACCAAGATCTGCAGTCTGGGGGTATCCTCCAATAATGAAATACTAATAATCAGGATGCCAAGTTAGACAGGATACTTTCAGAAATCCAATGTGGATCCCAATTACTTCCATATAATCTGATCTTCCTAAGGAGTCAGGCATCCCCACGTAGCACAATGCAGAGGCCCTAGGATGTCATGACTGGTTACAATACTCTTTCCTTTTCCTTCCCTTTTTTAAAAATAATGCAACTTGAATTTTCCCCTTGGTAACTCTCAGTTTGCTTCTAAACAAAATATGGATTCAATAAGATAACTTTGAACTTTGATTTTATATGCTTTTGTGGAGCTGCAATTCTTCAAGTGAGTTCCCAGTCAAGATTAAGCCCTTCCTCTGACCTCAGGCAAACATAAGCATAGTACATGGCTCTCAACCCCCTAGCCTATCAGGAGCAACTACTAAACATGGAATAGGTGAGCACGCCAGCAACTGAGCAGTCAATAAACATAATAAACATATTATAAAACATATAGGAGAAAAAGGAAAGTTGTCCTAAATGTGTCTAACATCCGTTTTTATGTTTGTTTGTAACAAACTTTACATTCCTTTCCAAATATATTTCCTGTCTGTCTGTCTGATGTCAGTCTAAGACAGCATCTCTCTACATAGTTTTAGGTACTCTGGAATTATGTAAACCAGGCTGTCCTTGAACTCGGAGATCTGCTTGCTGCTGCCTCCCAAGTGCTAGGACGTGCTGAGACTGAAGATGTGTACCACCACATCTTGCTTAACATATAGTTCTTTTAAAGTCAGGTGCTTCTAACCATTTTTTGGAGACAAAGTTATACATGCATTATTCAGATTTCCTACCCCTTGGAAACAGAAAGTTACAGTTTAAGTTTTCTATTTCCATCTCTACTCTTTGGCTTTCAACACGTTGTTTTATTGCTGTTAATCTCGGCCTCATCATCCGAGAGAGAATAACTCTGTCTTAAGGATCTGGACCTTCTAGTGCGAATTAAATATGGCCTCATAAGCAAATGGCCAGGTTAGCCAGAAGCAAGGATGTCGCAGTATTGACATTAGCTACAACATAAACTTATGGGCCAGCTACGTGCCTGCCTGTGCTCTAGGAGAAGGGTCAAGAATGGCTGGAAGAAGACCATGGCTTAGTCCAAGGAACTAAACAAGACTTGAGCAAGAAGAAGGAAACTGGGCAAGTGTCATGCCAAGTGAAGGGGGCGAGTCAGGCTTGTCTTACAGAGGAGAATGGCCATCTAAATGCTAAGGGTGAGAGAGCACAGCAAGGTTCCCTTTCTCTACCATCCAGCCAGGATGTCTTCTAACACAGCTTCTCCCTCTCCTGACTTGCCTGCTCTACACCACTGCACCATTCCAGAGCCCCCATGGAATCTCCTCCTCTTGTTTTGAGCAGTATACTGTATTTTTGGTTGACATACTTTAAGAATTAAAGCCTTAAAGCTGGTAATATATATATATATATATACTTTCCACATCAAATCCCTATTATGTGCCAATATGTCTTCAGGAGAGGTATTAATCAGCCTCATGGACAAAAAAAATAAATGAAAAAATAAACAACATAAAGAAAAACAAACTTTCCCAAGTTCAAACAGGAAAATAATTCTAATTCTACAAAGTATTTCTGTCTGTGTGTCTGTCTCTCTGTTTTATGTGAGGGGGCAGGTATATAGTGGTTGTTCATTTTCAGTGTCAGCTTGACCAAATTTTAAAACATCCATGCGATCAGTTCATTCCACTTCTAGGTGAAATGACACTTCCAGAAACAACCAGATCCCAAGAGCTCTGAGCAAGCAGACACATCAGTTCCGTGTTGGAGTCTTGCTGGGATGACATTGTAGAGGAAGGGAGAGGTTAGGAGGTGGGCCTATTGGAGGCAGTAGGAAGTGAAATGGATGTGAACATGGGAACTGTAGCTTTCCTCTATCCCACGTTCAATGTTTTTATTGTAGTCTTTCCTTCCCTAAGTTTTTCTTTCACAGATTTTGCTCACACACACACACACACACACACACACACACACACACACAAAGAATGGAACGCAAATGAAAAAGGCAAGTTTCAGAAAGTTAGAAGACTCACCCTGTCTCCTAGAGAGGGTCTGACCTTTCCAAGCTTCTGCCTGCCCCCTGCATTCCTGAGTCTCTTGCAGGGTCTGTCTCTACAACTTGTCTGAGCCTTCCTGCTTCCCCTTATGGGGCTCCGGAATTGGGCTGTTGCCTCATGCTCACATTGAGCCCAGAAACTTCAGACCTTTGGTTTTCCTTTCTGCCCCAAACATGAAATTTCAGTGTCCAGCTTCTCATACAGCATCACCCTCTCCCTGTGTCTTGTTCTAGAAGATTCTAGCCTGGGTCAATGACCCCAGATTGACTGGCAGGAACGCAGAATGTGTAGAGATGAATGTTACAAAGACAGCATCCCATGCATGGTACATACTCACTGATAAGTGTTTATTAGTACAACATGCCTGGAATAGAACCCACAGACACTAAGAAGTGTGATAAGTAGAAAGGTCCAAATGAAGATACTTCAATCCCACTTAGAAAGAGGAAGAAAATAATCGCAGGGGCCAGAGGGAGGGAAGGAGGTGGGGAGGGAGGTGGGGAGGGAAGGAGGGAAGGGGTGAGGGAGCGATCTAGGTAGAAGAGGGGAAAGGGAGGGGAAAGGGGAGTAGCATCAGGTATGGAGGGGGGAAACAGGAGAGAAGCCCAGAGGGCCAGGAGAATGAATGGAAATTTTAGTCTCAGGGGTGGGAGGTGGAGGGACTCTAGAAAGTACCAGAGACCTGGGAAATGAGGGACTCAGTGGGGGTGAGCTTAGCCAAAATGCCCAACATTGGGGAGAGAGAACTCAAAGAGTCTACCTCCAGTAGGCAGACAGGGCCTCAACTGGAGGGACTGGTTATTAACCCACAGTCAAAATTTCTGACCCAGAATTCTTCCTGTCTAAAAGAACTGCAGGAATGAAAACAGAGAAGAGACTGAAGGAAAGGCACTTTAAAGACCGGCCCAACTCAGCATCCATCTCATGGGGGTTGGGCCAACAGCAATCCCTGACACTAATACTGATGCCACGCTGTGCTGGCAGACAGGAGCCTAGCATGGCTGTCCTCTGAGAAGCCCTACCAGCAGCTGACTGAAACAGATGCAGATACTTACAGCCAACCATTGGACTGAAGTCAGTGTCCCTTATGGCTGAATTAGGGGAAAGACTGAAGAAGCTGCAGGAGAGGGTAACCCTGTAGGAAGACCAGCAATCTCAATGGACCTACAACCTTGGGAGCTCCCAGAGACCGAGACACCAAACAGGTAGCATACACAGGCTGGTGAGGGACCCCAGTACATATGCAGCAGAGGACTGCCCGGTCTGGCCTCAGTGGGAGAAGATGAATCTAATCCTCCAGAGAGACTTGAGGCCCCAGAGAAAGGGGAGCCCTGAAGGAGGAACATCCTCTTGTTGATTGGGGAGAAGAGAAATGGGATGAGAAACTGTGGGAGGGCTAATCAGGAGAGGGGCA
This sequence comes from Micromys minutus, assembly GCF_963924665.1. NCBI lineage: Eukaryota > Metazoa > Chordata > Mammalia > Rodentia > Muridae > Micromys > Micromys minutus. Next base: position 85,196,870 of record NC_137973.1, on the reverse strand, counting down.
ATGGCTGGAATATATATATATATATATATATATATATATATATATATATATATATATATATATATATATAATGACTTTATCAGGAATAATAATTCAATTTCTGACTTAAATATTTTAAACAAATATCAGTTAGAAAGAAAAGCCCTAATGCGTACTTTTCCACTTAAGGTGTCAAATATGAACAAGAGACATGTTCAAACGGTGTGACAGCAGAAGCTTTAACTTAGGGCGGGTCACTTGTATGTGATGTGGGCTTACAGCATGCTGTGACAAGACACCTAAATCAGTAAGACATGTCACTGTTTTACATCCCCGCCTCCTGATATTCTGCTAGCTATCACATTAGAGACAGCTTCCTCAGACGTCTTACTTATGTCTCAGCCACACTGAAAACTCTTCTCCAAGACGTGTTCTTTCAATTTCTTAATGCTACTTCCAGCTTAGGAAATGAACCCAGACGTTCTGTAGAAACCTGTGCCCCTCATGCTCTGTGATTACATGAAGAACCAAGCACCAAGTGTTATCATCTCATATGAGACAGGCGCTGGGATAAATGTATCATCATCCCGATTGGTCCCAACAACAACTTGTAAGAGACATACACCTCCCACGGTCAGGAATCAGAGTAACCACGAAACTTGCTTAGGGTCACACGACTCCTTTGTGGCATGGTTGACAGTCCATCCAAGCCTCATCTCAGTCAGCCAGCAACAATAGCTCTGTAGTAGACATTAAACTGTATAGGAAAGATCATTCCCAGTCTCTTCTCCTGTGTCCACCTCCTCCGGTACAGTCAGAACACCCCCCCCCCTTCCTTACTCTCTCATGTATCTGAGAGTATCCACAGATGTAGTTATGGTCAATGACACACACCACAAAGAATGCTGAAAGTATCCTATGAATGTTTTCCTGGCCCATTGCTTCCCTTCCTACTTGTGGTGGTTTTATTTTAAAAAAAAAAAAAAAATACAATGCCTGAATTTAATTTTTATGTCTTGTCGTCATAGAAAAACGAAAAATTTGCAGAGATTAAGACCTACCAAAACAAATCCAAGTCTTGATAGTAGTGAAAACCTCAATCACCTGTGTGTGCACTGCAGATAAAACAAATCATAGCTTTTTCCAGGACCGGAGCTTCTGTTTGATTTCCTCTCTCCCCTTTGCAGGCAAAGATATTCCTAACATGGGATCACTGTACTGCCCGAGGACAGCAAGGTTCAGCAAGGATCACTGGCTTTAAATCGTGCCCCAAACTTGTTATTTGGGACTTTATAGAATCTCAGATGAAGTCCTGAAAACTGAATGTCTTGACCACATCTGATATTCCTCAGTTGAAAATTCTTTGTTTAGCTCTGTACCCCATTTTTAATAGGATTATTTGATTTTCTAGAGTTTAACTTCTTGAGTTCTTTGTATATATTAGATATTAGCCCTCTATCAAATGTAGGATTGGTAAAGATCTTTTCCAAATCTGTTGGTTGCTGGTTTGTCCTTTTGGCAGTGTCCTTAGCTTTACAGAAGCTTTGCAATTTTATGAGGTCCCATTTGTCAATTCTTGATCTTAGAGCATAAGCCATTGGTGTTCTGTTCAGAAAAATTTTCCCTGTGCCTATGTGTTCTAAGCTCTTCTCCACTTTCTGTTCTATTAGTTTCAGTGTACCTGGTTTTATGTGGAGGTCTTTGATCCACTTGGACTTGAGCTTTGTACAGGGTGTTAAGAAAGGATCGATTTACATTCTTCTGCATGCTGAGTGCCAGTTGAACCAGCACCATTTGTTGAAGAAGCTATCCTTTTCCACTGAATGCTTTTATCTCCTTTGTCAAAGATCAAGTGACCATGGGTGTGTGGGTTAATTTCTGGGTCTTCAATTCTATTCCATTGATCTACCTGCCTGTCTCTGTACCAGTATCATGCAGTTTTTATCACAATTGATTTGTAATATAACTTGAGGTCAGGGATAGTGATTCCCCCTGGAAGTTCTTTAATTGTTGAGAATAGGTTTTGCTATCCTGGGTTTTTTAAACATTCCAAGTGAATTTTCAAATTGTTCTTTCTAACTCTATGAAGAAGAATTGAGTTGGAATTTTGATGGGGATTACATTGAATCTGTAGATTGCCTTAGGCAAGATGGCCGTTTTTATTATGTTGATCCTTTCAATCCATGGGCATGGGAGATCTTTCCACCTTCTAAGGTCTTCTTGAATTTCAACATCCCTAGCCGTCAGAGAAACACAAATCAAAAACCACCCTAAGATTCTACCTCACACCAGTCAGAATGGCTAAGATCAAAAACTCAGGTGACAGCAGATGCTGGTGAGGATGTGGAGAAAGAATACTCATCCACTGTTGGTGAGATTGTAAACTGGTATGACCACTCTGGAAATCAGTCTGGTGGTTCCTCAGAAAATTGGACAAAGTACTGAGGACCCAGCTTTATAACTCCTGGGCATATACCCTAAAGAAGTTCCAACATATAACAAGGACACATGCTCCACCATGTTCATAGCAGCATTATTTATAATAGCCAGAAGCTGGAAAGAACCTAGATGTCCTTCAACAGAAACCGTGATACATATACACAATGAAGTACCACTCAGCTATTAAAAACAATGAGTTCATGAAATTCCCAGGCAAATGGATAGAACTTGAAGCTATCATCCTGAGTGAGGCAACTCAGTCACAAAGGAACACTCACGGTATGTACTCACTTATAAGTGGATACTAACCCAAAAAGCTCGAAATACCCAAGAAACAATTCACACTACTTATGAAGCTCAAAGAAAAGAAAGACCAGAAGGTGGATGCCTCAGTCCTTCTTAGAAGGGAGAACAAAATGCTCAAGGGAGGAAATAAAGGGACAAATAGAGGAATAGGAATTGAAGAAAAGATCATCCTGAGATTGCCTCACTTGGGAATCTACCCCATATGCAGACACCAAACCCAAGCACTATTGCTGATGCCAAGTAGTGCTTACTGGCAGGAGCCAGATATGGATGCGTCCTCAGAGGCTCTGCCAGAGCAATACTGATACAGAGGAGGATGCTTGCAGCTAACCATCAGACTGAACATGAGGACCTCAATGGAGGAGCTAGAGAAAGGACTGAAGGAACTGAAAGTATCTGCAACTCCATGGGAAGAACAAAATTATCAACTAACCAAATCCACCACAGCTCCCAGGGACTAAAACACCAACCAATAAGTTCACATGGAGAGACCTATGGCTCCAGGTGCACATGTAGCAGAGGACGGCATTGTCTGACATCAGTGAGAGGAGAGGCCTTTGGTCCAGCAAAGGCTTGTTTTCCCAGTGTAGGGGATGCCAAGGCACTGAGGGAGGAGAGGGTGGTTGGGAGAGGGAGCACCTTCATGAAGGCAATGGGGAGGGGATTTGGGGAAGGGGATAACATCTGAAATGTAAATGCAGAGAATATCCAATAAAAAATAACTAAAAATAAATGCTTATTTGTGTGAAGGTTGATCTTGAGTGCCATCTATATGGTATTCAAATCACCAAGGAAACCAAGCTCTAGGCACTCCATGAGGGTTTGGGAGTTCAGTTAAGTAAGGATGGGAAGACCTGCCTTGAATATAGGCGGCCATGAGCTGCGGTGCTTGACAGCTCAAAAAGTGGAAAGCGGCCTAGCCAAGTGCCGGCCTTCACAGCGCTCTGCTTCCTGGCCTCAGATGTCACATGACCAGTTACCTCCTGCTCCAACATCCATTCCAACACCCATGATTTCTCTCTCATGGTGGCGCCAAAATACACCTCCCCAGGCTGGTCCCAGAAGTTCAGGAAGTAACTAACACACCAGCTTCCAGCAACCACTGAGCTAATTGCAAAGCTCAGTGACAGCGAAATGGCAAATCCAGAGACTTGGAGAGACACAGAGAGACGCAGAGAGATGCAGCCTCTTCCCACAAGGGCTTGCAATGTACACGGGGGGTGGAATTATGGCTAAGATGCTATGTTGACGTAATTTTACATCAGTTGAGAAACAGATTCTCAAATAGTATAGTTTTGTCAAAACAGGGGCAAATGGTAGGGCCATGGAGTGGAAATAATATAAGAAAATGCTCGCTGTAATCACTGGCAAGGGAGGGTTTCAAATCCGAGTTGATTTTCCCCCTTGTTCTTGTCATCTCAAAGTACAAAATTTTCAAAATACAGATAAGTGGAGGAAGGAAAATTAAAAACCGCTTGTGTCCCTCGCACCCAGCAATCTGAAGTTCCTTCTGATTCTCTTCTTCTCATTAACCACAGATTATCTTTATTGGATCCTAAACAATAGAGACGATATTACTGTAAATATCTCAGAGCAAGCAATGTACGGAAGGGACTGCTCAATACGAAAGGCACATAATGGCCACAGATATGAAATATTATAGCCCGACACACAGAGAGAACAACAAATTAACAGCAACCATCAAACAATGTGCTCCGATTCCATGGAAACCGTAGTTTGTGATGCTGTTTTCGAAGTGCCTTGTACCATTCATTTTGCCTGTTTCGTTCCCCGCTGTTCCTTCTTTTGCTTCAGCATTTTACCCCTCAGTATTTTCATTAATTTGCAAATGTTTATTTCTGTGGTAGAAAAATAATAACCAGCACAGGGAAATGGATCACCAGTTTCAAATGATCTATTTTATATCCCAGTCGGCACCAGGCACTGAGGGGTGGGAGGTCTTGAAGGTAGGCCCTGGCTCATGCTTCCAGCCACATAATCTCAGAAATAAGACTTAGAAACAAAAAATATTTACAAATACCTAGCCATATAGCTAGGCTCTACTCCGACTAGTTTGTAACAAAAATAACCCAATTATTTTAACCTACATTTTACCATGTGACTAGTTACCTGTGCTCAGGTACCAAGTATCTGGCTCTAGAATTGTCCCGGGGGCTCTCCAGCCTCTGGCACTATCCCAGAATTCTTTCTCCTCCCAGTTGTCCCACCTCTACTTTCGTCTTAAGCCATAGGCCACAGGCTTTTTAATTGACAGGTGATGTGTCCATACAATACACAAGGTGTTCTTCCTATAGGGAGGAAGCTGACTTCACACATCCCAGAAGAGCTCTGATCTGTTACCCTCATTAGCTCATCTCAGTGGTTTCCCTCAAATTTGGGCTGGGGCTGGATCTTGTCTCCCTTTTGCACTTTTGGCTTCACATGTCAGTGTGTGAAGTAATGGTGCATGAGCGTCACACGCACACTCAAATTCATCAGTCGAAATCCCAACCTCCAGTGTGGCAATATTAGGAAATGGGGACATTGGGAAGAGTTTAGGGAAGTGTTCAGCCCCCTCACAAGTGAGATTAGAACCACAGAATAAGAGAAAAGGCATGGGGCAGGGGGTCACCAAAAGGGTCCTGATATACAGGCAGTGTGGGGACAGAGACAGAAGGCAGCCACCTGTGAGTGAAGAAGTGTGCAAATGTCATCCACCACTCTGAACTCCTACCCTCTAGAACTGTGTGAAGTGAATTTGGGTTATTTTTAAGGCGCTGGATCTATGAGGTTTAGATTCACTAAGACACTCATTACTAACACTCTGCCAATAATCAATCATTTGTTTTCTGTGATGCTGCACTTCCTATAAAAACTTACTTCAGCTTCCCAGGACCAGAACAAGTTTGTTAGCTGAGTCAGAGCATCATAAAATCACACCAGAAAACAAGCTGGTGGTCTACACAGCATGTATTTATCTTCTTGTGCTTCCGGAAGCTAAAAACGCTGTGACTTTGGGCCAGTGTATACAGAGCTGATTGCTCCTGAGGGCCATTTTGGAAAGATCAATGCCAGCTTCGCTTATTAGTTCTTGGATGGCCACTGCATTTGTAATGGTGTGTGTGTGTATTTGCTGTGTCTTAATCTCTATCTATTGTAAGGACACAAGTCAGCTTGGATTGGGGCCCTTTGTATTGATGTCAATTCTCTGATTACTTATTTAAAGCTCCGTCTCCAAACACAGTCACACTCTGAGATGGCCAGGACTGAGCCAACACAGATAACCAGAGCAGTGACCAGTGTCTGTAGCAACATCCACATAAGGCACGGAAACTAGGAATGTCTTCCTTGAGCACCTAGAAAGCTTGATTCTAGATTCTCTATGCTCTCAAACAGAATGTAACCATTAACGGCCAACCAGAAATGGCACAGGATCCCTGTACTGGCTGGTTTTGTGTGTCAACTTGACACAAGCTGGAGTTATCACAGAGAAAGAAGCTTCCTTTGAGGAAATGCCTCCATTCAGCTGTAAGGCATTTTTTCAATTAGTGATAAAGGGGACAGGGCCTATTGTGGGTGGAGCCATCCCTGGGCTGGTAGACCTGGGTTCTATAAGAAAGCAAGCTGAGTAAGCCAGGGGAAGCAAGCTAGTAAGTGACATCCCTCCATGGCCTCTGCATCAGCTCCTGCTTCCTGACCTGCTTGAGTTCCAGTCCCGACTTCTTGTGGTGATGAACAGCAGTGTGGAAGTGTAAGCTGGATAAACCCTTCCTTTCCAACTTGCTTCTTGGTCATGATGGTTTTTTGTTCAGGAAGAGAAACCTTGGCTAAGACAAACCCTCTGGACCTTCCCACATCTGTGCTGGCAGCTGCGCTAGAAGAGAAAATCATACAGAAGCCATGCAACTTTGGGTAGATGAAGCTCCACGTCACAGTGTCTGCCTGTAGACCAAGAGTCAGCCATAGGAAGGAGACAGTAAATAATCCAAACCACTGATTCTCCACATTGCAGGGCTGTTCACTGTTAATGTTCATCTCTTGAGGCTCACTACACAAGCAGTGATTTGGGAACGATTTTGCAGAAGTTTAGAACCCTAACACCAACAGAATCACAGTAACAACTATTCAGAGCTCTCTGTTCAGTCAGCCACATCCCCTCCTCTTTGTGCAGAATACACATCCTCCACAAAGCCAAGCTCCCATCTGAGCTGCTTTGGGCCAAGTAGCAACGATGTTAACAGTGAAGTTATGTGTCTCTTTTCTGGACTTGAGCAAAAATAGAGTAAGAAATGAACAGTTTTTTTTTTCTGGAGCTGGAATATTCTGCTTGGCTGTTTTAAGTGAAGGTACAGATTCTTGGAAATTCTTAGAGCTGTAAAATCAGCACGCGGTTCTATACATAAGTCACTACTCAGTCCCTTTTCATATGCTTCACTTGGACAATAAAGAAAAACAAGCCAAGAGAAGGAAGAAAAGAACGAGGTAAAGTGTGTTGATATACCCAAGTCTGGGGACACTGCACCTCATTATCCAGTGCCATTTGTACAGCTAGTCACTTACGCAGAAAATAAAGAATAACTATTCAAATATATTTACCTTAAATGATGCTCTTGAATACAAAGTACAAATATAAGTCTGCTCATGATACATCTTTGCTAGTTGAAGTTTTCCTTGAATTAGCCAACTGTTCTGCTATTTGTAGAATGCACACAGTCATACCATTTGGGAATTTACAATCTGAAGGGAAATGACAAAGATCACACAACAGTACAGAATGACAGGTGTGTGTTCTGCTTCTCTGTGCTGATTTTAGCGCCACTCAGGTGTGAGAGTTTCCCTTTAAACTTGGTATTTCTGAGATCATCACAGACCACGTAGAATTCGTCCATCTGTGTAGGGGAGTAAAGATGCTCTAGGAGGAACGAACCATGACTCTCACTCCATACCGTGTGTCCTGGTCTGTACTGAGTCACAGGAGACTCAAAACTAAACACAGCACTTGAGGTTTGAATTAGAAATGATTTCTCAGAATCCCCAAAATCCTAACACCAACAAAAATTATTCACCTAAAACCAACAATTATTCAAACCATGCTGTTCAGTTAAAAATTTGAAGGCTCAAAAATACATGTTCCCCCATGCTTAGATTATTCTGGTGCTGTGTTAAGAGTTAAGAATCCTGTTAGAAAAGGTCTATTTTCCCGTTTTGCTCTTAGAATAGCCTGAAGAATGCTCAGTCTCTCCTTCCTGTGTCCCTAAGCAGAGGCTCTGAGAACAGAAGGGAGCAGGGAACCCCACCAAACATTATGGTGGTCTCTAAGCCAGTTTGCAAACTTGGATTCACACAGTCACGGGATGCCATAAAAACTTTCCTGACGACACTTGAGCAAGCCTGGCTTCAGTAGATGTCACTCTACCTTTAACTTCCTTCTGTGCTTCCTTAAAAGGAAACTTCTGTAAAATATTTCCCCCCAGAAACATTGATTCCTACACGCTCATACCTGCCCCACTATAAATCATAAACACCCATCTGCTACCACGAAGTGGAGGTGCCCCTCAGTCTCTGGTATCCCACAGGGGAGCATGGAGCTTAGGAAAGCAGAAATGTGAAGGGATATTCAATACCGTCCACATGGGGCAAGTAGTCTGATTAGAAATCCAATAGTTCTCAACCCACTGCATCAGAAGCAGCTGAACTCTCAGGGGAGCCATCAAAAGGAGCGTTTCTGGTGACAGGTAATTGAAGTTTTAATACCCATCCCTGAAGGAATTCAAAGCATTATTATTACCAGCACAAATCAAACACCCCTCCATCTTCACCTCTTTGTATGAATGGGTTTGTTCAGCATAAGGAAGAAGCATGGCATCTATACTAAAAAAAAAAAAAACATGCCAGGACTAGTGCACCGTTAAATCCAACCGTTAAGTGGAACCAACCTGTTTCCTAAGTTAACACTTTGGCCATCAGAAAAACCACCAAACAAATTCAAATATTTAAAAATAGCAACTCTGAAATTCTGCATTAAAGAGATGATTTGGGGGACAGACATGGGCAATGAACTGGAATCTTCTGTGTAGGGTTAGGTTGTTAAGGATGGAGGGAAAGACCCTGAAGGCTGCTCAGGCGTATAATAGACACATCTATTGTGCATTACAATGCCGCCAGGAAATATAATACTCTCTAAAGATGCACAACTAGTGGTATATGGTTCTCTGGAGTTATCAGAGAGAACAACACTTCAAGCTGCATTCTCTGCATTTTTCCTTGTCACAGAGTATAACTCTTCTCTCCTCTTAACTCAAAGATGTACCTTTGATGGTTCTTCTCAGTCAAGTAGATCTCTCAGGCAGGGAGCCACATTCCCATGGATTCAGTGATGGGCATGAAGGAAGAGCTTTGTTTTATTCTCATCTGGAGGATGTAAGACTCCCCATTGCCCATTCCATCCTGAGGCAGAGTGCCCAGCGAACTCACACACAAACAGCAAAGTGGGTGGGACCTAGGAAACTGGAGGGACTGTGAAATGAACCTGTTTACTCTAAAACCCACATTTGTTCCCGACAACAGAACTGGCAATGGTGTGTCATAGTCAGCATCCACCAATGGAGAGGCAGCTGGACCTTGAAGTCTATGTTATCTTTGGAAGACTTTTTAGGACCATTTTTATTTACTCCCAAACTCCATCTATCTGAACAAAGCCCTTATGGGGCCCTGTGTGCTTTTTATATCCAGCATTTGATGATGTAATTAAGTAGGTGAGCAACTCCGAGGGGAGAAGAGCCAGGGAAAGGCGTCAGCTGCTACTGAACAGCAAGAGGAAGTCCAGAAGCACCGTGTCTGGTTTATTGTGAAACTGCACCTTATTACCATTTTATCCTTAAAACAGAATAACGACAAACTGCCTCTGTAATGATGAAGAAGGCATCTCCGCTTTGATGAAGCCTTTTATTTGCTACTCAAACTTTTACTATTTCCAAATGGCAGCATAAACAAGAGAAATAATTACCCCTTTTATTTGAGCGGGAGACGTTTTATCAATTTGAATGCTTTTGTTATTGGCTGAAGTTTACGGCATGTAGACTAAATACATCTCTGCTCCTTTCGTTTGTTTCCTTGTTGTGACACAGGGTCTCACTGTAGCCCCGGCTGGCCTGGAGTTCACTATGTACAGGAGATCTGTCTTGAAATCATAGAGACCTGTCTGGCTTTGCTTTTTCAGGTGATGGGACTTAAAGCCCTGCAGCCTGTATCTATTTTTATAAACCAATCCTAACACGCTCACACGGGCACTGTTAACAATTATTGCCATCCTCTATCGTAATATTCGGTCACTAGGTCTGTGATTCATCAGATGTAGATCTGATCCGAATGGAAGTTCTATACATTAATGCTCGTGTGTTATTGAGTAGGATGATGAAGGACACAGGTGACCAGAGATGCTAGCTTTATGTTTCGGGCCTAGCCCTTCCAAGCTGTTCAACCTTTAGAAACCTCTCGGTCCTCATCTTCATTGTCTGTGGAAATCTTAGTCATTGGAGCCTCAGAACATGCAGTCAACGAGATAGTTCATGTGCACACCAGAACGGAACCTGGCTCACATAAGTACTTAATGTCTGTGCTAACAGGGTTTTCTTTGGTGACCGCATGCCCTGTCAGCCAGTACCACCTATTCAACCAGTGATTCTTGAGCTTCCCCTTACCATGAACAGTCCTAGATCTAGAGAGGAAAGCATATAAGGCATGGGGCTAATATTTCAAGAAGCTTTGCATCCTAGTGCAGGATGTGCGTACCAACCTCACATCACCCTTGAAGGGTATACTGCATAGCACTCACGCTTATTCGGTCCCCTTTCCTCGTGTGCTTGGAACTAATGGGGCTTCAGAAAATTTTGCCTTCAGTTTCTGAAGTCTTAATCTTGGCACAGTTTAATAAGCAACTGCAGGTTTGCCTGTATTTTCACATAAATGATTAAATGGAACAATCAGATTCTAACTTAGCCAAAAACTTGACAAACATAGGAAGAGACCGAGACTGACACGTTCGTTTTCCTGGATTCAGACAAAGTGCCAGCAGCATCTGCAGAAAACATGTTATTCCCATCCCACGGGACCCGTGGCCAACAACGGTTGCTCAGAAACTCAGCAGCAAAACATTAAAGCAGCAAAATTCAATTTAGCACAGTGTCCTTACTTTCCAAAATGTTCTGAAACCACCTTCCAGCAGGACAGTTTAAACATTACTATCTCTCGTCCTTTCCCTGGGACAACTGAACAAAAAGCGAAATCTTCAAGTTTGACTGTAGATCCTGAGAGCAATAATGAATATGGTGTCTCAGATGATCCTGAATATGATCCTGTGCCAATCCACTGCTCCTAAATACGCATCATAAATGAGACTGAAAAGCATTTTCAAATTACTTGCAAAAACCGAAAAGGGGAGGGGAGTTCTCTGTTCACTAGATACATAGTAATAAAAGCTGATCTAATGTGTGCTGCACACTTAATTCAAAAGGCAAATGGATATTCTCCCTTTCCCAGAGAATGGGGACCTTGTTTGTTTAATAACCAGCAAAGACTGTTCGCTGTCTGCTATGTATTGAATGTTGGGAATATGCGTTCTGAAGAGCCTTATCCACAGGAGACTGGTGTGTGGGCACCTCACTCCTTGATCGCTTCCTCTTTTCAGCCACACTGCTTTCCTGGGCCCAGGTGGTTCTACAGAGTGCGTTCACGTTATGGTGCTTCTGCAACTGGGAAAATACATTGGGAACCGAGGGCCCTCCTCCTGCAAGGAGACCTTCCCAGACAAATAAACAACCTTTCCTTCGTATGCAAGTCACACAGAGAATTTATCTCTGTCTCGAATCTCCCAACAAATGTATATTTCCGTAACTTCTACTTTAGCATTTAAACACTTGTGTTCCACACTGAGGGACATTCATCCCAGATGACATCCGTCCCTGCTTATTGTACGCGGCTTTCACATCCATTTTTCCAGGCTGAGAATTTCAAGAGTGGTGAACGTTATGAAGAAGCGAGGATGGGTAGGAAGGAGAGAGGATGCCTGGGATTTCTGCCATCCTCCTGTAACCTAGAATCTGTGTATGTGTGTTTTTTTTTCTCCCCCCAGCTCTCCCTCCCTCTCCCTGTCGCCCCAGAGCTCCGCAGCAGGAGGGAGGAGGAAGAGAGCCGCTGGCTGGAGCCACCACCTGCCACAGCCAGGCAAAGCCAGTTGTCACTTACCCAGCGGGGTGAGAATGGCTCATTTTTGCAGAATCCTTTCCGGACCCCGCTGCAGGTGCAGATGCGGCTAGCTAGCGGTGGCTTTGCGCGGCAGTGGCAGGAACTCTGGGCACCTGGGCTGGGCTCCGCCCTTCCTCACCCGGGCTGGCTCCTCGCTGCCTGCCGGTTGCTACTTGATGGCGTCCACAGACTCCCGGTTGCTAAGGGAGGAGGGAAGGCAAGCACCTAGGGCTGGGAGAAGCAGCGGTGCTGCTGGAACCAAGCCTAGGCAAGCTGGAAAGGAAGCCAGCTCCCACCCTGCTCCCTGGGCTGCGATATGAGAAGAGGTCCAGCAGGCCGCACCTTGGTTACTCTGGGGTTACTGTTCCCCGGCACCTGAAAACACACACACACACACACACACACACACACACACACACACGCACACACACTGACTAGGGCAGTAGTGGATTGAAACCTTGCAGAAGACTAGCTCCTTCCTGGGCTGAGAAGACAGATTGCTGGTCTTGCTTTGTCACATATCTGCTGAATCATGGCCTTGTTGAGCGGCTTTTGAAAGAGCCATGGCTGAGCTCCATGGCTCTCTGTTTTAGCTCTCTTTAGTGCTTTCCACACTCAGAGGTGGAAAAGCCACTGTCTTCTCCGATTACACTCTGCTTTTCCTCATATTGCAAACGTTCTCTGAGCATGAAAGGCCAGTCAGCCTCTTTGGGACCTTCCCCAGCATCATTAAGTTCTAGCCAAAGCAAAATCTTCCCCATCTCTTTCCTGACGATAGAACCCCACCCTTGACTACCTCCTGGGCAGAGAGCTTCTGTCTGTCCTGTGGCACTCAGTTTGATACTGTTTTCTTTAAAATCCCCAATGGTGCTGGTAAGCTCTGTGGTGGTGGCTTTCTTGTCTCTCTGACAAAATATGTCACAGAAACAACTGAAGGACGGAGAAGTTGACCTTTCACGAATGGTCTGGGAGGGGTCAGTGTATCAGAGGGCTATACCAGTGACACCACAGTGTTGTGATTTTTCATTTGTAGGCAAACTGGGCAGCAGAGAATGGGGATTCAGCAGACCCACTTAAAGGCGCAAGGCAGTGACCCATTTCTGCCCGTCAAGCCTAGCCTAACTTCCTAGAGGCTCCACAGTCCCCAGAACCATCACCCCAAGCTGGGAACCAGGTTTTCACACACAAGAGTCCACATTCAAACCTCAACAAGCCTGACTGATCTCTCCCTACCCTCTCTCTTCTCCCTCTCCCCTGGCTCCTCCCCCTCCCCTCCCTCTCCACTCCTCTTTCTCCTTATCCCCCCTCCATCCCTTCCTACCCCTTTCCCTAGTCCTAACAGGCATAGGCATTGCTTAACAAGTCTGACTACTTCCTCCACCTTTCCTAGCAAAGGATAAGATCTTCCATTTTGCACATTTACTTTTTATTCTGTTTTCAGAAGCAAAGTAACAGGTCAGCAAATGTTCAGAGCCAAAACAAAGGAAAAGCACTCTTCTGAACTGCATGGTTTTTACTGAGGGCTCTGTAGATGCTTCTTCAGCCTATGCAGAAACACAAGGATGTAAGCAAATTCCCTAAGACCACATTGGCCTCTAAGCGGAGAAACCAAGCCTCAAACTGAGATCTGGCTGATTCGTAAGAACTGCAGTTTGAATCATTATAATGTGATTTCTTTCTTCCTGTAGCCCCTGAAATTTGCTGCAGAATTCAAATTGTTCATAATCTCAGAGTTATCAGGCCATAGATAATTGACATCCAAAGGGTAAGATCAGGTAAACTGATAGATAGACAAACAGACAGACAAATAAATAATAAATAGGTGGTAAGGAGATTGATGATTGATAGATTATAAATAGTGTCTGAGGATTTTATTGCTGTGAAGACACACCACGGCTAAGGCAACTCTTATAAAAGAAGACATTTAGTTGGGAATAGCACACGGTTACAGAGATTTAGTCCATTATCATTATGGTGAGAATCCAGGCAGACGTGCTGGAGAAAGAGCTCGGAGTTCTACATCTTGATTCATAGGCAGCGGTGTATCACTCTGGGCACAGCTTGAGCACAGAAGTCCTCAAAGCCCTCCCCCTCCAGACAGGCAGTGACACACTTCCGCCAACAAGACCACACCTTCTCCACTAAGGTAACACTTTCTAGTGGTGTTGATCCCTATAAGTCAAGCACTCTAACACTTGAGTCTATGGAGCCGTACTTAATTCAAACCACAACAGATGGTAAATGCATACAACACTGGCTAGCTTCATGTCAACCAGACACACGCTAGAGCCACGAGAGAGGAAGATGCCTCAATTGAGACAATGCCTCCATCAGATCCAGTCCATTGTGGGTGGAGCCATCCTGAACTGCTGGTCCTGGGTTCGGTAAGAAAGCAGGCTGAACAGCCATGAGAAACCAGCACTCCTCCATGGCCTCTGCATCAGTTCCGTCTCCAGGCTCCTGCGGCAGGTGAGTTCCTACCTTCACTGTTTTTCATGCTGAACTGTTATATGGAACAGTGAGCAAAATAAACAATTTCCTCCCTGAGTTGTTTTTGGTCATCATGTTTTCCTGATTAAGACAACAAATATTAAAATGGCAGAGAGATAGAAGGTAGATGATAGACAGACAGACACACAGACAGATAGGGCTGATAGTAAAGACGAACCTAGATCAACAGCTTAACTAATCAGAATGAAGAATTCAAGGTTGCTTAGGGAACCAGACGGCTGGAACTAGAGATGGGCAGAAGTCTGCTCCTTTCCCAGATGTCTTTTCCCACTGCACTGGACTGCAGAGTCTTTATGGGGTTGCAATGCTGTTCGTGATCATTAGATTCAGCGAGACAGAAACTGAGGCGTGGGAGGCTGGAGATGAAGAGGTGGAGGGAGGGGACGTAGACCTTACTCTGCACCCCAGGTCCCAGGATCCCCAGGGACAGCACTGACAGGACAGCCCTCTGTAGATGCTGATCAATGTCTTCAAACACCAGCCGATACTGTCTCTGTGGTAGAATGAAAGGGGGAAATAAAACTCATTGCTTGGATGCTTGAGTTTTTATAGGAAGGATCCCTGGCAGGCGGCAGCACCCCCCCCCAGTACCAGCATGCATTAATTCATAAATGGGCTTGAGTTCTCCACCCCTGTGAGCCACACCATTTCACATCCCTGATGAAAACCCCACGGAAGCCCCTAATTTTCACTTCGGAAAATGCTCACTGTGAAAATGCATTGGGAATTTAGCCAGAAGGAATTTTTATGTTAATTTCTGTTACGGAGAAAGAGTAAGGGAATGAAGGGGGGGTAGAAACTAAATTAAACCATTTCAAGACCAAATAGTCACTGGAGTCATTTCATTTTCTTTCGAGAAAACAAGCCCCCAGATGTGCCCAGTAACATCGGAAAATCGTACAGACATTTCTGCTTTGTGCAAAGATCTCTGGGCTGGGAGTGAGGGCCAAACACTGGGGAACTGCACATGAGGCAGGAGAACACAATGGTGCTTCCCGATCTGCACGATCAGCTCACCCAAACTCTCAGTGGCCATCCTAGGAGACTGACGATCTGTGGCTTACTAGCTAACTCATAGCCAATGTCTAATTGTTCAGCCATCTCAAACAAGAGTGACACTACATTTATTAATGACTGGGGGGGGTTCTTAAAAGTTATAGAAGCCTACAGAGACTTGAAAACCAAAATTTACAGTGTCTGGGGAGTTCTCCTGCAGAGAAGCACATCAGTTTTCAAGGGCATCACCTTTGCTGCTGCCTGTGCCCGAGGGTGGAGCGGAATTGCTCCCACAGTGGCTTATGCCACACAAAACCTGAAATACTGTTAATTTATACAAAATATTTTCTAAGAAAGTTGCCTCTGGCCTATATCAACCTTACAGTCAGAAAGGTAACTTACTCAAGGTGCTTGAGAACGGATGCACTCCCCCTACCCCCACCCCACACTTTGTTTTCTCAACAGCCTCTCAGTAGGTCCTCCCTCCATAAGCTCTGAAAAAAGCAAGCTGAAAGTCTAGGATGAATGTACAAGGTAATATGCTTGTTTTCTGGGCACGAAGACCTGATCTGGGCCCACAGAATCTACAGTTAAAAGTGTTGAGCACAGTGGTGCACACTTGTAATCGCAGCTCCAAGGGAGGGGAAAGAGACTACAGTGGTGCACACTTGTAATCGCAGCTCCGAGGGAGGGGAAAGAGACCACAGGCTGCTGGGGCTCCCACTCAGCTAGTCTCGCTTCAACTGGTGAATTCCAGGTCAGTTAGAGATCCTTTCTCAAAGATGATGGGTGGCATCGTTGAAGTTAATACCCAAGGCTGTCCCCTGGTCTTCACACATGTGAGCATAAACACATGTGAACAACTGCACAGGTGCTCCTGAATATCCATAAGTTTATATACAACACACACACACACACAATTCATACACACACAACACAGGCATGCATACACATTCATACACATACACATACACACATGCATGCACACACATTCATACACATAACATATGCATGCACACACATATACCCATGCATGCACACACATTCACATGCTTGCATACACATTTACACACATGCATCCATATACATTTACACACATACACACATGCATGCATACACATTCACACACATACACACATGCATGCGCACACACATAAATGTTCACACACACATACACACACAAATGTGAAAAAAAGAAGAAAACGCTGATGAAAGAATGAATGGATGGAAGACATCAGTCTTTCCATGTGATTCTTGCTTATTAAAGGAAAAGACCAAAGAACTGAGACTTTGATCTGATATAACCCAGCATGCTTGGCGGAGGTTTTGAGCAGCCTGCATCCATCATCATAGACCTGACAAGTCAGGCTTCGGAGAGACAGTGCTTTGACAGCTCCCAGGGCTACGTTCCTTGGCCAACACTATGAAAACTTTAGTGGGAGGTGAGCAGACTCAGCCTTTCACCAGGACAAGCTCAGCTGTGCAGGTAGCTAGGTTTACAAGAGAGCTCCCTAATTCCTGATGGCCCCCTAAGTTGGCTGGGTTGCTCAGAGCAGTAAAACCAGGAGCTAGAGGGCCAGTGCAGCAAGACTGGGCACCGGACTGTTTAAGGGGGCGGGGCACTGGCATGAAATTGTTTCACGGTTGCTATGGTCTGAAAGTCCCTTAAAATGGGTGTGTTGGTCCTTAGTCACCTACATGAGAGAATTAAGAGGCAGGACCCCTAGGAGTTAAGTACAGTTTGAGGGCGGAGCCTTCTGGCAGGGATGAGAATAATAAGGTCCGTATGGAAGGCTTCATGGAGGGGCTTAACCCGCTCCCACTCCTCAGCCTTCCTGCCGGAGCTGGACCTTGTTCAGCAGACATCGCAACAGATGCTATCTTAGTAGCAGCACACATTCATCCTGCCAGACATCAAGACTGAGTGCACATCATCTTTGGGCTTCCTGGGTTCTAGAGCAGTGAGAAATAACGTTTGTTTCCAGACTCTCCAGTGATGAGCTCGCTCCTGGAAGCCAGCAGGTAGAGGTTGGCTCATGTAAGAAAGCCTGTAGTCTCCAAGGCAGACTTCTGAGTAACATGATCGTAGTGTCTTCAGAGCCTTCTGTTCCTGCCGGACCGACTTCTGAACTGGATCCAATCTGCGAACAGACCCTCTAGGGATATCGACAGTTGACGGACTTAGTGACTGGGAATCAATCAATGGCACTCCCAAGGCCTGAGGCCCCAGCAATGAACAGAACTACTCTCTGTCTGTCTTCACACTTGAAGTCTGACGGCTGAAGACCAGTAGAGCAAGAACAGCAGGCAGAGGATGGAGGGGTGGGAAAGTGCCTGCTCGGTTCACACGAGTACCTGAGTTTGTTACCCAAAACTCACCTAAAAAAGCTAGCCATGGTCCTATGCACCTGTAACTCTGCGGCACAGCAGGAGAAGCCAGAAGGATCAGCAGGGCTGCTGGCCATCCGGCAGAGCTCACGAGTGAGCACCAGGTACTATGAGAGATCCTATCTCAAAAAATAAAGTGAAAAGCAATACAGGAAGACATGATGCCAGACTCTGTCCTACACATACACATACACACACACACACACACACATGCACACACACGGATGGGGTGGGAGGGAGGAAGGGAGGGAGGGAGGCAGGGAGGGAGAGAGCTTGGTGACTTTCACATGGGTACCATCACTCAAACTAGATTAACACTGCACTAAGTCTGAGACTGTAGGGTCTTTGAGGAATACATATTGAGTAATAATGTTGTTTGGCATTTATTACATTATCTCATATGAAACAGCAACCCTAAAGGAGTTTAAGATGTTTGTCACAAACTTAAATATTCTCCAAGAAGCATGTTTTCCCTAGAAATTGCTAACACTGTCACCCTTAGAGCTTGGAGATTAACGAAAGCGTTGCTGCTGTTGGAGAGATCGAGAAGCCCCAGGTAATATTCTCTCGTGATAAAAGATGAGCCAAGGGATGTTGTGAAAAGGCCTCGAAGAAACTGCAAAGGGGAAACAGTTGTGGACTGGGAGGTGAAGACGGCAGCCCTGGCACTGAGCTTCTTGTCACTGAAACAAGCGCTGAGAGCCATGTGTGGGAGCGGATGCTTGCCCCGGAATTGCTCTGGATCTGAGCATGGGCAGGTGAGCCACACATCGTGGTCTGGAATGTGTGGTGGGACAAAACTGCTCCCCCATGGCAATGGACTGAACGAGATGAGAAGACAAAGGAAAGATTTAGACAAGGTCTGAGTCACCCCAAGGCTCTCTACCAGGCCCTACGTCTTAAGGTTTCCACCAACTCCAAATACGGCCAAGCAGTAAGGCTTTAGGAGACATCAAAAATGGAGAAGAGCTTTGTGACCTCTGGGTCTCTATAGAAAACCCAGGGTGGCAATAGTAAAAATCAGTCAACAGACAAATACTATTTCCAAGAGCTTGACCCACTCACCTAAAAGCAAAAGCCAAAAGTCCTTGAGTTGAACAGTTTGTATATAGTATTGAAGTTGATCCAAGATCAGACTGTGGGTCTGGGACCCTGCTCCCTGGTAGATTGCTGCTGGCCTAGCATGTGCACAGCCCTAGCATGTGCACAGCCCTAGCATGCATGAGAGCAAGACAGTATTGCCATGTTCCTCCGCCTCTCCTTTGGTGTTTTCTCTTCACTGATACCGGCTGCTAAGGGTTCCGAGGATGTGGAGTTGTGATTAGAGGCTTATCCTCCACACGTATGCAAAGCTGTGGCCACAGAACGCTCCGGGCCGTGCACCAAAGGGTCAGTCAGACAGGGCTGCCGGCGAGAGAGGTTCATACGAGGTCAGGTCCACACTGCAGGAAAAGGAAGCAACAGGTCTAGGTGGCTTCTGTAGTCTGGCATGTTCTGCTGGTACCCGAGGGTAGAGAGGCTGTGTCCTGAGCTGTGAGGCTAAAGACAAAAGCCAAGTGGTTAGTGCTGCTCTGTGGGGCAGCGTAGAGAAGCATTGGAGCGAGGAGAGAGTGGTCTGTGGAACCTACCTCATCTAAAACGGGATAGACAGAGTAACAGGGAGAGAGGAAACTCCACTGGGGAGGGTGGGAGTGGGGGCAGGGTGGGAGTGGGGTGGGTCAGGGTACATAGCCACAGACAGCAGAAGCCCCTCTGCCCCTCCAGCTTGCTTGGTATCATGACTCTGAACTTGAGTAGTTGCATGTATGAGGGGTCGTAAGCTCTGAAACTGTCTCCAGACGTCACACTGCACAGACTTAAGCAGAGGTCAGAAGTTCTGTCTCCCCTGCTTGGTCCCTATGTAAGCAAATATCCCATCTGCGTCATCATGGAGATGGCACCTGTGTCCGTACCATGGACCTAGCTGGGGTTGGCATGGCTTGTGACTTTTATAACTAATAAAATCAGAGTAAAAACAAAAGGTGATGTTACTGGGAACAGTCTTCAAGCATCCCTAGAATTCTCTCTCTCTCTCTCTCTCTCTCTCTCTCTCTGTCTGTGTGTGTGTGTGACTCTCTCTGTGTGTGTTTGTATATGTGTGTCTCCCCCTCCCCCACTCTCTCTGAGCAATGAACAGCCTTTGTTGTTGAAAGCCATCAGATTTGCTGTCAGCCATCACAGAGAAGCTGGCCTGAGGTGCTTCACTGTGGAGTAGCTACCTGATTTTAAGGGTCATCAAATTTTGGTAAATTAGTCTTTCCTGCAAGAAGGCATTAACTTGCTATCCTTGATTTAAAATAGTCTTGTTTCCCTAGATCATCTGACTTGTGATAATATAAAAATATCAGACCAAGACGTGCTGCTTAGTTTAAGGCTGTTTAAATGTTACTGTGTTTCAGATACTGAATGTGAGTCAACGTTAGCTGGAGGTACCTTTCCCCAGTCTTTTATACCTTACTCCTGACGACCCAGAAGGCACCCAGGGACTGCAGGAGGAGGTGCAGATGCTGGATTAATGTGGTAACCAGGACAGTGTTACAGGCCAGCAGGAGAGAAACTTCCAGCCACCCCTCTCCAATCAACTGTTGAAAGGAAGAGCTGATATCTGAAATAGAGAGGACCTGATCAAAGCCATCCAGTTATTTTGAAGGAGGGTGACCAGATACCTAGAATTTGGGGGAGGGCCTATCTCAGAAGAATCAGCAGGAGATTGTGGGTTAAAAGCTCCAGAGTTAGCCTGGAATTCTGTGGCTATTCCTCCTCCATCTCCCCTGCTGGAAATCCACTTTATATGCTCAGATCGACTAAACTGAAGGCCTTCAATCACCACAAGAACAAGGGCAGTGGGTAAGAGTGTTTCAAAGAGACTGTCCAGATTTCTGGGGGACAGACGTGGACCTCATCATCAAAGCTCATAAATTCTACCGCCATGGCCCTATGAAGGGCGGTAGTAATGACTCGGGGAAAAAAAAAAAAAAACAAAACAATGCTGGTGCGCACTGAGGGCCAGGCTCTGTGCCAAACGCTTTAAATGTCAGGTCTCATCTTAAACTCAAATGCTATCATTTTCAGCTTTTTTACAGAGAACGATTCTGAGAAGCAGAGAATTGAAGCACTTTACCTGAAGTCACACACGCAGACAAGTAGGGACGCCGCCTTGGTTGGCCGTCAGCCCCGGTGCTACACTGCCCCCTGCAGGGTGGTTAGGGAGAAGCAACTTAGGAACAGGGTGGCCACAGAGAAAGCAAATGTACCTAATGTTTCCTTATGTGCTGACCACCACCACGCATCTCAGTTAATTCTTGGATCCTCTGCAGGGGTGTTATGTTCGTGGTACACTTGAAATAGATGGTGCTCGGAAGGGTTAATGACCAACCGACAAGACAGCCTGAAACACCAGCCAGGGCACGGCAAATTGAGCCAGTAATGGCTGCCTCTGAAGCAAATTGCTTCTAATTTAGCCTCAGAAAAGGATTTTTCACATCTAAGATATCAAGATATCTGACTAAATATTGGCTCCCTTGGTAAATGGATGTTTGTTCCAGCTATTTCAGGAACTACGTGTAGAGTCATTCGGTGATGAGAGAACTGGGTAGCCGAGGTGTGTATGCTCAAGTGAACAACTCTCTCCTTGTCTTCCACCCGTCTGCCCATCGCCCTCAGGACATTCGCTCACTGGTCAGGATAGCAGCACTGTCTTTTGTGCACACTCGTCCTGAGGAGGATGTGTTACCATCTGTTCATGTTGACGCTGAGCAGAGCCTCAGGTGTACACGCGACAGTTACATACTAAGATGCCTGTCACTGGAGTCTCTTTGACGAAAGCAGGGGTCATGGTCTTCAAGCTGCATAGCCTGCAAGCATCCTTGTTTGCTGTTGGGCGAGACTAAAGGATACTTTTTCCTTCTGGCACGTGGGTGTGGGCACCAGGAGAAGCAGACACATTTGCAAGTTTCTCTGGTGAAGCCTGTTCCACCAGCTCCCTCTACCCCCTGCAGCACACACACACATCTTTCTATCACAGCCTAGCAGCTCTGATCAGCCCCTGAACATCAGCCCATGTGACTGTCCCCTTTGTAGGGTGTGCCAGGTATGCTTGTGTAAGCTGGGTGTGTGCTTGCTACCTTTCCTGTGTTCTGTCCATGCGGACTATGACACAAACAGTGCCCTTCACAACTCTACAGCTGAGTGGCCTTTGGGACACACTCAGCACTGTATGGAAATCACATATCGAAGGCTGGTTTGGGTTGCTCCCAGCCATGACATTCAAAAACAAAAGGGCTGTCTGTGAGCTCAGATACTGGGCACTGTGTGGGTTTTTAGGTTGGCAAATCCTAGACGGACTATTCCACAGAAGAAACCTGATAAGGCTGCGACTGTCAAGTCAGGATCTAAAGTATGCTCAGTAGAAGACGGGGCACAGTGGGCGGCCCCAGAAGAAGGAGGCTGGTCTCCCTGCTGGAAGAAGGCATCCTTTTCTTCCATGGCCACATTTGGAAGCTTCTGTCAGGCTTTCTGTGCCAAGACATAAAGACACAGTTTGTTGTAATTTTGGAAAGCTTCCACCGTGAGGTGGGTCTCACCTGGGTGGCGCTGTCCTGTAGCACTACCGCCACAGTTGGCCGCTGCTTGGCTGCTGACAGCCTTCTAGAAATACCTTCTAAGAGGAACATAACACGTCTTCTCGGTTTTACAAAGAAGCTGAAAATCCAGATGGTTTAGGTGAAATTTTCTAATTTTTACAACACTATACAGAGCAAACATATATATATATATCCCTGGTCAGAATTTTGTCTACTGGGCTCCAATTTGCAATGCCATGTGACAGAACTCTGCTCTTCTGTGTATGGAAGTGGGGAGAAGCCCACGAAGCCCATGTCTGTGCCACATCTCCATGGAGAATGGGGAGGTGGGTAGTGGGTGATGGAGAAAAAGAAAATTGGGGACATGTAAGTTATGCTAAGAACATGAGAAGCCAGGCCACAGTGACATCCCTTCCAGCAATGCTCTGAGGGAATCCCAGGGCCCCAGGTCCAGGTCACTGCAAAGAGGCTGCTGTGGCCCTCTCTCTACTGAAAAGCCAAGGCTGGGAGAAGCGCTCCTTGAGCAGCAGAAGCCTCTGCGGTGACGGTGTTTTCCCTAGAGGGTACATGGAGACCCTTGGGGTCTGAAAGCGGGAAAGCCATTCTGGGGGAAGGATCGGAGACCTGCAAGGGTCAGGATTTCTAAAATGAGAACCATGACTGTGGCAACCTTCACACTTTTTTTTTTTTTTAACTTATGGAATGCCGAACACACTTGGTTACTCAAAGGACTTCATCAACAAAGAGCCAGCCCTGTGGTAAAGTGACTGCTGATTCAGGTCGGACAGCTCTAGACTCAGCTGCCTCTGTGCACAGGTGCAGGTCAAACCAGGTCACACCCAGGCTCTGTTCTGTGCAGCCATGGCCGGCGCAGGAAGAGAACCGAGGATACCCAAGGGAGGTGCACTGCTTCCCACCGCTGTCTGCGCTCAGTGGGTGCTGGTTTCCGTGCACGTCTTTGGGGCCGACCAGAGCTGAGCGACTGTGTGCTAGTGAGTGTGAACTTGAGCAGACATAACAAGCTGTCAATCATTCCTCAGGACCACTGCACAGGCTGATAATTAGCCTGAATAAAACCAAGGTGACGCTTTTCAGTTGCTCCAGGCAAACCAGGCAAGCGACCAGAAATTACCATCAGTGGCCTGGAGTTAAAAAGCTGCATCCCATCCCCCTGCCCTGTGTAGTGTCAGGTCCCCAGCTTTGCTCTTTGCTGGTTCTTTGAGCAGCTGGCCATGGTGGAGCTCATTAGCTAAACCTGTGTTAATAAAGCCAGCTTATTTGGGGAAACTGGCGGGATCCATGACGTTGAAGTATGTGATTACAGGTAAACGTGTGAGATGGCCCCGCCATCCAGTGTGCCCTGTGCATCTGCAGTTTAGCTCACCACCGTGACCTCCTGGGAGAGAATTAATTCTCCTCTGGACAGAACATCAAACAACAGTGCTGGTCATCCTGTCAGGAAACAGAGCTTCTTGTCAGCCTGTGAGCAGGACGTTTGACCAGCGTGTTTAGTAGCTGAATTTAGGGTCAGTTCAACAGCCAAGGAAACAGTGAATACTTGTAGAAGTACAGGAGACAGTCTCCAAAAGCCACAGTTCCTTATGCGGATTTCTGCCCCCAACCCAGTGTTTGCATTCTGATCCGAGCTTCAACAATTCGGGGAGGGTTGAAAAGCTTAATTTCCTGTACTGTTTGGCTTCTTTTATTAGCAAACACTTCACATATAACCTATACAAAACCCCAAAGCGGGGGAAAAAAAGGAATCCAGGATGTGGACTCTCTCCGGACTCTCATCTATCAGTGTAAACTAAGTTAAAAAATGGACCCATTTTGTTTCCCTGTTTCTTTTTCCCAGTCAGTGAAAAGTTCCCTGGAATAGCATCTTTCTTGAAGGTGTGCATGGAACACCACTTACTTCTTAAATAGAAATTATAAAACACAGTAAAACTTACAAATCCGTGCATGTGTTGAAATGACCTTAGAGTACAGATCGCTGCTGCTGCTGCTGTGTGATACACACTTTAATTTTAATCTTCTCAGCAAATATTTACTAAGTTTACTCTAGGCAAGGCTGTCTTCCAAATCTGGAGCTGCCCTGCAAGAGGAGCCTTATTTGCCTGTACCTCAAAGGCCTAAGAGGTATTTCATCTGATGGGAAAAAAAAATCACTGAACATCTTCAAAAGGATCTTTTCCTGGGGAATCTGCGGGCCTGCTGATCATAGGATTCTTAAACACACTAAGTCTAGCCGCTTCCCTCTTCCACAATGACCTCTGAGCCTTAGATGTGGGGGCGTTTTGAAGATGTATCCATGGGACTAGGCTCTCGATTTTTATGTGTAACATTGGTGAGCGAGGCAAGGTGCCCTCGCTATTCTTACACGAAGCCGTGTGAAAGCTGTCGGGATCAAGCAGATGCTTCCTCCAACCCTGACAACACAGAAGGAACGGATGCTGGAGGCTGTGAAGGAAAGGTTCCTATGCACAGCCATCAGCAATGGCTCTTGCCAGAACCACTACTCACAGAGAAGCCACCACAGCTTTCTACAAAAAGTGCCTGTCCAGGGAAACCTGCCTAGCAGTTCCAAGTCAGCTGGAGGTGGTCCTGAAGCTAGTCCCTGCAGCCAGGAGGATGGATTCATAATATCTCTGCATCCTCTTAAGTTTTGTCTTTCAAAACTTCCCTTCATTCTGGAGGTGAGTGGTTGATAGAGAGCATGTCCTAGCTTGCAGCCCTGAGTTAGTCAGCAGCGTTGCAGGAAACCGGACTGTGGAGATGCAGCCAGAGACCCACAATTGAGAGGGAGAGTCAGGGACCTGAGAATCAGGGTTATCTCAGTTACATGGTGAGCTTGAGGCCAGCCTGGGCTACATCGAACCCTGTCTAAAAAGGCGGGGAAGAGGGTGAGGTACAGAGACAGAAGAATGGTAGGAGGGAGGAATAGAAACGGATGGGGGTGGAGAAATAGAAAAGAAAACAGCAACAACAATTCTGACCTCGACAATTTGAATGTGGCCACAGTTCACAGTGACATATGAACTTTTCAGTAATCTGTTTTTTATTTATGTTGGTATGTCTAATATTGCTTCATCCTAATGAAGTATTTTAAGAACAAAACTGGCTTAAGGGTGCTGTCTCTCATGACATTATTTGCCAAAGAATTTCTCATGATTTGCATATGCTAGGCCCAGGGATTGTTACTATTTAGGGGCGTGGCCTTGCTGAAGTAGGTGTGTCACTGGGTGTGGGCTTTAAGACCCTATTCCTAGCTGCCTAGAAGTCTGTATTCTGCTAGCAGCCTTCAGATGAAGATGTAGAACTCTCAGCTCCTTCTGCACCGTGCCTGCCTGTATGCTGCCATGTTCTTGCCTTGATGATAATGGACTGAACCTCGGAACCTGTGAGCCAGCCCCATTTGTAAGACTTACCTTGGTCATGGTGCCTGTTCACAGCAGTAAACCCTCACTAGGACAGGGTGCATGCTCAAAAGCCGGCAAACGGAGCAGACCACGTCCAGCCACACACAGTGCCTGAAGGGCATGCCCTATACCTTTTGCTGTCAGGACTCCTCATTCAGTTTCCTGAGCTTCGAGTACCCAGCAGGGAGCCCCCATCATCTTCTCTCTTCAAGAATTATCCCCCCACCCCACCCACGTATATCTCACACATCAGAGGCTGTCAGTCACCCCAGGCTTCTCCTTCTTCACTTGCTTCTTGTCTTCTATGGATCTCAGTTTGTGAAAGTGTCATGGGGTGGTGTTCACAGTGACATGTGGGGAAACAATCAATTTGTGTCCAGGCTTCTAGCTCTGGGAACTAGCACCAGCTTGCAAAGGTGGCCGGTAGAGCTGCTGACACAAGCCCTAAAGGACGAGGAAGTGTCATGGGAACAGCGTGAGAAGTGGCAGTGCAGAGTGTTGGGGACACTGTACCTACGACACTACGCCCAACGTCCCAGCTCACTCACAAACCGGGTCTGCCTTCCGTTTGTGGGAGCTTGTGTGCGTGGCTGCAGCTCATGTGGCGCCATTACCAACCCGAAGTGTTGCTTTCATGTCTCACATTCCCCAGTTCCTAACTGGATGTCCTGGCTTTTGAATTTATTTCACTCCAATCTTTTTTTTTTTTTTTTTTTTTTTTTTTTTTTTTTTTTAAGTTGAAGTCTTCCATTTTACTTTAGCAATTTTGGTTGAAACACTGCGTTTGAAAAGAAAACGCTTATAGAGAAGCTGAAGGTTAAATCAGCTTTATTCTGTAAACAGTGCCTAAATTATCATCTCCTCCCTTAACAGCCCAATTAGTGAGTTATAACAAAATCACAAAGCCAGAGAGATTTAAAACATGAGGCTAGTGCGCCACCTGCTGGTAATAAATGTCTTGTGTTTTTGGTTTTGTCAACAGCTACAAAAGCTACTTCAGACCATGTCTGCCTGGTGACATTTATTCCTTTGAAATTGTCTTTCATGAATATTTGGTGTGATTCAGATCCTGCAATGGCACCGAGATACGTGGGAGTGGTCGGTTTCATCCTTAAACTCAAGAGTCACGTGGACCCCGGAAAGGATTATTCCTATTTATCCGACAACCTCCAGAAAGGTCTGTAACCAAGCACAGAGGACTCTGAGTGACCACAGAGCTGACTTCATTTCAGAAGTGGCCCGTAGAGCTGCTGATGCAGGCCTTGAAGGATGAGGAAGTATCATGGGAACAGAGTGAGAAACAGCAACACGGAGTGCTGGGGACACTGTACCTACGGCAGGTGAGCACAGTGCACACGTGCACACTCACTGACGGGAAGCGATTTCAGATCGCATGGGGGGGGGGACTGGGACGGTGGTGCTGTTCAGTGTCACCTGAGAGATATCACCTGTGTGCACTAAGGAAGACAGCGGGAGACTGCTGAGGGCCAGGACTGTTGACACAGTTCAGGGGACACTGCAAAGGGCACCGGCTGCATCAGGGCCAGGAGTGTCTACCTGGCCAGCAGATCACATTAGTTTAGATGTGGACTCAGAATGATGGCAGACCTTTGAGGGACATTATAGGCTACATGAATGCAAAGAACAAAGAACAAGCTTTCTAATGTCGCTCTTTCCCCCCTTGCTCGGGTCATAGGGGCAGGGGAAGGCATCCTGCGATGGACAAGATCATGATGTCCAAACTCAAGCACAGGACGATAAACTGAACGTAGAGACTTTCGGAAGTTATCACGCTCAACGGATCAGCATTGAGAGAGCCCAGAGCACCGCTCTGCACCAACAGTCTCTGAGCTCCCCATAAAGGGAACAGCAAATTCTCTGAAATTACTCTGAGTCCTTTGTCAATGGAAGCTTGGTGTGCTTTAAATGAGCAGCTCTGATAATCCATTGTGAATTTAAATGCGATTTTTAAAAAGCGCTACATTTTGTCAAGTGGGTATCGAGGCAAAGGCACACACTTGTACTCCTTCAGAAACAACTGTTTGTGCGTACTGTTGCAGAGGACGAATGTATCAAGGTAAAACTATTGCCGTTTCTGCCAGGAACAGAAAGTCCAATCTACCAAAGCATATATAGTCTCACACGTACAGATGTGCGGTGGCTTGGATAGGAGTGGCCCCAGAGACTCCTGTGCTTGAAGTCCATAGGAAGTGTCACCATGAGGAGGTGTGGCCTTGCTAGTATGCCCTTTGAGGTTTCGGACACTCAGGCCAGTTTGAAGGCATGTTTTTGTACCCATCGTAAAGTTCACCCTTGGGTCATTCATTTGAATAATGATTTCTTTGCCCTTGTATCTTTTTTTTTTTTTTTAAGAATTATTTATTTTATGTAAGACACACCAGAAGAGGGCATCGAGTCCCATTACAGATGGTTGTGAGTCACTGTGTGGTTGCTGGAAATTGAACTCAGGACCTCTGGAAGAACAGTGGATGCTCTTTTTTTCCCCAATTTTATTTTATTGGATAGTCTCTGTATTTACATTTCAACTGTTCTCCCCTTCCCCCTACTCCCATCCCCCTCCCCTTGCCTCCATGAAGGTGCTCCCTCTCCCAACCACTGTCTCCACCTCAGCACCTTGGCATCCCCTACACTGGACCAAAGGCCTCTCCTCCCACTGATGTCAGACAATGCTGTCCTCTGCTGCATATGCACCTGGAGCCATGGATCTCTCCATGGGAGCTCATTGGGTGATGTTTTAGTCCCTGGGAGCTGTGATGGGTTTGGTTAGTTGATAATTTTGTTCTTCCCATGGGGTTGCAGACCATTTCAGCTCCTTCAGTCCTTTCTCTAGGTCCTTCATTGGGGTACATATGCTCAGTCTGATGGTTAGCTGCAAGCATCCTCCTCTGTATCAGTATGGCTCTGGCAGAGCCTCTGAGGAGGCATCCATATCAGATTCCTGCCAGTAAGCACTACTTGGCATCAGCAATAGTGCTTGGGTTTGGTGGATCCCAAGGTGAGACAGTCTCTGGGTGATCTTTTCTCCAATCCCTGATCCTCTGTTTGTCCCTGTATTTCCTCCCATGAGTGTGAGTGTTTTGTTCTCCCTTCTAAGAAGGACTGAGGCATCCACCTTCTCTTAACACTTTCTGGCCCTGCCGTCATATTGTTTCAATTGTGTTTATTCTTAGAAGCTTCTGCCTCCAGTCTGTGTGAACATTGTTCCTCATTCACACTCTCCCTTGCCAATAAAAGCCAATGAGCCAATCCAGAACTTTAAAGAGAATAAGGTAGGACTTCAGATTCTAGGAGGGTGAAGAAAGGGACAGGGAGGGAAAAAAGGAACCACAAAGAGGGGTGGAGAAGCATCAGGAGAGGAGAAAGGACAAAAATGTGAGACAGGAATATTGTCCAGAAGGAGCCTGACCAGCTTGGAGGTTTAGAATGGAATCATAATTGCATCTGGTTCAAGGCAATTTTAATAAATCTTAGACTCTGGGTGTGGTTATTGGGGAATTAGCTGGTTAAGGAATAACTGACAACGTACTAATTTCAATATTAACATAACAATTGTATACCAGCTCATTTCCTGGTGCCTGCCCATCCAGAGATAGAACTCTCAGCTCCTTCTCCAGCACCACGTCTTCCTGCACGCTGCCATGCTTCCCACAATGATAATAATGGACTGAACCTCTGAAACTGTAAGCCAGCCCCAATTAAATGTTTGCCTTAATAGGAGTTTCCATGGTCATGGTGTCTCTGCACAGCAGTAAAACCCTAAGACAATATGTAACATACACATCCACATATTTATATCACAGAGCCCTCAACAAGAGTCTCCACCCACAAAATATGAGTCTAGAAATATACAACTTAAAATGTCTTTTTTTGTTAAATATTTGACCTGTGACAGCTGGACACCAGGACCAATTACCAAATTCAGCCTTTTAAAAATAAGAGTATAAATGCTGAGCTCTCCGGCAGAGTCTTCTGCCTTCACCCATCCCCACAATGCTGCCTAGCAACAAAGCCTTGCTTCTCAATTACATACGTGAATATACAACATATAGGAACTTCAAAGCAAAGACAAAGAAATAAAATTACTGACAAATTAACAACCCAAATTATAAAAATTGCAAAGATGCACATGTAGGTGTTTCTAGGAGGACTAGTCTTACATATATGCATTGTTAAAATTTCACTCCACATATCATGTGGAACATGATCTGTGAGAATAATCGTCTCAGAGATTGTTCTTTCAGAAAACAAACAAACAAAAACCCAGAATAATGAAGTATCAGAGACCAGGCTTGACTGGGCTGAGCGAACCCAGCACCTGAGAGGTGGAGGCAGGAAATTTACAACAGCAAGACAACTCTGGAATTCGTAAGCAGATCCTGTCAGGCAACTACGAAATAGCCCAAAGAACATGACCTGTGTGTGCACATGTGTGTCACCCGTGTGTATGCACATGTGTTTGTCTACTGTATGCATGCATATGTGTGTTTGTTATGTGTGTATGCTTATGTGTGGTGTGTTTTCTCAGTATACTCACAAGAGGCTGGGGAAGTGCTTTTTACACAAGAACGAGGACCTGAGTGTGATCTCTAACCATCACACAGAAATCAGGCGAGACCTTATATAATCCCAGCACTGGTGGGGCGTCAGGGGTGGGGCCTCCCTGGGGCTCACTGCCAGCAACCTAGGCAGGTCAGTGAGCTCTACGATGGAGAAAGGTGGAGGAAAACACCCGGCTCTGACCTCCCAAGGCACAGCATATGCACGCATGCTCTCCTGAACACATATGTGCACATAAAGGAATAGGAGCACACACAAGAGAATAAAGATGCAAGTGATGGTGTCAACGCTTCAACTGTCACCCAAGACAACAGACTATCGTGGGTAATAGCAAGATGAGCCATGTTTGTTCAAAAATATATTTAGTCAGAAAATTAAAAGTTCCGTTTACTTTGTAGTCTGTTTTTGAGTGGACTGATTAATGCTTCTTGTAGTTTTCGCAGTTAATTCTTGCCATTAGGAGGCATGTTTCCATTCTGTATTTTATAGAATTTAAGTGAGTTTCACGAATTGTAAAGAGAAAGCAACGCAAGATTAAGTGCCTTTCTAGACTTGTCTGTGGCTGCACACTCTGGTCTAGGAAACAGTTTTATGAAGGGCATGTTAACTAGAGACAAGGCAGGCGGGCAGGGTGTGGGACTGAACTTCCTACAAACCGTGGCACAGTGTGGCTGCATCCAGATGGATGGAAATAAAGATCCACTCATTAACTATGTCGTTGGTGTTGTTCATGAAAAGTAAAGCTGCAGGGCTGGAGAGACTGCTGGGTGGTTAAGGGTGCACACCCTTCTTCTGGAAGATCCAACTTAGCAGAGCCAACTTAGTTCCAAGATCTACACACACACACACACACACACACACACACGTACATAATTAAATAAAAAAAAACTAAAGCTACCTAATCTCTTTAGATATTTTTATATAAGCGACTCTCATTGCAAAATGGTTTTAAATTAAGCTGTGATTCACAGAGCTATGCAAATGTCAGTGCTGGTGGCACAGAAACGCACACGGAAAGGCGCTCAGTTATAAACCACACAAATACGCACCACAAACGTTTAGAGACAAGCATCACGGCTAAATCCATGAACTGGTTCATGAACACGGGGATAAACAACGGCCCTGTGAGTGAAGTAAGAAATCCTACAGTGCTCTCCCAGGCAGCCCAATGGCCTCCTATGCGGCGAGTCACAAGCTTTGTGTTACGGAGGAGCCAGAAGGTCTTTCTTCCTCCTGATGCTTCTGTGGCTCCCGGTGGTGAATAATGGTGAGAGGTGATTGATGGTTGATGGGATTCAGTACCGGTTGGTCTGCTAGTCTATGCTATGAGTCTGTCAAAGTGGGCGTGTCGTGCAAACCCTCTGGATGCATGTGGAGTTCAGAGGTCACCTTCCATAGGCCATGTCTCCCCTGCCATCATGTGGGGCCCCATTTTAGTTACTCTTCTATTGATGTGATAAGACATCATGAACAAAGCAACTTATAGAAGATCTTATTAGGAGCTATGGCTCCAGAGGGCTAGAGTCTGTGGCCACCACCACAGGAAGCAAGGCAGCAGGCATGCACAGTGCGGGGGTAGAAGCTAAGAGCTTACATGTTGATCCACTTCAGGAGGCTGGGAACTAGAGCCGCTGGGAATGGTATAGGCCTTTGAAGCCTCAAACCCCACCCCCAGCTACACACCTTCTCCAACAAGACGATGCCTAATCTTATACAGACAGATCCACCAATTGGAAACCATGTTTCTAAACATATGAACATGTGGGAGCCACTGTCATTCAAAACAACACAGTTCCAGAATTGAATTTTGTTCATCAAGCCTGGCAGAGATCCATCCTGCTGGCCTGTCTACTGTCTCCAAAACACAAGCTGGACAGCCAGATTTGGGGATAAAGATTATATTATCTACAGATTCCAAATGTCAGGCACCCAAGCACGGTTTGAAACACGAAGCTAAGCAGTGTCTTCTTTCTGACTTAGTCACGGCTGTTAGAAAGCAGTGTGTAGACACTTCACTCTCCTGCCTCAGTGCTGAGGTCTACACCGACCCAACTTCCTCTGGGTCTTCTGTCCGAATAGTTCCCTTTTACAATAACCAGCTTTTGCTGCAAGTTTGACTTTATCATCAGAATATTGACATATACTGGCCTAAAACACAATGACGCTTTCCAGAATATATGTAAAAAGGAGACAGTCCCACCGGATCCTCTCCTGCTCATTCCTCTGCAGTGTCTTTCTGTGCCGTCTCGGCATCAAAGCCATTCCTGTACTTGTCTCTCTACTGAGTTGCAGGTTCTGTGAATGTGGGCTTGACCTGTGTTATCTGATACAGGATAGTGCCTGGTCAGGGCAGGTGCTTAACAAATGTTTGTCAAATATGCAGTGTTTGCTTTAGGAAAAGTTTTGGACAGATTGGGATGATAGGGGTTGTCCCAGCTCACCAAACCATTCCTTTTGTTGCAGGCACTATTCTCTTCCTTATATAAAACAAAATTCTCCAGACAGATCTCCAACCAAACAGAACAGTGGGGCAGGCAAGTCCATAGACAGCAGAAGCCCATCTGCTCATCTCATAGGACACTGCTAAAGTGTTTTTTAATATTTATGTGCCAAGATTATACAGGGTCCTAAGCCTTAGCCAGTGTGGTTTCCCTAAGCCCAGTGAGTGAGTGAGTGAGTGAATGAGTACTCATTATCCCAGATGTAACTAAGTAACAGGAGTCCTTCCTTACTGAGACCCAGCATCACGCCTCTTAGGGAAGGAAGACCATACCACTTCCTCTGACCCCGTTATGTTGGTACTTAGAGAGAAGAACCATCGGTGAACTGAGGCAGACTTCCCAGTGGAAGCCTCATGATAAACCCTCCAAGGGAATGAACTAGAGTTTGGACAGAGCAGAAGGTACAGCCTGCTGACCTGAAGCAATAAATAACCATAACTTATTTAAGAAACAATGCAGGCCTTGGTGTCTTTAATCTTTTTTATGAGCATTAATTCTAGGCTGCTTCATTTGCTACTGGAATATAATGGAAAATACAAGTGTATATATGCATGCCTGGTTAAAAAAAATGACAAAATCAGTTAGTGTGTCATTTAATCGAACAGCCAACAGATGACCTATGAGCACGGATCAGAGAGAGCAGGAGACAGGAGAAAGTGCTGGCATCCCGAAGTTCAACAAAGAGATGTGCCTGCAAACAGCACTTCCCATTTATAGTGCATAATTAAATAACTTATGTGGCAATTAAATTACATGCCAATTAAGTAGAATTGCTCTAATGCAGTGAGAGAAAGCAAGTGAAGTCTGCACCGAAGCACATCAATTGCTTTTCTCTACTAAGCTGAATTGACATTTTAAAAATTATTGCTGACCTGTCTCATGTACTTCTAGCATTTAGGATATAAGTTTGAATTAGATCATTAAAAATGTAAAGGTAGAAAAGCTGAATCGGGTTATTATGATAAGTAGTCTGTCTCACCCAAACACAATAGTAAATGAAAAAATCTGTTGCTCTGTTGCAATGAATTGTTTTACTATAGTTTTTTAAATATCTCTCTCTCTCTCTCTCTCTCTCTCTCTCTCTGTGTGTGTGTGTGTGTGTGTGTGTGTGTGTGTGTGTCTTTGAACTGTTAGAAAGGGAAATGGCAGATTCCCAGAACTGTGCTGATGACTCCCTACAAGTTCTCCGACAGTCATTCCTCGAGTGCCCAGTGCCGTAAGGACTTGCATTGGTCTGGAAGGGTGGAAGGGGCAAAGGCTTGCAGTACCTGGTTCCTGCTTCCATTGTGCCCCTGAGAATGAGCA
The DNA here is from genome assembly GCF_963924665.1 of Micromys minutus. Classification (NCBI taxonomy): domain Eukaryota; kingdom Metazoa; phylum Chordata; class Mammalia; order Rodentia; family Muridae; genus Micromys; species Micromys minutus. The sequence continues at coordinate 85,162,583 of NC_137973.1, read as the reverse complement.
CAGGACCTGGGGAGTGTGGGGTGTGGGGGAAAAGAATTGAGAAGACTGACAAGCCCTGACCAGCTCAGGCCCTGCTAACTGCACATGGCTCCTTGTCCTCGGAGACCGAGGACACTGTTGCAGGCTGTTGCTCAGGGACAGAGCAATTCTAAGCAACTGGGGAAGGGCATACATGACAAGCAGCAGTCAGTCTAGTATCTGGGCCTCATGGGACAAGCTGGAAACAGGTCTGTAGCTACCAACACACAGATGATACTGGGCTCGAAAGTCAGGCAAATAAAAGGAAAGCACAAGAACGCCCGTGAGGCAGGTGGAGAAAAGGAGACTGCGCAGCCACCGAAAGGGAAGGGCTCTGCAAGGGCAGAGCCATCCTGCAGAAGTCAGGGTGGGAAAGGAAGTGAGGTGTCTGCCTCCTTACAGAGGACGAAGATGTGGGCCTCAGTAAAGCAGAGCTAACAAAGCGGCCACCACAGCAGGATCTGAACACATGCTTGTGTGTCATATCTACACAATCAAGGCTGGGGCCAGAGGATGCAAATATGTTTGTAGATGTAAAGTGGCATCTTCTTCATTGTGAAGACAGAAATCCAGTTAGATTACTCTCCACTGGATAGAGCAAAATGCAGAGAAAGAGTGTTCTTCATGTGGTTAATTAGCAGGCTGGCAATAAAAGACATAAAGAATTCCAGCAATTTAAGGGTTTTTGTTTATGTGGAAATGTAGCTCCACAGACATAAAATGGGAACATAATCTGAGAAGCATTTAGAAGCTGTGGTAATGGGCCTGTAAACAAGACTAGGCGAAGCCCCTTAGCACACCCACTCTAGTGAACCACAGTACACATAAAACCCCTTAACAACAAAGAGACACAGTAAGACAGAATTTGGCACAAATTCTATGAAAAATAAAAATTTCAGTGGCTAAGATGTAGCACCCATGAGGAGTGGCTTGCAGTGGTGTCTCACAGGAGAAACTGTGATGAGGAAAAGTACCCACAGACAAGCAGAAGCCCAAATTCACCTTGGGTTTTAGATTAACCATAAGGAATGGTTAGGAGCTCATTCCTACAGGAGCAAACAAGGGTTTTCTTTTTAATCAGATAGTTTTCATCACCAGACAAATATTTTGTCTTTTTACACAAGATGAAATGAAGGTAGCAAGATTGCTCAGTGGGTAAGGATGTGTGGTTCAGTGGGTAGGAGTGTGGCTCAGTGGGTAAGGGTGTGTGGTTCAGTGGGTAGGAGTGTGGCTCAGTGGGTAAGGGTGTGTGGTGGGTAGGAGCGTGGCTCAGTGGGTAAGGATGTGTGGTTCAGTGGGTAGGAGTGTGGTTCAGTGGGTAAGGGTGTGACTCGGTGAGTGAGAGTGTGGTTTATTGGGTGCTTGTTGCTTAGGCTGAGTTCATATCCTGGAATCCACATGGTGGAAGGAGAGACCCAGCTCCTGTATATTGCCATATGGTCTTAACATCCACTCAAACATATGAACAAGAAAATAAATATACAAACGTAAGAAGACTTTTTCAGATAAAATGAAACCTTGGAAATGACAATTTTCTATTTTCAAACAAAAATTAAAAACAACAAATAACTGTCTTAGCATTTTATTGCTGGGATAGAGACCATCACTAAAGCAATTTGGATAAGAACGAGTTTATCCGCTGCTTGCAGTCCTTGTGGAGGGAGGTCAGGGCAGGAACTCAAGCAGAAGCTTGGAACTGGGACGTCAAGGTCATGGAGGACAACTGTATACTGGCTTCCCATGGCCTGCCCAGAGGTCCATTTTGGAGACTCCAGGCCATGTTGAGTTCAGGTTCCAGGCCCTGAGGTCTTGGCTGGAGGAGATTCTCTCCGTTAGAGCTGACATTGAGTACTTTTGTCACACAATGTTTTGGGGACCAGTGTCAGGGACACACATGAACCAGGGTTGAGGACCACCTTAGATATGTCTCAAAGGGGAAAGAAAACCAAGAGACATTTCCTAATGTCCTTAAGTAAACATTAAAGTAAGAAATTGCATGTGACCCTGGGATGACCACGCTTCTCAGGATGAAGAGCTGATTTCTGTACCCAGAAACTTCCGAGAATGATAAAGCCTGTCAGGCCAATCTGACCTGACTTAGCTTTCCTCGGTCAGCCATATCCCAAAGCAACAGAGCACCCAGTACAACTCTAATAATGCCAATTTTCAGTATGGTGCTTTTAAAAATACCATTTAAATTTTTATCTTTATTTTATTTATTTGTCTTCGTTCCTTCATAGAGCTCGCATTTTAGGAACTTCCTATATTCAAGGAAAAGTATAAAAAACAAAAATTCTTTCTCAAGCTCTGCTCCTGGAATGACAAATCTAAGGCTAATTATTTATTATTTACACCTAGGCCATAAGTGTTGGCTCATTCCCTGACTAACTCATAACTTATTTAACCAATTTGAACTTTTATCTGTCTAGCACTTGGTTAGTTACCTCTCCTTCAGTCCTGACCAAACAAACAAACAGACGGACAGAACTCAGCTCCACTCCAAGGTCCCAGTTCTGAGTTTGCAGGAATGGCGTTTGCTGTCACCCTGTTCTCTACCTCAGCTCTTAGGCATAGAACTCAAAGAACCCAAGAGCAGAAGTCCATAAGCAATCACTGCCTGCCTTTCATCGAGGACAGCTACAGTGACCTAAGCCAGGAGCCCTAAGTCCTAAACAGCAGACTGCAGTGAGCCAGAGGTGGGACAGGTCCACAGCCAGAACTACAGGGAGACTCACACAGAAACACACCCATGCTGTGCCACCTTAAACCTGGCAGTTAACTCTACGTAGGGCTAGTTTTGCCCTCAAAAGTAACCAGCCTAGGCCAGTGACCGTGAAGTAGCATAGTGTCTGTGTGTGTTAGCTCCCATGCACAAGGCAAGTGTGCAAACAGATCAAGCAGTTCATACAACCATCACCTCTTGATCTTTTTGTACAAAAAGAACCCTCTATTTTAGGAAGTGCATACAACCCTACTCTAAGGATACAAAGCATTGTGTTCCTGAAACTTTGCTAAAATGTTATTTTATAGGACAGTTAACCAGTAAGATAAACAGTGGCTGAACGTAGTCTGTGCCAATAGCTAAACCACCGTGGTCACAGCACATACCTCAAGCCATCAGCGCCTATCCCCCCCCCGCTGCATGAAGAATGATTTCTGCTCACTACCTAGCAGAGGTCCACGTTCAGACTACAAACTGTCATTCTGCAGAACAAATGAAATGAGACTATCAGCCACACCGTGTAACAAGAATCAGGAGGATGTAGAAATGGGGGGGGGGGGCGTGTAGAAATGGGTGGAACAGGATAATGTGGAAACCGGAGGATGTGTTCCTTTGAAGAAAAACACACCAAAAGTGAGTAACCGACCACTATCTCCTTGGACATAGTGCTGGTGCAAGATTTCTAAAAGGCCGTCCTATTTAGTGTAAAAGAATTCCAGCACAGAGCAGGTGTAATAAGCAGCCGCAGGGTCAGGAGCTACACAGAAATGAGGTTTCTACACACACAAGGCAGACACAGGCTCAGTATTCACAGAATTTACTCCAGGTTACGGTGAAAACCAAAGCAGACGGTTCTTAATGTTACACATACCAGATAAATGACCACGAATCATTTAGTAGGTGACCATACTGAACACCAGTGACACGGGATAAGGTTGCTGACCTCCGAGAGCAAAGCCAGCTGCTGACCATTCGGATCTCAGAAACGTCAGGGAAACTGACTAGTGGGTTTCCCGGGTGTTGATCATTTTTGCTCTTCCCAGAGGCTTACAGACTGAGATGACATTAGTTTTAAAAGGATGCTTTTCAGCCCAGAATGTCTTCAAGGGCCACGGCATCTATGGCTGAGGGGACACATGACTACCTAAAGGGGAGCAGGCTTGAAAACCTAAGGCAATCAGTCAGTACAGGGCAATTTTGAAATTGTACATTTCATTCAAAGGTATGAATAAAGTTAACCAGATGAGGTCTGAGAATCTCTGTGTGCTGGTGCACCTTGAAGCTGAGGCAGAAAGATCACCGTGAGTTCAAGGCCAGCATGAACTACAAACAAAAACATCCAAACAAAGAAAACAGAGGAAAAGGAACAAAGGAGTTTGGGGATGCTAAAACCACATTGGACACACCACACTCTCTGCGATTACATCACTCCATGGAATCTATGCCCTAAAGTCATGCTTTAATACTTTAATCAAAGGGACACTGATTAAAGATGGTGCAGCACAGACTTAGGGAAGAAGGTGTCCCAGTGACACAGGGCATCCCCGGAAAGAGCAGGCCTCATAAGAGGAGAACCATTTTCCCTGTCTTCCCACTGCGGTGTATGACATCCTCATGAGCCTGAGCCGCCTTCTCCAGTGGATACGCAGAACCTATCACAGGTTTCACCCAACCTTTTTCTATTCCTGCTTGGAGGATGCCTGCGAATTGCTGAAACTCCTCCTAGAGGAAAGGGATTGGGGGGGAAAAAGTGTGTGATTGTAGTTTCGTGGCATTGGACCACATGACCAGAAAGGTCCTCTTGCAGATTTAAAGATTTGACAGTTTTCTCAGAACCGCCCTTTAAATTCTCTGCCATTCACACATATCTGGGACGGTGTCGGTATATAAAATACCGTCTTGAAAGAGCTGTGACTAGTGGTCCCTCTCCACACTGCTGCTCCCACGAACCATCTGCGGGCTATCCACCTCTCCAGTCAGGTGACCAAGCTTACCATTGACTTCAACTGCCAATCTGCTGACTAGCACAGTCAGACCATCCAGCTCCTTACCTTAGTGTTTGACGAGAGGGAGACTCCAATGATGCTTGTCTCTTTTACCATGGTGTCTCTTGGGTTTATCTCAATGCAACCTCTACACCCCACAACCTATCATGGAGACAGCAGGTGCACAGGTGAAGGTTGCTAGGAAACGGGGTTGACTGCTGGTGAGATTCAAGGAGGTGAAGACTCATACTTACAATGACCCGTCCTCCATAGGACAGAAGCTTCAGGTCACTGCTAAGGTTCTCATTGGCCAGCATCTCAATAATCACATCAACACCCTTGTTCTTGTCACCAACAGATGTCTGCATGATAAAAGAACAAGATGAAGGCAAGAGGCAGTTAAACCGCTTCTTTAAACTAACATCAAACCAACAGTGCATGTTTTAAAATAATCTAATTACAAAGCAACCAGCCACACTCTCTGCAATGCAAACTCTAGATAAGCTACCATAAACGGGCCAAATCTGCATGGATCAGTGTGTGTGTATGTGTGTGTGTGTGTGTGTGTGTGTGTGTGTGTGTGTGTGTGTGTGTACAAGTGGTTATCTGTGAATATCTGTGGAGAATGGGTGGGTACCTGTGTGTGGGTTGGGAGCTGTAGGTGTGTATTTGTGGGTGGGTGTGGTGTGTATTTCTGCCTGTGTGCATTGCATATTAAGCTGTGTTATAGGAGGTCTATTCTTTGATATACTAATTCTTTCTGTCGGCCCTGTTAAGTGTTGGTTCTCTGCATTACACTGGTTCTTGAAGACCCAGCAATGTTATAATTATTTTATATTAGATTTATATTACATTATAAGTAATAAGTATGTAAACCGGGCATTGTAATAGATGTAGAATGGATGTTGGGCACTTAAAACTAGGAATCAGGATGTAGACCCCACAAGCACAGCTTTTATGTAAAGGTGAGTACTGTGCCAGCAGAGGTAAGCCGTGAGCTACAGAAGGAAAGAGTTTCCTTTAACTGCCTAAACCGCTCAAATGAAAAGGAGTCCCTTAGACTTAAGGAAAGTGAAGGAAAATGACACAGGAGAGCCTGTGGGGAGTCTTCCTCGGACTGTAGCACTGTGGGAGAGGTGGGGAGTCTTCCTCACACACAGCACTGTGGGAGAGGTGGGGAGTCTTCCTCGGACTGTAGCACTGTGGGAGAGGTGGGGAGTCTTCCTCACACACAGCACTGTGGGAGAGGTGGGGAGTCTTCCTCGGACTGTAGCACTGTGGGAGAGGTGGGGAGTCTTCCTCAGACTGTAGCACTGTGGGAGAGGTGGGGAGTCTTCCTCACACACAGCATTGTGGGAGAGGTGGGGAGTCTTCCTCACACACAGCATTGTGGGAGAGGTGGGGAGTCTTCCTCACACACAGCATTGTGGGAGAGGTGGGGAGTCTTCCTCAGACTGTAGCACTGTGGGAGAGGTGGGGAGTCTTCCTCACACACAGCATTGTGGGAGAGGTGGGGAGTCTTCCTCAGACTGTAGCACTGTGGGAGAGGTGGGGAGTCTTCCTCACACACAGCACTGTGGGAGAGGTGGGGAGTCTTCCTCAGACTGTAGCACTGTGGGAGAGGTGGGGAGTCTTCCTCAGACTACAGCATTGTGGGAGAGGTGGGGAGTCTTCCTCACACACAGCATTGTGGGAGAGGTGGGGAGTCTTCCTCACACACAGCATTGTGGGAGAGGAAGATGCACTGTTACAGACTGCAAACCATGCTGAACAACAGCATGTTAGGTAAAGAACTCGGATTTTGGGTTTGGTTTGGTTTTATGTTTCAGGTGTTTGTTAATTCAGTGTTTTAGTTACCAGAAACTCAATAACAGACAGGAAAGTTAAACTTCCTCTTAGAACAGAGTTCCATTTCAGATATTTCTTAATAGAAATATTTAAAGGGACAGACATTTCTGGGGACAGAGAAGACAGAGCAATTGACTCTGAGCTCAGTAACACTTATCAGGACAGGGCGATATGCGGCTTAAGTATTAGATGACAGGGACTTGAGAGATGCTTGTCAGGGGTGAAACTGGCAGAGTAAAGGGGGCAACTTGGGGGCAGCAGGGAGAGGCTGATTTAAATGCACATGAAATAGGCTTATGGGGAGATGGCTCAGGGTAAAGTCCCTGCTCTCAGGCTAGCTGGAATCCCAGAGCTAGGGGCAGAGATGCCTAACTCCTGGTCCTGCTGGCCAGGCAGTCTACAGGGAATGCTGAGCTTCAGACTCACTGGGGGCCTTGTCTCATAATATAAGTCGGAGAATGACAAAGGATGTGCTACACACATTCATGAGCAGGTGCACACCTACATACATGCACACGCATGCACACACGCACACACTGGAACACACATTCACACACAGGTGCACATGCACATACACACATGCATGCACACACACACATGCATGCACACACACACACGCACGCACACACACACACACACACACACACACACTTAGACACACATTAACACACAAAATTTGACAACAGACATAGACAATGATATAAGGGCTCCTGTCAGGGAAACAGGTGAGTGCCTAGGACGGCTCGGCTGGCTAGTGAACAGAGATGGAACTGAGGTCAGAGAGCCAACAAGGGACACAGAGACAGCAGACACAAAGACGATGTACTAACGTGAAGAAGAGGGTCAATAGTGAAGTCAGGGTGCAGGAGAACAGCCAGTTTCAATGAGACCCAATGAAGACCTCCTGCGCCTGGGGATGAGGACAGACACAAGGCAGCTTGGACACACAGACTCTCCACCCACCAGAGATGACACACAGGCAGAACTGCACTGGCAGAGAGGGCAGAGCGCACTGTTTCCACAGTTAGGCAGTAAAGGAATGGAGAGAGGCGGGGAGAGCCTGGAGCCCGAGAACAAGAGCAAACAGAAGCTAGCAGGAAAGAGGAGTCACCCCCACGGCCTAGAGTCAGATGCTGCAAACACAAGCAGCAACTTTACCCAGTAACCAGTCTTGTCCTGGCTCAGACACACCCAGGGACAGCATCAGGAGTGAGCACCCGGTGCCAGCTCCCCGTGCATGGCACAGAGCAGAGCCCTGACTGGTGTTTTATGGCAAAGTGGTATGGTGGAAATTCACCCATCCACACATTCTTCCTCCTTGGATAATAACCTCTATAAAGCACTCCATGCCTGGGAAATTCTCATTGTCCTACCTCAAGAAAGTGCTTATAAGGATGAGCAAGAGAGTAAATGTGATTTATTATCAGTGGTATATAAATAGGAACGACGGGATTAGGTGAGCGTTCGATAGAAGCTAGTGGCTGAGCACGTGCCTGGCTAGACAGACCGACAGGTAAGAAAGATCCTGTGTGGGCTGAATGCTCCTCACTGTGGTGGATGGGATAGTGATACCCCCTCCCCAAGCACCCCATCCGCAAGCAGCAGCCTGGACAGGTCCATCCGGTTTGTCAGTCTGAGAACCTCGCCTGCGGTGGGAATTTCACATCCTTGATGGCTGCACAATGAACATCCTGTAGCTACAAGCTTACTTACAATGTGATCTTTCGATTGACTTTAGAAAGCCTCCATCTCATCTAATACGCAAGTGTGACAGCAAAGTCTGGAGAACTAGATGCTTGTCTCTGTAAATCATGTAAAATATGTATAGTGTTGAGAGCACGTGTGGAAACGGAAACAATGGTATTTATTCAGCAAAATCAGGTTAATTCATTGAGATGGTGGTTGTTAAAATGGCCTATTTTTAAAGCTAGGTGAGTCTCCTAGAAGCAATGTTTGACCTTCTGTAAAAAAAAAAAAAAAATGTTTACCTTGATTTTATCAATATAGTTGGCTTCTTTGTGATTAAACACTTCGTGGGCTCCATTTTGCAGAACAAGCTTTTTTCCTTCCTCAGAACCAGCTGTGCCCAAAACCTTTAAGCCATGAGCTCTGGCAAGCTGGCAGGTAGCTAATCCAACCTGAAAAACAAAGCATATCCTCCAGTGCCTACAGGGAACTGCAGATCTCACTAGTGCAGTGGTTCTCAACGTATGGGTCACAGTCCCAATGGAGACCCTTTTACAAGAGTCTCCCAAGACCACCAGAAAACACATATATGTACATTATAATTCACAACAGCAGCAAACCTACAATTATACAGTCACAATGAAAATACGTTTATGGTTGGGGGTCTTTACAACATGAGGAACTGTATTAAAGGGCCGCAGGGGTAGGAAGGGGAGAGCCACGGGGCTCCTATGGTTAAACCTTTCCTGGAGGAAAGACGCCCCCCCCAATGCTGTGCTCAGCATGCTTCATGGTGCTTGCTGAGGTCTGTCACTGTCTGTTATGCTGATGAGGAACTATAAGCTCAGAAGTGTATATCCTGTGAGCAAGTCTCATACAGCAGAGCAAGGCCAAACCCCGGCAGCGGAACACTTGCTAATACATGGTTTGCCCAGGAGGTACAGTCTTTAAAGACTGCCTTGATACTCCTTCCTGGCTTTATTTAACTAATCAAATAACATGTTCTTTATAACAAGCATAAGACCTCTACTGTGTAAGTTAGAAATATGCCCATGGATTTAATATTAAAAAAAATTGCACGCTAAAGAGAACAGAAGTAATAAATGTGAACGAACAACTGAGGCAAACAACAAGTACTGGGAAGAATAAGAAAACCATGGAGAGGGGCTGTCTGGGCCGTCAAGAAAGGTGACCCCGGTGAAATGAGGAGAAGGGGGATGGAGGGTGCAGGTCCCAAGGGTGCAGGTGGGCTAACTGGGCAGAGTGGAAACGTGCTCACGGTGCTGAAAAAGCAGAAAGAGGGATGGCTGGCCCAGGGACCAAGCTCAGGGACTGATGGAGGCTGACGGCTAGGTCCATGGCAAGGGAAGGGCTGGGGACCACGCTGAGAGCCGTGGCATTCAAGGAGCGCCAGCAGCTTTAAACCCGAATCTGGCCCGCATGCTGACAGCCAGAGACCCCATTAGATGCGGGCAAAACGGTGATCTGAATTAAGGTTTTTATATTATACCACAGCTTTACTCAGAGTCAAATCTAGAAAAGGAAACGAACAAATACTCAGCTGCTGCTTTTTCTTTTGGGGAACTCATTCTGTAGCCTCTCTGCCTTCTCGAGGATTCCGACCATGAGGCACCATGACTGGCTGTTATCACCTCTTACAGACAGGGTTTCACATGCAGACCAGAACTTCCACGTTTTCTACTCAAGACCACTGTTTGCCTGGATCTTATGTGGCATTCGGAATTACAGGCACATGAAACATACACACATCAGCAGTCTGGGTCTGACCCGTTATTCCGACTTCATGAGCATCAAGGGGAATGGCGCTTGACATAAATAGGTGACATTCATTGAATTTTATAAATATTAAGGTGGCAGACATGTTTAGGCCTACTTCAGAAATTGTCCTCCTCCTCCTTACCCAAAATCTAGTGCATTGTTTCTTAATAAAACTCGAGGCAGCAATTCACTAGCAGTTTTTAAAATCGAGTTCTTGTGTGTGTGTGTGTGTGTGTGTGTGTGTGTGTGTGTGTGTGTGTGTGTGTGTGTCTGTGCTGGCCTGTGTGCCCAGTGCACATGTAGAGACCAACTTTGAGAGTGTTCCCTCCCATACCAGAGCACTGAATTAAGGCTGAACATTCTAACCCGACACAGCTCACACAGAGTGTCAGCTGACACACACTAACAGGGTCGTGGGCCGGGCTGCTTTCCACCAAGCCAAAAGTCAGCAACCGTCTGGTAGAGGCAGGAACCTAAGTCATGCAAATGTCCTCTGGTAACCACAAGCTTGCACAGACGCACAAAGTAAATGTAAGGACCTCAATTTGAAAAGTAAGGAAGCTCTGATCGGCAAGGCTAATGGAACTGGGAGAGACAGAAAAAATAATTACAATGGTAAATGAGAAAAACTCACTGGAGCAGGGACAACCCTGCTCTCCTGGGCCAGGGCACCCCCAAGGACTGAAGGTCCAAGCAGGGAATGAGGCTCTGACAGGCTTCCCATAATCTAACCAAAGCAAGTGTGCAGGATCCTATCTGAGGAAGGGTAGAAACAACCATTAGGAGAAACGCTGTGTCATGGGGTCATTGCAATTGACTCCAACGACTTAACCTTTCTATTAAAACTCTGAATCTAATAAAATCACATTTTAAGGCACAGACTTACTGCAAACGTATCACCTAATGCCTCCTTTGCGCAGCCTCTCAGTTTTTCTAAAGAGCCCTGGCTACTATTTTCTTGCCAACAATCAGACTCACAATATTTTTTCAAGAGATTACGTGGCATTTTCTGCCCATTATTTTTCTCCAACTGATCTCACAAACACTAAAATGAGAGTCCCCCTCCAGTGTACTGGGACAGTGGCTGTGCTCACAAATCCACGTCATTTTAAACCCACAGCAGGAATGTGGATTAAGTGAGGACAGAGAGGACAAACTGAGCCAGACAAAAGCCAGTGTTCTGTCTCCCTCTGATAGGGCCGGAGGATCAGAGGTGCTTCTCACGCGGCCGCCAGCCTGTCCCAGCCAGCCAGGATTTAGCACTCAGCCAGCTCCGAAAACCAACAGTTTGGATCTTACCTTTTACAAAAGCAAAGCAATCCCTCTGAAGTGGCAGGGCTTTCTACAGGAGTGTAAAGGGATTTCCTCTAAACCCTTTCTCTCCACTGTATGAACAACTCTCTTCTCTACAGAGCACCGTGGCAATTTAAATAAACACATGTGTGTTTCAAACCTTCGGTTATTAGGTTACATTTAACTCATCCAAAACCAGCCTTTGCAGCTGGTTAACGATGAGTTTGGCTGTCTTTTCAAGCCCTACAGAGACAACCTTGGGTTGTTTTGGTAAATAGTCTAACATGCGAAATCCTGAGGGATTGATCCAAGTCACCGAGGAAGAAAGATGCCCATTATAAATAAGGAAGTTCATCTCCAAAGAGACACAGAGGAGCCTGACTTTCTGAGTCACCTGGCCACTTTCAGAGGCAGAGCCATACTGTCAGGATGCCATTACGTCATTCCGTGGGGCATGCTGGGTAACTAGTCACTCCTTTCCATGTCCTCCCCAGAGCACCCAGTAGTGAGCCATCACTCCGTAGGCCCCTGATTTGAAAAATGGGAAATCCTGTCAGCAACATTACCAAAGTCTCTCTGTGCTGACAATAAATTTCAAATGCGCTACTCTGGCTTCTCCTCCATCTTCTTGAAGACGGACCAGCTGTGACGTACCTAAGGATTCTGACAATGCTACACTTGGGGATTCCTTCGACAGCTTAAGTGCTGAGTTCTTGGCCCTTTCCCCCACTAAACATTAACTCTGTCAGGGTTCTGGTGCTGAGGACATAGCTCCATACCAAGAACTCTGGTTCCCATCAAGGTGTGTGCCTGTTGGCGACACACCAGGGATCCCTGACAGGAGTGACGCTGGCTACTACTGGCTGAGAGGTTCAATGAGCCTTCATTTGCTATCTTAGGGAGCACAGAACAACCACGGTTAATGCCTAGGACAGCTTAAAATGCCACATAATTCCGAGAACCACGGCACATGAAGGCAGAGGCAAGGTCAGTCTTGGCGCACTCCCAGCACAGGTGGAAAACCTACACATTAATGTTTTTTATGAAATGGTCTGCTGAATTTATTAAGCAAGAAATGCTATGGAATCAGGCATGGATTCCACTCAGCCTATATCTGAAGAAGTTTCATGGCAGTAAGGGGGCTCGGGGTGCAAAATGACTTCATCCCGTACAATGTCATATACCCAGCATGGACAGATGACAGGCTCCCAAGGTCTTGCCCCAGGGAGGAGCTACTGTCAGTTGATGGCTGTTATGGGAGGAAGAACACCCTGGGCTCCTACAGAGGATTCTCATCTGGGTACCACTGATTTTGAACACAGTGGGTTATTTTAAAAGAAGAAGAAGAGGAGGACATGAAGTTGGGAGGGGCATACTGGGAGATAAGATCAAACACACTGAATGTATGGATTAAGTCCTCAAAGGATAAATTTTTAAAATTGAAACTTAAAAGGCACAGAGATTTCAAGAACTGTCACGTGAGACCTATAACTCCATGCTCACTTGAATACAAACTTGAAATTATAGACACTCACCCCTCCGCTGGCCCCATGAACCAGGACGCTTTCCCCAGCTCGCACACGGGCACTGCAGGAGAAAAGCAGAGGCACCATCATTCTCCCTGTCAAAGGAACCAAGACCTGCCATCCCATCATCTGTGAGGAATGTCTACCCTTGCTTCCGTCAACACCCAAAAAGATGCTGCATCCTAACACAGAGCCAAATATCCTCTCACCCCAAGACCCAAATGATGGTCCCCACGGCCACAAGGAACACAAACCCCCCATGCACTGGGTGTCTGTCACCTGCCTGTGGCCGTGTTGGGTGCAGGGGTCACACTATAATGCTTAGGCTGCTGTCCTTGTGTGTTGGTGGAACTTCTGAACCAGAACTGAAGTCCCCCATGGCTATGTGTCTCCAGTGTCCCCAGGCAAGTTTGCTGCAGATCAGTCGCCATTATCCTATGTCCCAGGACTGCCCAGGTAACAGTGGGTAGGGCTGCTCCTGGCCATTGCTAATAGTGGGCCCTTGCTGTTCGACATCTCTAAAAAGTCAACTCTCAGCAGTCCCCAATGAGACTGTGCAGTCACCTAGGCCCCCAGGCCGTGCCTTTCACCTGTATGCACTTCAACATTCTTTTAGACCCCGGATGCTCGGAACGCGCACCAAGTCATACTAGGAGCATTTCACTGATCAAACACAAAGACCTTCACCACTAGGCCCCCTAGCTCATTCCAGAGATACGGTGGATGGCTCTTTTGGGGGGACCCTGTTCAGTCTGGAATGAGAGTACACTAGCCCCAAGTCCTTGCTCATGGCTTCCAGGTGGCTTCTTCAACAGCCTGCCTCCCGCCTCCAAACGTCTCCATCACCACAGCTTCATTCTTCTAGGTCTCATGGGAAACTCTGACGCCCTTTCCGTCCTTTTATCGCTGTTTGGATATCCACTACCTCAGTTCATCATTTAAAGGCTATGTAGGGCCTATTCGTATCTCTCTACTCTTCCACTGCAGCCTATGTCCTTTCCAAACACAGAATAAAAACCTGCTCTAAAACCGTAATGGTCTGAATGAGAATGGCCCACACTGGCTCATGTATTTGAAAACTTGGTCTCCAGGTGGTAAGATTCTTTAGGATTAGGAGGTGTGGCTTTGTCTCTCTCTCTCTCTCTCTCTCTCTCTCTCTCTCTCTCTCTCTCTCTCTCTCTCTCTCTCTTTCCTTCCCTCCCCCCCCCCCATGGTTGTGGTTCAGATGTAAGTTCTCAAATACAGCTCCAGCCCCATGCCTCATGGCCTGCTTCCATCACAATGGCCCATTTCCCTCTCTGAAACTGTAAGGTTGATATATGATATATCTTCTTTCTTTAATAAGTGGCCTGGGTTATGAGGTCATATTACAGTGATAGGAAAGTAAGACTATGGTGGTTTGAATAAGAATGGCCCCCTAGCCAGGTGGTAGTGCACAATCCTTAAACCCAGAACTCAGGAGGCAGAGGCAAGTGGAGCTCTGAGTCTGAGGCCAGTCTGACTTACAGAGTGAGTTCCAGGACAGTCAAGGCTACACAGAGAAACCCTGTCTCGCTCCCCGCCCCCCAGTCCCCAGGCATGCTTGAATGCTTAATCAGCAGAGAGTGGCACTATTTGATAGGATTATAAGGATTCGGAGGTGTGGCCTCAGTGGAGGAGGTGTGGCCTTGTTGGAGGAAGTGTCATTGGGGTTGGGCTTGGAGATTTCAAGGGCTCAAGCCAGGCCCAGGCTCATTTTTTCTGCTGTGGGTCAGGATGTCACTCTCAGCTACATCTTCAGCATCATTCCTGCCAGGTTCTCTGCTATGCTGATAATGGACCATGCCTCTAAAACTGTAAGCAAGCCCCCAATTAAGTACTTTCCCTTTTAAGAGTTGCTGTGGTCATGGTGTCTCTTCACAGCAATAAAACAGTGACTAAGACAAAGATACATATTTTCCTCAGAGTCTTCTATCTCCTTCCTGACTCCCAATGTTTTGAGAAAATGATTTTCATTTAAGGGACTAATTTCCTCTTTCTTCTCAAATGATCAGACTTTGGTCCCCTCTGTGATTGGCATCACCCCAAAATGCTGAATCACTAATGGCTAGCAGCAAGCAGCCACAGTCCAGGCAGAGAGGCTGTGACCTCAGAATGCTACCTCACCTGTGGAACAGAGCTCTGCAGGCTGTGAAGTATGGGACCCCCAGGGCAGCCCCCTGCCTGAAGTCCAGTGTCATGGGCAGGGGGTAGATAGTGTGATCCTCTGCAAGAGCAAATTCCGCATAGCCACCAGAGACTGTGCTGGTGCTGAAGACCCTGTCGCCTTTCTGAAAAAGATTTCAACAAACATATGTGGCAGAGATCCCAACTGCGCCAAGATGGCCGAGACCTGACATGGTGCCCGCTGACGGTGAGAGACAATCATTTCCATGTGGATGTCTCCAGCTCAGTGTCTTGCAAACACAGCTGAAACACTGAAGCTCTACATGTTTGACTAAGAGGGAACTTCAGAAAAGAAGCAGTAAAGGAGACAAGAACAGAAGACGCCCCTCAAATGCATGAGGACACTGGGGATGTTCAGTTGTGTTGTAGTAATTATTAAATGGATGGCTTAACCTTTTAACGCCCCCCCCTAAGGTCTCACTCCGCGGAGGCTGCTCTAGTGTGGAGCCAAGAGCACGGACTCTGTCACTCTGTCCACAAGCCACACTGTTCACGGTTCCCTTCCCAGGCGGTTCACTCCGCCTGCCCTGCTGCTTCTCTCCTGGGTGGACATGACACCCCTGTGTGTTTCTTTACCGCACCACCCGGCACAAGCATGACTCCAAACCCTGGCAGCTTTTCAAACAGGTTTATATATTAAATTCTCAATCCACAAACCCTCTACACAATAAGATTACATCCAATGGACAAAGATACAAAATGCCCTTCTATATGAGATAAAAGACCTATAGAGTCCCTTAAAATATTCATATCTACCTATCGCCAATTACGGCCACCATGATCTAGGTCTGCTTTCTCCAGCTCCATCTTGATTCTCTCTGCAGTCTCTTCCTTTTTCCTACCTTGTCTTCACCTACCTCTCCACTGTCCATGTATTACCTTAAGATCAATCTACACAGCTGAGCACGTACTGAGCTAGAGGCTGTATTCTTTCACATAAGCATCACGGTGACCCAGGGAAGGCCTGTGCTCATCCCCACTGCAGACGAGGATACCAGTTTCCTCCAATTAAGCAACACGTTGAAATAGAAAGAGCCAAGCAGAACCAATTGCCTCTTATAGCAAGACACAGAGCGCCCTGTTAATGGCCGTCTGCTGCACCCTGGCCGTGGAAACGCTGGCCGTCTGAACACCTGGCCTACATCCTTAGAAGATGTATAAGCAAGTAGATGTGCCATGGAACAGACAAAACGCTGAGCAATGATGCCCTCAGGATGCGGCAAATCTTTGGAAGGAAACTGAGAGCCGAAAGCAAGGGTCGCCATTGGACAGTGTTGCCTGTGAACTAAAGAAAGACTAAGCTAAGATGAATCCACTTTTATGGCTTGAAAATCGGCCGGATTGATTTCAGTGTGACTCAAACATTAAGAACTCACGAGAAGAAAAACCCAAGTTTGGAGTTCTGTGAGGATATCATCGGTAGCAACACACTGCCCCAGATCCCAAGCACACGCACCTCTAGGGGAGAAAGGAAGACATACAAGTGGAAAGCGAGTGAGCACGGTGAGAAAAGCCACGTGAGAGATGGAGAACGAGTGTCTCCAAGCTGCGGACATTAAAGACGCGTTGGAGGGCGTGAGCATTCGAGGTAGGGCTTGAAGGGCAGGGCAAGACCTGAAGAGCAGAACTGGTGTTAGGAAATGGCGAAGGAAACCCCGTGGCACAGGAGGCTGCCGAGAGCAAACGCTGAGCCAGGCCAAGCATCCCCCTGCTCATGCCAGAGCTCTCGCCTCAAAGGGAGTAGGGTTTATTCTGGAACCAGTGCTTGGGTGCAGGGACTTAAGTCAGCCCAAACGCTATATTCCGGAGTGTTAACAGACATCGTGGTAGGCAGGGACAGCAAAGCAGGGGATTTGCTGCCACAGGCTTTCAGTGCTGCCGGATGATACTCTCTAGGGTTAGCAGAACCTTGTGGTCTGTGTGCAGTCCCAAAGGTTTACTCAATAGCCACAAAGATGGAATATTAGGTCAAACACAGAGGTGAGCCATCTGAACAGTGGTTGGCTATTAGCAGGGCCTGAAGACAGACGAGGGTGATTTAGCTCAGGAGCTGTGAATGTTAACATGGGGTAGGGGGTTATTTTCTGGAAACTTCAGTGCAGACTCCAAGAGTAGGGAGGGATCTTACACGCAGCACACAGTAGTGGAAGAAAGAAGCAGAAACAGCACAGACGCGGCCCTGAGAGAGCAGGGAGTGTACGGAGAAGAGCAGTTCAGTACTGAAGAAAACAGCAGCACGAGTGTGCAGAGCTACAACAGTCCCGCCTCCAGTCACACCTCATCAGTGCCAAAGCCCACAAGCAATAGATGTGGGCCTTAGATCAAGCTTTCCAGGGTTAGGCCCCCAGGAGCAAGAGAGAGGCAGCATATATCTAAAGACTCCAGGTCACAGGGTTGCTTCAAGGGTAAGACAACCTGAACTAAGCCACAGGCAGTGGCCAGAAGAAGAGGAGAAAGACTGAGATGAGCCTCAAACAGCAAGACAACCTCAGTGGGCACAGATGCTCTGATAGACTGAGGAAGGGTCTCCTGGGGTGTAAACCTAAGTTTTATTCACCTGAGGTAATTTCCGCTGCTAAACTAGTCCTAGGCCTGGAAGCTTCTACCCTCGGTAAAATCTTACCTAGGGCTAGAATGTTTTCAGCCTCTAAGACTTACGGGTGAATAAGCTCACCCTTTCTAGTTCATTCTGATTCTGGCTGGCTGGCTGGCTGGCCAACTCAGCTATTCAAATGCCTCTCCCTGCTGACTGATTTAAACACGCTTCTTTCAGCTTCTGGCTGAACTGCTCTGCTTGGCCTCATACTAACTTTGGCAATACATTCTAATCTTCTGGCTCTTTCTCATTCTCTGGCTTGTTCTGTCTTTACCTGGGTCTAGCTTGTTTTTCTGTCCCTGAAACCTGTCTCTATACAACTCTATCTACCTACCCATCTATGTATCTATGTATCTATCTATCTACCTACCTACCTACCTACCTACCTACCTACCTATCTATCTATCTATCTATCTATCTCACTCTGTATGTGTGTGTGCGTGTGGACATACATGTGCATGCTACTCTCTCTTAAGTTACCTTCTTTCCTTTCGGTTCTCATTAGAGTTTGACACATCCTATTCTGTCAAATCTTTCTGATTCGTTACTTTGCCACTCAATTAGACAACACTTTCTAACCTGGGTGCTTCCTTCTGAAACTAACTTTATTCATTGTTTGGGATTAAAGGTGTGTGCTAAGGGCATGTCTGCACTCTGGCCACAGTGACCACTTTGCTGGATTAAAATCCCTCTATCCTGAGGAATGGCCAGCAGGAAACAGCCCTTCCTGTTTCTGTAGTGATGGACTTATCCTACACCTGCCTGGTCGAGGAAAGGAACACCTCGATTCACAGGACAATTAAGCACTGGAGAAGTCACTACTGTAACATAGAACTGGTCTTTGACGTGAGTATACTGCAGACAGTACCAGGTCTTAGTTGAATACTCTAAGGTAGAGACATTGGGTATAAGAAAGGAAATAGAGGTTGCCTATGACTGTGGATTTCTGTGAATACAGCATAACAAATACAGAAATCTGAGGTCTGAACGGGATTGAGGACTTGAGGCAACAGGACTGGGACAGCATCCAAAGAACAAGGGTGAAAACAAGGATGCTCAGAGGAAGGATGGCAGGACACGTTGCCTGGCAGAACCCAAAGTGAACATTGGATTTTGTTCTTGTTTTTGTTTAAGAAATAGTTAAGTGACTGAGAATGCCATTGTGAAGTTAAGAAAGATAACAACATAAAAGGGTCCAGAGACCTGAGAGTCCAGAGACCATTGTGGCATTAGCAAAGATTTAGAGATGCTATGGGGGCAGAAGCCCGAGTGTTAAGACTGAGAAGCTTTTCAAAAAGCTGCAGTAATCCGCCCACTTCCTGAACAGCAGCAGATTAAGTTTCTCTAACTCAGCCCGATTTTGGTAAATATGGTGCCAGGTTGAACAGGTTGAGAAATTAAGAGGAAAGAGGGTAGTTATAAATATGCACAGGGATACATGGATGTTTTATTATCCTCCAATAAATAAATAGATAGATAGATAGATAGATAGATAGATAGATAGATAGATAGATAGATAGATAAATGGAGTTAACTTTTCCTGTAATTTGTGAAAGGAAATCAAACATCTGTCTGTGCAGGACAAAGGCTGTTCATCTGCCAGGCCCGTTTGTTTTGTCCACTCACACATTTCCATTAGACTCCGTAGCTTTCTTTTTGACGAGGAATCCCCCCAAGCAGCAGAAATGTGCAATGAAAACCTCTCAAAGCCTTTAAAGCTAGAGTTAAATTTCAGAAGAACACTACTTAGGCAAAATAGAGATAATTAAGAGTGGAATAATACCTTGAAAGCAGACACACTCTCTCCAACAGATTCCACAATCCCAGCCACGTCGCTGCCCGGAGTGTAGGGTAGGGCAGGTTTCCGACTGTAGGTCCCAGAGCGTATGTATGTCTCTACTGGGTTGACACCGCAGGCGTGGACTTTGATTAGGACCTGTAATGACAACACTCGTTAGTTTGTCCAGAGCACTGAGGCATTTGCCTTACAACAGTGCTGTGTGGAAAATAATGCAACTAGAGAAACCATGACAGTAAAGCAAGCCCAAGGCAGCCCCTGCCTTCAGCAAGCCTGTACTCTAAGTCTGCAGCAGGAAATAAGGTAGACTAGCTTGCATGCTACATCCAAGACTTCTGGAAAACAATACACTATACAGAAAGAGGTGTGTTTCAGAGACCTTCTTGTGCACGTTAGGCCACTTCCTCTTCTTCTGAGATGTGTAGGTGGATTGTTATTTCCTGTGCCAGATAGTTTTTGCATCAATAGTCATCTGAGTACAAAGAATTTAGGCATTGCTTCAGGCTGCAGGAAAGCCTGTAGGGTTTTTGTTTGGTTTTGTTTTGTTTGTTTGTTTTGATTTTTTTTTTTTTATTAAAGAGTAACGCAGGTTGGTCCAGTGGCTCAGCCCATTGTGGGTGGTGTAACCTTGGGCAGGTGGCCCTGGGTTCTATAAAAAAGCAGGAAGATAAGTCAATTAGCAGCACCCCTCCATGGTTTCAGTATCAGCTCCTGATTGAGGTTCTGCACTATATGAGTCCCTGTCCTAACTGCTTTAGATGATGAAACACGATTGAAATAAACATATTCCTCCTGCCAGAGACCAACCAGTTCCAGAGCTCTGGCTCCCTTGAACGCAGCGGAGGGGAAAGAGCATCAGCAGGGACAAGGCTAAGTCTTGGGAGAGATTAAATTGCTTCCTATAATTGCATTTACCTATCTTGACTTTAGGCTGCTCTGAGGCCAGAAGCTGCAGGCCTCTGGGCCTGTTGACACTTGTTACTTAACAGCAGGGCATTCATTAAGTAAAGAGTTCCTTTGTTCTTTTCTCCACAGGTCCTCTGAGAGTTTATTTAACTGCTTGTCAGGAAGAAGAAAAAGGGAGACACTTTTTAAATGATTCTCATTTTTGGAAGTAAGCGGAGGAAAACCAGGTCAGACTTTATGATCTCTTCACGTCTGAGTGACCCTGCTGCCCTCCCTGTTCATCTCACTCTCCCCTGCTCCTAAGGGAACCGGACCCAACCGGACCCAGTCTTTGGTAGTTTATCTAGGAGAACCGATCACATGCTATCCCACACACCCCCCTACCCCATTTTCTTTTACAAAAGTTCACTAAAAATTCAAACATAAATACAATCATGAATTGAATAAGAAGTGTACAAGAGAGTGTATATGTGTTTCCACTAAGATCAGTTATCCAGCTGGACATATATTGTCTGTCCCCAGTTCCACATTGAGAGCCTAAAACTATAATTTTTGTGTCTAAGTTAGCATTGAAGTTTGTATAGATAAATGCAGCCAATATTTTTATCTCCTGTTCTTGTACTTACAATAAATCATTAGTTCCCTTTTATGACCTTTGGTTAATTGTTTCAAAACCCCTTGAAATATGTTCTAAGTTGTAAATGCCTATTTTTTTAAATCTCAGAAGCAATTAACTAGTGACTCGTGAAGACTAGCAGAGTTCCCTTTGCAGTTTTGATATCAGAGAGTACTTAATAGGAGTCCTATTATAAATGGCTTACTAATTACTACTATAATTTTAGGAATTCTTATAGAATCATCACTAGGAATTAAGAAATCATCTGTTTGTCTGTATAGAATGACTTTGAGATCAATCTTCATTGATCTGCAAAAATCTGCCCAACAGAGTAGGCTAATGCCTACGGATTATATATTCATTTAATTTAATAATGATAGGAACAGCATATCAATAGCCTGATCAAAACCTGGAAAACGCCATCCCTTCAGCCTCACCTGGAAGGGCTCATCCATCGTGGTTTACAGCCTATGGTGAAAAAGCTTTTAGCCTCTCCCATGGCTCCTGGTATCTCCCAAGTTGCCTTTACTTATGATGTCTCAGCACAGCAATACAAACCCTAAGTTGGTACCAGGGAGTAGGGCTACTGATGAGACAGGCTTGACCCTGCTCGACTTTGGTGGAAGGGAAAGACATTGCTACAATTTAGCTTTGCTTTGTTCAGACTGTGACTATACCTTTCGGAACATGAAAGCATTTAACTCATTTTTCAAGAGCCCATAGTTATAAGACTTTGAAGGGGGGAAAAAGCATCTTCAACAAATGGTGCTGGTCTAACTTATGGTCTGCTTGTAGAAGAATGCAAATCAATCCATATTTATCACTTTGTACAAAACTCAAGTCCAAGTGGATCAAGGACTGTGGGCTTACATCCGGCCTCAGTGCTGGGGTCTGGGAGTGCCACCTGGGCAGGAGGAAAGGGGAGGTGCTCTGCTCCTGTCCTGCTGTCCTTGGGTGTGAGAACTCTACCAAAGGCTAGACTGCATCTACTCTACACCGCCATGGGGGTGCGAGGCTGGAGGGAAACACCAATGCACCCCTCAGGGAGAGGTGCAGCCTTGGGAGAACGCAGCCCTGTGTGAGGGCCTCAGCCAGAGTGAGAAACAAACTCATGAAGCTAGACTCCGAAAAACCAAATAACCCAATTGAGAAATGAGATACAGAGCTAAACAGAGAGCTAAACAAATTCTTCAACTGGGGAATCTCAAATGGCTGAGAAGCTCTTAAGGACATGTTCATCATCCTTAGTCACTAGGGAAATGTAAATCAATACAACCCTGAGATCCCACCTTACACCAATCAGAGTAAGTAAGATCAAAACCTCAAGTGACAGCAAACGCTGTTGAGGGTATGGAGAAAGAGGAGCACTTCTCCATTGCTGGTTGGATTGCAAACTGGTACAACCCCTCTGGAGTTCATTCTGGTGGTTCCTCAGAAATTTTGAAAGCTGAAGATTCAGCTGCATCATTCCTGGGCATATACTCAAAAGATACTCCATATATATATTATTTTGAAGTTTTCAAAGTTTCTAAGTTTTTACATAGCCTTTGGATTTTTAAAGAGACTGAATTTTAAAGTGCTTGAATTTTTAAAGACTGTAGGACCTTTTAAGTTTGCAAAATATTTTATAATGTGATGTTGACATTAACTCATGTTCTTGGGGATGAACAAGAAAGGAACAGTGATGTGTTTGTGTGTCAAGTTGACAACGGGTAAATTATGCTGGCCAATCCTATATCAACTTGACACAAGCTATTAGTCATCTAAAAGGAAGGGACCTCAATTTAGAAAATGCACAAATGGGATAGGACTATAGGCACACCTTAATTAGTGACTGAGGTGTGAGGACCCAGCCCACTGTGGGTGGTGCCAACCCTAGGCTGGTGGTCCTGGGTGCTATAAGAAAGGCTGAGAAAGCAGTGAGGAGCAAGCCAGTGAGCAGAACTCCTCCACAACAGCTGCCTCAGCTCCTTTCTTCGGGTTCCTGTTCCACTGGAGTTCCTGCTCAATGGGGAGGTGGGCGGGGCTATTTTTAGGTAAAAGAAATATGTACAAAGATGGAAGGAGAGTTTGTTGGGGAAACCGAATAACTTAAGATTGTTAAAATCTACTGGGAGGGTGATAAGAAATGAACCTGAGAAGATGAGATACAAATAAAATGAAGAAAACAAATCTTATTAGGCTTGTGAAGCGTATTAGACTAGGGTATGGAGCACGCCTTAATAAGTGCACATAATGTGAGTCAAAAGGATATTGATAAAAGCCACTAGAGGCAATTAAATTCCACAGCTGAATTCTCTTAAGTGTAATCTGACAAAGCATTAGTGTTGGTGGGGGGGGGGGGGGATTACCTTCACCGTGTGAAAATTAAGAACCAGGGAGGTTCCTAAGGACAGAGCTTACTCAGAACTCCCATACTGTTACCATGCTATAGAGCTGGTTTTCGACGGCAGGAAATTGGTAGCCAAAAGTTCTTCCTTTTCAAGTGTCTACTTCACTAAGCATCAGTGTTACTTTGTCAGGGTCACACAGACAGGTAAACACTGCCCTGTTTCCGTGTCTGCAGCTCCCTGTGCAGCTGCTCTGGTCAGTCATTTGATAATTGTATCCACCTGATGGCGCTGTGGAACGGGAACGGCCACGTCCGACTGGAACTTCAGCACTTCTGGTCCACCAAATTCAAACACTCGAATTGCCCTCATCAACTTCGGACCCGTTGCCATGGTGATCTAGAGGCCAGGACAAATTAATGCATTATCATACTGTATGTAGCCTATCACTCCCCTCCCCCCAGAGGAAACAGATCAAATAATTTCTCAAACAACAATTTAATCCAGGAGCTTCCCACCGATCTCATTTCATTCCTGAGGACCTTTCATCTTAAAAACCCTTCAGCTACAAAGCAAAATACTTCATAGGACTTCCTGTGGGACTCACTGCTTTAACAAGGGAGTCAAGCATGCAAATTAAACATCTGGACCAATACCGGACCCACATCTCATGTCTCCTGTGCTATGAGCTTGGGTTGCGGCGCCTTAGAAATTTTACGAACTAACATTAGATTCAGGGATCCTTAGTCAAATTGTGAAGTGTTGCAAACATAACAAAGGAATAAGCACATTTATGCGGAGCTTTAACAAGTCAATCCTTTAATAACCTTATGGATGTAACTGAAGCCCCTCTGCACTCATCCTCCAAACTACCTCTGGGCATCCCTTTCAAGAATCGATTAGTACCAGAAACTCAATGCTAGTAATTGGCTAGCATGTTTATATGCATTTAGAGCAACGTGTGCAATTATTTTGTATATTTACTAACTTTATCTAGGTTGAATTGTACTGAATTGTGGTATTTCCCTTTTCCTCTTCACACTGAGCTTTTTAAATTTATTGGGTTATGGAAGCAGACTCCCTGCAGTATTTTTCCTCCGTTTGTCTCTATGTGTGTGAAAGGAGCTGCAGACAAAGCTAAGGCACAGGTGTGGAGGGCGGTGGAGAACAGCCAGGTATAGGTGAGTCCCAGGGACCAAACTGAGGTGGCCAGTTTTGGTGGCAAGTGCCTTTATCTGTTGAACAGTCTCACAACCCCTCCATAGTTCAAAAGGAGAAAGAAAATTGGAAGTTAAAGGACAGTGCACCTGTCTACACATAACAATGGCCCAGTTAGCTTTTCTGTAATCCTATTATTATTAAACAATTAGTTGAAAACAAGCTCTAAGAAAAGTAAAGCTAATTAACAAATGAAATATGTAACTGGAAACAACATAGTGACAGATGGGACGAACTGGTTTTAACTATATCTCCATAATCTTAACCATGGCCTATCATAATTTCTTTAAATAAAACAAATCAAATAGTTAGATTTTGCTGCTACCTAGGAGGTTTTTGAGATACAAAACCCAAAACCCGAGAAAAACAGTTTTCTATCCAGCTCAGAAAACGAGTCAGGCATAACATGAATGCCCCCGTGTCCTTATGTGTGGTCTCAGCAACAAACCAAAGTACAGCTCCCCAGAGTCTGGCTCCAGTGAGGCCGTAAGGCTTACAGAGCATGGGTGAAGACACTTACAGGAGTGCGGATGACTACAAACCAACCACACAACTGGAAAGTCTCACCCAGGATGGGCAAGAACTTCGCCAAGGCTGGATAGATGGAAACGCTCTCCAGATAACCCTCTAGCTTCTAAATACCCTGGCACCTTCTGCAACAAAGAGGCCAGGTGCAATTAGGACAGAGTTGCCCACAGTTGGCCCCGGGTACAGGAGGGAAGTGGCTGGAATATCAAGTAAAGGTGCAAGTGCCCTGTCTTTCTGTGAGGGAATATCAGCAGTCGGCAATCGTAATCTCGAGGGTCTGAGGGCCATCATGGCTTTCTGCAGGAGGTGACAGCTGTGACACTCAGAGAATAGCACTTTTCAACAGTAATCACTGTGCTAGACCCAGAAAATGTAAAGGCTGCTATGAACTGTACACATACACACACACACACACACACACACACAAACACACATACACACACACATGCACACACACATGCACACACACATGCACACACACACACTTCATCCTGATACTGCGAAGATGGGGCAGTGACTCCCTTTGCTTCTCTTACTCTCTTTCCCCACTGAGCCTTTGCGTTCTGTCCCTCCAGCCTGCTCCCACTACCTCTGCACTCAATCCCAGGATCCGCTTCATAACACTGGTGCTGTACCAAAGGGAATCTGCAGGGGGCCAGGCCCAGATTTTTGGGGTTCGGAGCTGAGGTGGAACATAGAGTTGGACGAAAGAAAAAAGACTGATGGTTCCAGCCTTGTGACTCTCTCTGCCTGTACTGAGGGCTAGAAGCTGGCAGCTTCTGGACACTTCACCCTCTTGCTTGTTCTGTGGCTGAGAACCGCTGGCTTCTGCCAGAAGGCATGGAGGAGAAGCTAAAAGCCAGCAGGTGACCTTCCTGAGACGGTACTGCCATGACGGTTCTCTCCTGCAGGCAAGGCCCAGGGGATTCTCCTGAGGAACGATTCCTGCTAGTAATGTGCTTTTCCTGTTATTGTGGAACACATATAACAATCACTAGGAGCAGATTTCAACAGGTTATGAAGATGTTCTGTCTTATGTGATGCTATCGAGACAAGTAGATGATTCCTTAATTCTTAATGACGATTCTACAAGAATTCCTAATATTGTACTAGTAATTATTAAGATCTCTTATAATAGGACTACAATTAAGTCCTTTCTGATATCAAAACTCCAATGAGAACTCTGCCAGTCTTCAAGTTAGTTGCTTCTAAGACAGAAAGCAGGCATTTACAACTTAGAGCGCATTCCAAGAGGTTGTAAAACAATTAATCAAAGGTCATAAAAAGGGAACCAATGATTTATTATAGGTACAAGGACAGAGAATAAAATATTGACTCGGTTTATTTATACAAAACTTCAATGACAAATTAGTTATGGTTGTTAACTCTCAATGAAGCTGTAGAGCTGAGACAGATAATGAACAATTGGCCAGATGATTACTCTTATGTATGTAAACATTCTATTTATGATTTGAATGTACGTTTAAACTTCTTGTGAACTTTTAAGGATGCTTGGATAAACCATGTGATCCATTCTCCTAGAAAAGGTACTAAAGACTAGGAAAGATTACAGTGTAATGAAAGCAAGGCCATTGTTACATCAGAGCAGGAGGAGGAGGAGAGAGCAAGAGTAGGAGGACTTGCTTTTGAAAGCATTTTTGGAAAAGGTATTAGAGAGCAAGAACAGAACTTTTTAGAGAGAACTTAGAAATACAGGCTAAAATCATTTTTCAAAGTGTCCCCTTTTCTTCCAGAGACTTCAACTAGCAGGCTGGGAGTTAGAGCAGCAGGTTCCTCAGAGATAGAACCAGGTACTTTACTTAATCCCCTGCTGTTTTACTTTGAGGTGCTAAAGGCCAAAGGTCAGCTACCATAGTAAAGTGACTTAAACTTAAGACAGGTAAACATTTTATTATAATAAAGGCAACCCTAAATACCTGGCAAGCCCAAGTCTTGCCCCCCACTGACAGAGAGAACCAGAAAGAGCAGTTGGAGCTGACCCCCCCCAAACACTCACACACACACACACACACACACACACACACACACACACACACACATACACACACACTCACACACACACTCACATATACACACACACTCACACACACACACACACACTGCCTACTTTTCTCTTTAACTCTCTGTTAAGTATGCACTGGGGAAACTTAACCCAGTGCTGACTTAACAGAGTGCTGAGAAACTTAACTCTTTGTTACTGTTTTGTGCTTAAATAACTGCTAAAAAGAGCTCTTTTCTCTTTTTAATATTCTGTGCTTTTAAGCACTGAAAACTCTCTAACTCAGTTTCTGGCAGATTAATTCATGCTGCTCAGTAATTAAGTTCCAAATTAAGTACAAGGATTCATTGTCAGAGCTCCTTTCACTGGAGAAGTCAGCCAGGAGCCCCTTGCTGGCCAGGCTGGGGGGGGGGGGGGGTCTTGAAGTTCATTAACTCTTTTGAAACCAGAGAGAAGGAAGAAGTCCCTCACACAGACAACACACGCACCAAGAAACATGTATGCTCTACCACATTTCTTTACTGCTGTCAGCCTTTTTACACTTCTGGACAAAAAGTTCTGTAAAAAAGAATTACGTCATAGATAAAATGTTACAGAAAAGGGGAGTTACAGAAAGGTATCAGTAGCAATTTCAAAGCACTGTTTCATACTGTCAGCCCATAAGTTCAAAGCATCCATTTTTACATAGCCTTGCCTTATCATAGTGCATACCCGTGGCTTCTTCCTTGGACCTGAGTGTTATTCATTGAGCACAAATTTACCCCAAGCCTATTTCTCCCTTTAGAGTAATTATGAAAGCTCGTTGTATTTCTTATTATGAAGCCTTTAATTACTATTATGAGGAATAGGCCCTTTCTATTCCTGATTCTAACTTTATCACATCCTTCTAGCAAAACAACTAAAACAACCTTAAAACTTTCTTCCTAAAATGATTTGAATCAAGTCAGAAATTCTATGGAATTATTAATTCATCTAAACAGCATTATTTTATGAAAGTTCTTCTTTATGTTGATCTGTAGAAAATCTGCTCAATAGGGTGGGGTTGATGCCTAGGAATCCCTAGATTATGATCAAAAAGACAAATCAGCTGCAAGAAGCAATCCTGAGATGAAGTCTCTTGGGATCTTGCCTCTCACCCATCATAAGACTCCAGGAAGATCACCTGTTAGCCTTTCCTAGATGGCTCCTGACAGGAATCACAAGAATAAAATAACATGATACACTAACAGCAATTATGAAAACCCTTAATTCTTCATAATATCTAGCTTTCCCTAAAAAGTATAGTTTCAAATCTCCATTCATTTAATTAGCTTCACAATAGGCAAAAATATAAAGTTGCTGAAAAGGTTACCTTATGCAGAGCTAAAAAGCCAAGTTTCCTTTTATGAAACCAGAAGACATTAGAAGAGATTCAGAAACCCTGGCAGGTCACAGAGGCCAGAGCAGGGCTAGAATTCAAGTTCAGTGCTTTAAATGTTAGCTGATTTTGTTTTCCTTAACTTACAATCTTCCAACTTCACTTTTGGAAATGTTGGCATAGACTGTCCTTCATTTCTCTGAAATGAATTCTGGAATGTATTAGAAATTGGGTATGAAATGTCACCAAGCTATAGGCTGGGGCACGTATTTCCTCATGAAGACGTCTACTTGGGTTTTCTTCAAATGCCTATAAATTGGGAAATAGAGTTAGGAATAAAAGAGATATGGTTCTACAGGAAAAGCAATCTACCCTGATGGTACAGAGAAATATAATCTACCCTGATGGTACAGGGAAAGCTAATCTACCCTGATGGTTCAGGGAAAACTAATCTACCCTGATGGTTCAGGGAAAACTAATCTATCTTGATGGTACAGGGAAAACTAATCTATCTTGATGGTACAGGGAAAACTAATCTATCTTGATGGTACAGGGAAAACTAATCTATCTTGATGGTACAGGGAAGGCTAATCGACCCTGATGGTATAAGTTGTCTAGCATAGGCTACCTGTGGGGATTGACTGCAACAGAGTAAGAGTTATCATTACTCGTGGTCTCACACTGGACAAGGAGCTTTCTGCCACTTTGGAGCATCTCACACTGTAGTCCAGGCTAACCCAAAACTCAGTTCACAGGCCAGGTTGGCCTGGAGTTCTAGGTGACTTTTCTGCCTCAGCTTCCTAGTGTATGCACCATCATGCCTGGTTTGTTTTGTTTTTGTTTTTTTTTTTTTTTTTAGTTTGTTAATTAAGCTATGGTTTAAATGGGCTTTTCTATTTATCAAATACATTTGTTGTGAAAATTGTTTATAGTACCTTGTTTAATTTTTTATTTTACTTTTTATTTCTAGGACATACACAGTTAAGAAATCTTTCTCCAGACTCTGCTTGAACTCATAGGTTAAAATGAAAGTTCATGGGATAGGGAAAAACAT
Source organism: Micromys minutus (assembly GCF_963924665.1). Lineage (NCBI taxonomy): Eukaryota > Metazoa > Chordata > Mammalia > Rodentia > Muridae > Micromys > Micromys minutus. The sequence continues at coordinate 85,133,098 of NC_137973.1, read as the reverse complement.
TAGAAGTCCACCTTAGCATGGCGGTAACGGGTCGGTTCTCAAACTCAGAGTAAAGACATTCCTAAGTGGACAAGAAGTCCACACAGTGGCCTTTGCGCTTTCAATCATTAACAGGTCTTGTCTGGTCACCGGACTGTGGCAGGAACTTTAGGAATTGTAAATGCGCAAGATGTAGTTAACAAAGTATTAGGTTTTTCTGACTGTCCTCTGTCTCTCTGTCTGTCTCTCTGTCTCTCTCTCTGTCTCTCTCTCTCTCTATCCCTCTTCTTTCTTTTCAAGACTACTATAGGTGGGTGTCACTAAGTCTAAAATAATAATAATAACAACAACAATGCCTTCTGCACACATACTGGAGGCCAGAGCACAGAGTTCCCGTACTGCACCTGGAGAGTCGTGAACTCAGAGTTGGGGCACAAGTGCTTTGGTGGAGGCAGGAATCCCCAGATATCAGCAAGCAGTTATCCCAGTCTGAACCACCCGGTGGCCTGCTGCGCTTAACTCCAGGGTAGATCCAGAGCCTATTACTTAAAAGAAAACAAAAGAAAAAGAAAAAAGGAAAGTAAAAAGAAAAGGAAAAAGGAAAGGAAATGAAAGAACAGAAAAAGCCTCCCCGCAGACAAGACTAAAAGCTTGCTTGCGGTCCTGGACGACTCACCCTCTCTGCAGTAGGAATCAAACCTCCTAAGCTCCAGAAGTTCCTTTGGAAATGGGCCTGCTTTTCCAAACTTTGCGAGGCTCCACCTCACGGGTTACACCTCTACGGTCAGCGACCCAAGTCTCACTCCCGGTAGCGCAAGTGAGGAAGTTTGGTCCTCTCAGGCCACCGTAGCGCCAATATGGCTGCGCTCGTGGAGAAAAGGGCTAATTCCAAATCAGCGAGAGCCAACTCCAGATCGCTCGCTCATGGAACGCAACGCAGAGTTTGGCCGATGGAAGGCACAGAACCTGAGCAAGGCGGATCTTAGCCGGAAGGGCAGTGTGGACGAGGACGCGGTGGAGGTGGTGGAGCTCCTGAATTCGCGGGAAGAGTTTTTCACCACCAGCTCCTGCGCAGGCCGCATCCTCCTTCTGGACGGGGTGAGGCTCCGGCCGGCGGAGCTTGTGCGGTCGGGACGGTGACCTCGGTCACCTGTGCTTCCAAAGAGTTTCTTGTTATCTCCCTGCGGCCCTTACAAGCGATGCTGTAATGCTAATAAGCTCCCCCCATCCCCCTGTGGTGGAACTAGCTTAGGTGGCAAAGCTAGAAAATTGGGTTTATAGAATTCAAGAAGAATTTGAGTCTCTAGTTTCTTGGGTCACATCCAACCACGCTCCAACCCGCTCTTACCAAGTCGCTGTCACTACTAGCTGGGCATCCTAAGGAAAAGGGGTCTCTGCCCCCTGGTGGTCGACTTCATTGTTGCAGCCCTGACCATTTTTTAGCTCTAAATGAAACAGTGCTTGTGGATATTTGGAGAAGCCTCTGGCTGGGAACTATTGACTGTTAGGAAATTTTCACGCTCTCATCCTCTTCCCGTCCCAGAAACAGAGGATAACTAGACAACATCGGTTGCATAGGATTTTGAGTGAGCGAACTAGGATAATTTATTTCCAACATTTAGCGTCACGCCTGGCCCACATGGCTGGTTAAAAGTTGCTTTACGTCCCGCTTGGTTAATCACCGAAGTCCCAGATTAGCAAGGTCTGTTCATGTTTATATTGCGCCCATCACTCTCGTGTTCATGGACACTCTTGCTCTCAAGCTAGCTGCCCACACCTCTTCCACCACCTGCTCTGCCTGGGATTTTTTCAGAACTTTTCTAATGAGTCTCTGAAGCACTATTTCTCTCCTCTAAGCCATGTTACACAACACATTCATTATACACGCATACATATATAATATATGTGTGTATGTATATATATAAAAGCATATATACATATATAATCATAAATAGAATAATACACTATATATTCATATGTTTGCCTTTAAAAGCAGAATTTTCTTGGCTAAATAGCCGTATACTTTCTTACTTTAGAAAATCCAAATTTATACTGTACTTTATTCTGCAATCCTTTCCTTTTTTAACGAATTGCCAAAATTGAACTATTGTCTTCTTTCCTGTTGCTGTGTTGCTCCTGTCTTTCACTTAGGAGTGTCAGTACGCAGAACTGAACTTAGGGTCTCGGTCATGCTTAGCAAATGCTCTACCGCTGAGTCACATCTCCAGCCTCCTCCTTACCTTATTTTATTTTATTTATTTTTACATTCTAAAACAGGGTCTTTTGAAGTTGCCTAGGCTGATCTTGAACACATTTAATAGACCAAGGAATCCTTGAACCTGTGATCCTCCTGCCTCAGCTTCTGGAGTAGCTGTTCTGTAATGCTTCCCCTATATCCACATACCTGAGACATAAGTCTCCAAGCTCCAGTATTCTGCCAGATGCAGAAAGAGGTGCAGACCAGCACAGTGCCCACTTAGCAGTGACTGTTCATCCTGAACTGTCTTGGGACTCTTTCTGAACCTCTTTTAGTTTATGTTTCTTGTTCTTTGGGGCCATTAATTTTCTCTGCCTTATTAGAAAAGAAGGAAAATGAAAAAAAAAAAAATCAGAATGAGAAAAACATAGATAAACCAGAGATGCTCCAAGTCATGGAATTAGATTCTGTCCGTTTGTTAAATGTAACCCACTCATTTGGCTGAGGTTTGTAGCCAGCACAAGGCCAAATACGTGTTACTAAAGTCTTACTATGAAAACCAGTTATTCAGGGCCCATCTGAGACCAGGTCCCAGAGGATTCTCCTGAGCTCTGTGTACCTGTTATTTCAGAGATAACAGTGATCTTCATGTATGTGGTTCTTTGCTCTTTCTTCGAGGTTTCTGAGGGAAGGATCTGTATATACCTATTAGAATTAGTGCTGCCGTGAAAGCCTTCCCAGGTCTTTGGCACATCACCCCTCACTTCTTTGCAAATACAGCCCACTTTAGGGATCTCAAGTGTGCAAAGGAGTGGCCCATCACACATGTCAGCAAATGGTGTGTCTTCCCTTGTTTTAGCCACACTGCTCTATAGGAGGTGCCCCTTCCCCCTTTTCATTCTCTATGATGAGATGCCTCCTCCTCATCCTTTTCTGCCAACTGCATGACCAGTGGGGCATGTGACCCCCGGTAAGTGTACTCACCTAGTGTTCATAAGGCCTTGGGTATCATCCCCAGCATCAAAACACAAACACAGAAGCAAACGTAAAACAGACGCTTGAGTACTTTTTACCTTCCAAGTCCTAAGTTATTTGAGTTGACCTTTCTTCTAGTTTATTTTAACCCAAAATATATTGAATTATTTTCATTAATCCTTTTGAGTACTAATTTATGAATGCTCATCATATTATACAAGACAAATGCACTTATTTCGTTCAAGTATTCTAATTAAGTTGTCTGTTGTTTTAGAGCACAAATGGCCCTGGAGTTCAGAAACAGAACTGTTGCTGGCTGCTGGTCACACACAAACCTTGTGTAAAAGATGATGTGGTAAGTTTTTAAATTAAAAAGTAAGCTTTAAAGATCCAGTTTAATAAGGAATAGAACATGCCTGTGTAGTCGTCCTGGCTTGAAGACTATGAAGTCTAGAAAGCCTTTGCTGCAGCTGTCCCGTTGAATTCTGGGAGGTGACCATGTGGAAGTGTCCACGGGCCTGCTCTCAGCAGAGAGTTTGGGCATTTGGCCCACTAAGTCCAGATCTCTCACTCGGCTCTGTTATTTAATAACTTTGTAACCTGGAAAACAAGAAGAAAGGACTTCACTCTGCATTGCCGGCTTCCGTGTTGGAAATAAGTGTTTATCATTTACCAGGATCACTTCTGGACACGCTCATGGCTGTACCCAGTGCGTGCTCTCCGACCTGGAGTGTTAGGTGAGCACAGGGAAGGCTGTTTCAGCCAGACACCTTCCCCTCTTGGTCTCTGTAGAAATCCAGTCCCTTCTGCATAGGAGGGATCCCTCCCCTTCATAGTCTCCTTAGGGCCAATATCCCACCCCACCTGATAAAAAGTAAATAAATGATTGAATAAGTGTAAGGAAACTTTAAGTCAAATAATAAAATAATAATGTTTGTAGTGAAAATGTCAAGAAAGCAGAAGACAGAGGTACCTCAGTGTGGGTGGTGAGCCTGAGAAGGTGGGTCGGAGGACGTACGGTTGACAGGACAGGATGGGGCAGCCATACCTCATGCTGACCTTTGGTTCCCTTAGATGGCAGCTTTGAAGGGTGCAACCGGCGATGCTGTTTTGAAGTTTGAACCATTTATCCTCCATGTGCAGTGCCGGACACTGCAGGACGCACAAACCCTGGTAAGACTTTGAGCTTGCTCTGCATTTAGGCGTCTGTCAGGAGAATTAATTTTAGACGTTAAGCCACCTTTTTAAATGATTTAATGTTGATTTATTCAGCTAACGTTTAGACTTAGCTATTTTCACCTGTTTGATTGCTTTAGTTATTTATGTCAAGTGCTAGGAGCAGGGAGTCCTGGTAATCCCTGGGGAAATAAAACAAGAACCCGCACGTGGCCTGCTGTCTCCCTCAGCACCCTTCCTGTGAGTCTCCTGGGCTGTGTCTTGGTTTTCTAGCTGAGTTCTACAGGAGAGCTCTGCATATTTGAAATCTCCCTGCTCAGTTTATGCCTTTAGCTTGCTCACATGTAGAGTTGTCTCATTGCAACTGTAATTTAGTGAGAACACTCTCTGCGTACCACAGAGCCTCTGGGGAGAGCTGTGTGCAGGTCCTGCCTCACAAGCTGCTCTGAAGAAGTCCCTGAAGCTAAGGCTCAGGAGGAAGGAACAGAGTCCGGCCTACAGTGGGAAACAAGGTTCCAAGCAGGTTAGAATGTCCCCAGTGCAGTGTCAGAAGCAGGAAAGGATTGGTATATTCACCGAGCAGATGGAGCAGGACATAGAGGGAGAGGAAGACGGAGATCCTTAGGGCAGAAGAACAGGTGCGCACTGTGTTTCGGAGCCTAGTTCTGCTGCATTGTAGTCAGGGCTAAGCTGTAGTGGCCACTGGGGATGTGTGGCATGGCCTAAGATGACATCACAGAACATGAGAGGGAGACAGATTCAAAATGTTTTAGCTTTTGCATTAGCAGAGTGATATAATTCAGGAATCCGACAGCCTGCAGGGAGGGTGGTTAAGGAAATCACAGTGTCACAGGTCACAGTGTCACAGCCCATAGTGTCACAGTCACAGTGTCACAGGTCACAGTGTCACAGCCCATAGTGTCACAGTCACAGTGTCACACTCACATAGTGTCACAGGTCACAGTGTCACAGTCACAGTGTCACAGGTCACAGTGTCACAGGTCACAGTGTCACAGTCACAGTGTCACAGTCACAGTGCCACAGTCATAGTGTTACAGCCCATAGTGTCACAGTCAGTGTCACACTCACATAGTGTCACAGTCACAGTGTCACCTCACATAGTGTCACAGGTCACAGTGTCACAGTCACAGTGTCACAGGTCAGTGTCACAGGTCACAGTGTCACAGTCATATAGTGTCACAGGTCACAGTGTCACAGCCCATAGGGTCACAAGTCACAGTGTCACAGTCACAGTGTCACAGCCCCTAGTGTCACAGTCACAGTGTCACAGTCACAATGTCACAGCCCATAGTATCTCAGTCACAGTGTCACAGTCACATAGTGTCACAGGTCACAGTGTCATAGTCCATAGTGTCACAGGTCACAGTGTCACAGCCCATAGTGTCACAGTCACAGTGTCACAGGTCACAGTGTCACAGCCCATAGTGTCACAGGTCACAGTGTCACAGGTCAGTGTCACAGGTCATAGTGTCACAGAGTTATAGCACCTCAAAGAAGACCCAGGTCCAGTTTACAGGGCTAATCCCTGTGGAGGCCAGATGCACTCTCCTGGGTCAAAGTCATGGTGGAAGTGTAACATGTAGACTGCATGAGTGTAACATGTAGACTGCATGTGTGTAACATGTAGACTGCATGTATGTAACATGTAGATCACATGCATGTAACATGTAGGTCGCATGTGTGTAACATGTAGACTGCATGTGTGTAACATGTAGACTGCATGTGTGTAACATGTAGATCGTATGTGTGTAACATGCTGGCTGCATGTGTGTAACGTGCTGACTGCATGTTGCAGTTCACTGCCTGTGAGCTCATCAGTGTTGCCCCTTCTGTCAGGTACTTGAGAGAGTAGAAAAGGCCCATGGTCTGTGAGGGAGGTTCGCGGGGACTGGAGCAGCCTGAGGAGATGGAGAGCTGGGTGACGTTAGGTGTGATCTGAAGGCCAAAGCAACAGGGATGGGGGTGGGGGGTAAAAAGCACAGGCAAACTCCCTCTGGAGCCTGGGTCATCGGATGGGCGATGGAGTCCCATGTCAAAGCCAGCCGAGGAGGAATGGGATTTAAAACAGTCCGCTGTGGGCGAGTGTTCTGACCTGGAGATAGGACCCTCCAGTACAACCCGTGTGGCACCCAGCACAGGGCACTGATGAGATCTCAGAGGGAGAGCCGTGTAGAGTAAGTTCTCCATGCCTGCACTTCTGATGTGTGAGTCTTTGACCATGAAATGTTTCAGAAGCATCCTTGGCCAAACTACCTGTTGTATATCAGTGTCCCTGTCTCCACACCCCTCCTGTAGTTGTGACTGCTTGGCAACCAATCTCTCCTTCACTGCAGAACCCCTCTGAGGGACAAAACCATGCCGAGTCAAGAACTGCTGAGCTGACAAGGCCTGTGCCCTGTAGTGGCTGACCAGACCTCCGAGGGCCCATGGCTGCGGCATGTTGAGGCCCATAACATCTTACAGCTGCGGTGTTAGGACTGGAAAGAACGCGGAGGGAGGGAGCTTTGTCCCTTCTTAGAGAAAGCACTTCATTGACGTTCGCTTCTGCCTCACATGGGTTGGTTATCTGCCCAGTTTACAGTCATTGTTCAGAAGCCCATTTACCCTCTCCTGGTGCCAAACACATGAATAGTTTTACAGTTGTCTGCTTCTTACAGGACAAAGCTGAGTCTGGCTTGTTGTCATACCAGAGCCTAGGGTGTCGTGTTTTCTTGCAGCATTCAGTGGCAGTTGATTCTGGCTTCAGGAACTCTGGCATCACCGTGGGAAAGCGAGGGAAGGTCATGCTGGTAAGGAGCCCTTGACAGGTCGCTTGTGCGGCTGCTGTCTTTTCACCCAAGCTCCCAGATAATGACTCTGAGTTGTTCATGAATACATACCTAGACCACAGTGTGGGCTTGTTCCTGCTAGCTCTAATTCATTCGTCCTGTTTAAGCGAGTCTGAGGTCTGTCCTGTGGCTGGGTATTGCTCCTCAGCTTCCTGTGTCCAACTTCCCAGAGTGCAGGTGGCGAATCTTCCCGCCTGCTGTCTCCCTGCATCCCTCTGTGTGTCCAGATGTCCCACGTGCATCAGCTTCCTGCCCATCAGCTTCTTATTGACAGGTGATGCTTCCATATAAGAGACTCTGTGGACACGGGTCTGTGAGTCTGGCATGAACAAGACTGTTAGGGCCGTCTGTTCCCTGTTCTTCCTCCTTCTCAAAATGCCTTACTGTTGTCTGTGCCCCAGACCTTCCCGAGAAACCCAGACGTTGGATTCGTATCCGAGTCCCTGTTTTTAACCACACTCTGCTTACTTTCAACCTGTTCCTTGCTCTACCGGCCTCGTGCTAAGTGACCAGGGACGACGGGATGAGTATGGTTGTGCCGTGTAGGCAGCCTCATAGGCGTCAAGTCCTCCATACTGGTAACCTCTGTCCTCTGCTGCACTTCATAAACGTGTGTGAGCTCCATCACGCCTGCCTCTGCTGACTCCTTGGAGCTCTAGCCAAGTGCAGCCCACAGCGGGGTTCTCTGCCCTCTGACCAATGATTGCTTATAGCTTGTTTGGTATCACTGCATCGAAACTGAGTAGTAACACTGTGTGATCTGCAAAATCAAGGAAATGTGTTATCTGTCCCTTCACAGGAAGTGTTTGCAGCCCTTGATCTAGACCCCAAGGTCCTTTCAGCCTTTGCTCTTTTTGTTCTTTCCTGGCCAAGCTGCTCCATTCTGCCCAATTCTGATGTCTGTGGTGTGTGCTGTCCGCACAGCACACACTGTGTGAACACTGTCAGATTCCCGCTCTGGCAGCTCCCTCCACTGTCTAGCAAGTAGCCCATTTCTCAACTAGAGGTGGCGTGCAAAGCGCATGACTAAGTAGTAGATGGAAACCTTCACTCCACAGCATCCTGGGCAGCCAAGGGAAAGCTCACACTTTTCTTTACCTTTCTCTCATTTTCCGTTTCCAGTCAGTCGCTGGTCTGATCTGGTCTGATCTCATCTGCCTCTGTGCCTTTGCCAGCCAGGCCCTGCACCTTGGCCCTGGTCCTGAACCAGCACTCGGCATCCATCCCTCCTTTCTGAGATCGTCTCCTCCAACCTTTCCAGTCCCTGACCAGTACTGCTGGAATCTCTCCTTTAAAACACCAGGGTTTCCCACACTTTTCCCTGATACTTAAACGTGTGTGTGTGTGTGTGTGTGTGTGTGTGTGTGTGATGTTCTAGCCATGCAGATCTGTTCCTCCGCTATTGCTGCTCTGACTAGAGCCTCCACTCTCTGTTTTTATGTGTGATAGAATTATCCTTGTCCCTGGAAATTCTACACAAATGCTTGCTTTGGTGTGGAGCTGAACCCAGACTTCACCGAGCATCTATCTTGTTATTAGCATGTTTTACTTGTGAGTGTGTGTGCACACATACAGGATTCATGTGCTGCTTCTGTCTGAACACCCAGGCTACGCTGTGATTCTGGGCAGTTGTTTATTTCTAAGTGTGAGTTCTTAGAGGCAGGGACCAGGCTGTGTTCTCCTGGTTTATCTTGGCTCCCTAGAAGCTCAGTGAAGATCCAGTACATGAGTTTCAGTTCCTCAGTGCAAGTGAGTTTTGTATGGATTTTTCTTTGTTTTCTGTTTTGTTTACTTCTGTGCTTCTCTACCCAGCTTTGGGGTGCACAGGGATGTACTGGCTGTTCCCACAGTTGCTGAGATCAGCAGCCTCATGGCACTGGAGAGGCAGCCATGCCTCAGGCTGGAAGCAGGGCTCCTGAGCCCCGGCAGACGCTCTAAGACACGCTGACTTTCCCTGAGGCCTCTGTTGATGTGTACTGTTTCTGTTCGTAAAGCTTCCTAAGCCACAGTGAGATTGAAACTGCACAAAGTTATTAAATCCTGTGTGTTATCTCCTTCTCTGAAAAGGATGTATAGACTGTCCTTGCAGAAGTCTGCTCCGGCTCCTTTGGTTGGTTTGAATTTGGTAAATTAGATGAAATCAAGGGCCTACATGCTGTAACGGGAGTCCACTGTTGGAACCCAACCCAGACAGGGACTTGTCTCTCATCTTCAGAGGCTCTGTTCCTCACGTCTAAACTCCTCTACTCCAGGCTGTCCGGAGTACACATGGATTGGAAGTCCCCTTAACCCACCAGGGAAAACTGATGGTGACAGAGGACTATATTGAGTTCCTGTTAACTACAGCGAATCAGAAAATGGAGGAAAACAAGAGAAGAATTGGAAGGTACAGTTAATTATTTATGCCATGTTATTCATACTTGACATAGGGATGCATGTTCTTTTAGCTTATGACCCAGACTTCTTATGTAGTCTCTCCCTCCATGGAGAAACTACAGGTCACTGTCATCAGCGGAACCAGAGCACTGTGCTATGGCCTCCACAATTACGGGAGGCTTCGCAGAGACAGTTAGTGTGCCCTCCAGCAACACTGCTAGAGACAGTCTGACAGTGGTGGGGCAGCTTGAGGGGAGTTGTGCACACTGCCCTGGATGTTGCCTAGACTCCCCTTTTCACTCTGACAGTGTCTTAGACCCCAGGCTAGTTCAACAACCAGCTGCTGTCATGGAGCAAATCAGGACCTGCCTCGTCGGTCAGCTGGAACGGAGATTCCAGTTCACGTCTCTACTGCTGCCCTCCAGATGGACCTCTGGGCAAATGGACGAGCATATGCGCCTTTTAACAGTGTTTCTGTAAATGCTGCCTTCCATGTTTGCAAGAAGTGCCACTCAACTACCCTAGGCAAGCTGTATCTGCGAGTGTGTGTGTGTGTGTGTGTGTGTGTGTGTGTGTGTGTGCATGACTGTGTATGTGTGAGTGCATGACTGTGTGCATGACTGTGTATGTGTAAGTGCATGTGTGTGTGCATGACTGTGTATGTGTAAGTGCATGTGTGTGTGCATGACTGTGTATGTGTAAGTGCATGTGTGTGTGCATGACTGTGTATGTGTAAGTGCATGTGTGTGTGCATGACTGTGTATGTATGAGTGCATGTGTATGTGCATGACTGTATATGTGCGTGAGTGCATGTGTGTGTGCATGACTGTATATGTGTGTGAGTGCATGTGTGTGTGCATGACTGTGTATGTGTGTGAGTGCATGTGTGTGTGCATGACTGTATATGTGAGTGCATGTGGGTGTGCATGACTGTATGTGTGTAAGTGCATGTGTGTGCATGAGTGTATATGTATGAGTGTATGTGTGTGTGCATGACTGTATATGTGTGTGAGTGCATGTGGGTGTGCATGACTGTGCATGTGTGAGTGCATGTGTGTGTGCATGACTATATGTGTGTGAGAGCATGTCGGTGTGCATGAGTGAGTGTGCATGTATTACATGAGTATGTATGTGTACATGCATGTGCATGTGAGTGAGCCAAATTACACTGTTGTAGAGGTCAGATGACACCTTTGTGAGTCACATGATTTTAAAGATTAAGCTCACGACATCAGGCCTGTGTGGCAACTTCTTCTTCCCACTGAGCGGTGTCGCTGTGGCTCGCCAGCACAGGCTGTCCGTTTCCGAGTGTGATTTCCTGTTTCCTTCTACCCACACCTTTGGAAATCTCACATCGAATCACTGTCTGAGTAGGCCTCAGTCGGTCAGCTTTCTTTCCATCGTCAAGCTGGTCTCAGAGCAGGGTCTAGACAGAATGTCAGTGGAGTGAGAGTCACCATGGCTGGTGTGCCTGCCTGAAACCGATAACTACCTGGAGATGTCCACAGCAGCCGGCGCTCCGTGTCCCACCCAATTACTCAGCCCTGCTCTTTCAAGTCTCTGTTGTGTTCTGATTGTGTTCTCTGTGACTTGAGTGTCACGCCACCTCCAAGAGGAGTCACCCACATCATGACACGGCATATACTTCATGGTAAGCCTCGGACCAGAGACTTTCCTCCTGTCACTCAGAGCTCTGAAGCCAAACACCTGGAGGTACTGAGGCCGCCCCTCGGTTGCTGTTCGACCTGTACCCGACTGGGGAGCTGGGGAGGGGCTGCTGATCCCTTCTGCACGCAGATCCTGGCCACAAAGCATGGGCAGTGTAACCAAAGCAAAGTGTGCAGACTGCAGACGTGAGCTGCACACGGACGCTCACTGCCACGAGCTCACTGTGCGCCAGGTAGACTGGGCTGTGGCGTGGGGTGGGGGTTCCAGAATGCAGGAAGCAACAGTTCAGTTTCTCCTGTTTTCTGCCCTGAATTTCAACACGTTTATAAATATAGCGCAAGATCAACTAACTCTACACCTGGCAAAGTTAATTGAGCCACGCTCACCAACCATAAAATCAAATTATGAGTTAAATCCATTGACTCAAAAATGTGTTTTGAGATGATAGTTTGTATGCCGCTATCAAGAGAGCAGGCTCATCATATAAAATCAGGGAAAAATTAAAGAAGGGCAAAAGTGTCTTAAGATCCTGATTACAGGAATACGTGTGGATTCAGAGTAGAGTGTGGGAACAAATTAGGGCTCCGGGGAGCGGCCAGATGCAGGCACAGAACTCCTGATCCTAGGAGGAAAAGTTTGTCAGCGTCGGGTGGGTACAGGGAGGGGTATATCCCATGGGGCCAGTTTTTTGTGGTTCAGACAACCAAGAGAATTGGGAAACCTCAGCCCAACAAATAACACTTATCAACCCCAGACTGCTGAACAGCATGACAATTAAAGTTAAGAGTTAAAGTACTTACAATATTCATGTGTGTGTGTGTTATATGTGTGCCTGTCTGTGTGTTGGTATGACATGTGTGTCTGGTAACATGTGGCACTTATGTGAGACTGGTGTATGTGTATATGTATGTGATACGTGCAGATGTGTTTATATGATATGCATTTGTGCATGTGTGCACGTGCACGCACATGTATGTGTATGGCATCTGTACCTGTGTGCAGGTGTACATATGTATGTAAATGTAAAGTCCTGTGTCCTGCCCTGTCACTCTTTGCCTTACTGCCTTGAGACATGGCTCCTCACCCAGCCTGGTGCTAAGACAGTGTCAGGAAGTCCCAGCAGCCTCCTGGCTCTTTTCTATGGGTGTCAGGATCTGAAGTCAGGTCCCGATGCTTATGCAGCAAGCGCTGTTACCCACCAAGCCATTTCCTCTTACCCAAAAATACCTTAGTGGAGGAAAGGCCTTGTTCATGCTCATGCTTGAGAAAAGCAGTTCCCACGCCTGTCCCTCTGTGGGAAGGGACTCAGCCAGCAGCCAGCAGGACAGTTCAGGGAGCATGGCCTGCCTTGGAAAGAGCCAGTCCAGACTGGAAGAGACAGGGACTGACAGACACTGTAAGATATTTCATACATAACGATTTCCAGGTGGAAAACTGGAAGTGTGTAGGTCTGCCTCAGACTACAGAGGAAGGGTTTCTTTGTCTGCTAACAGGAGGGTCGGACCTGCATCTAACAAAGCCATGTGGCCCTGAGTAGAAAGAAATTAACCATGTTCTTCTTTTCATCAACTGTGTAATAAAATATTAAGTAAAACAGAATAAAGGGCTGAATATATTGGCATATAATATTGTTAAGAATAAAGAAATCAGAAAGGCAAAGTAATTGAATCTGTTTCCAGCAGTTGATTTATTATTTTTTTTATCTTCTACTGTGGTAAAATATGTGTAGCAGAAATGTACCATTTTAACCAATGGTATTACATACATTCAGTGATTGGTATCCGTCACCACCCACCTCCAGAGCCCTCCTCCTGAACAGAAACTGCAGCCCTCAGTACCAGCCACTCTCCTCCCTGCAGCCCTCGAAACACCCCATGCTCTGGCTGCCAGACTCTCTGGTGACATTATGAGTCTGTCCTGTTGTGTACTCTGTGTGATGTGACAGTTTTGTTTGTTGCCGTGCTGGGATTTGAACCTAGGGCCTTGTGTGTGCTTCACAGGAAACCTACACAGGGAGCTGCGTTCCCTGACAGCCGACATGCTGGGGCTCTGCTATCCTGTAGCTTGCATCACTGACGTCTCTCTTCTGCTGTGTTTATGGCGCACATTCTGTTTCCCCGTGTGTCTGATGATGGGCAGCTGAAGCAATTTACAGCTTGTACCTGGGAGATGCCCCTGCGCTGAGCTCTGCTCTGCAGACACACTCCTCCCGCTTGCAGGTCGCTAGTTCAGAACTAGAGAAGCATGGTGAAGCTGTTTAACTCCTGGGGGCCACGCCCCTGCTGTCCACAGCAGATGCCCATGGTGCATTATCAGCAGCCGTGAGGACTTACAGCTCTGCCTTGCAGCAGCAGCGGGGTGGTGGGAGGCGCCCTCAGTAGGTTCAGCTTGTGTTTCCTAGTGTGTGGCAGTGTTCAGCATGTGTCTGCCATCCTCACAGATGCCTGTCCCATTTCTTGTCCAAGTTTTAGGTGGCTTGTTTTGCTCTGAAATGCAGGACTCCTTCTATCCGCTGGATGTCCAAGGCAGGTGATCGGCAGATACTTCTGCATCTGTGGACGTTCTGATCACTCTGCAGTATCTTTAGGGGCATGAATGTCGTAGATTCTTACGAAGCTGTTTGTTTGATTTTCTTTTGTTGCCTGTTTGGTATTAAGGCCAAGAAAGTAATCATTACCAGATTCAGTCTTGTAACACTTCCATTGTTTTGATGCTGGTCTGTTTGTTTCACACTTTGGGTTCTTGCATCTGGTCTTTGCAGGCATTTACACTAACTGGGAGGTGATGGCAGTGGTTAGTGACCGAGTAATGGGAGGGCTGGTGAAACCTTTTTCCACCACACCTCCCAGTCCACTCTGCATCAGATGAGAACCAGCCCGGTACTGTCCTTAGACAGTGTGGTGCTTGTTAGCAGCACACCAGAAATGAAGAGAGTGTCCTGTACATTGTCATAAAGGAAACGGCCTGGGTGAGGGTCACAGGGACTTGTGTGCTCTTCAGAAAGCTCGTACAGACAGAAATCAGTGCGGGGGTGGAGAGCTGGGTCCAGGACGCCCTGCTGGGAAAGCCTTGTAGCAGTGTGGGTGGGTTTTCTCACAGTGACTGAGGAGCTGCAGTTCTGCCCAAGGAAGGGGGCAGTGAAGGACCTTACAGCCAGTCACTGGGCTTCCAAGATGAGGCCCCAGGGCAGGTCTTCCGAGTACTGCCGTGTGGGAGGAGCTGAATGTCCTGAAGGAAGCAAGCAGCAGGCAGAGGTGGAAACCCAGAGCTCAACTAGACATGGTGTCTGCATGGCCGGCATCACCTGTTAGTGCTGCTCTCAAAGATGGAGGCCAAGAGAGATGTAGTCGGCTGAGGTGTGACTATATGAAGCGCTTTGTAATCATATATTTAATTCTTTATAGGTTTTATAACTGCCTACAACATGCTCTCAAAAGAGAAACAATTTCAAACTCACATTCCAAGATCGAAGAGAAAAGTAACCCAATTTGTACTCAGAAGACTAAGAAGAACCAAGGAAAAGCTCATGGCCCATCTAGTGCTGAGGACAACGGGGAGGAGAAGCTTGAAGGCAACAATGTCTTAGGAATCGGAGCAATGCTCTTCCTGGGAGATGCCTAAGGCTTTCACAGTATCGTCTGTGGTACACGGGGCTGCTCTTTATAAGAGCACCATAGTTTGCTGAGGACATCGACCCTTCGGGAGACGAGAGGTAACTTCTCTGTTTTAGAGAAATTTAAGTTTAAATGACTTTTCGACATAGCTTTGTATACATTTGCTCTCTGAAGACTGCTTTTTTAAAGCATATTAGGAGTCACTCTACAAATAAACTTTCCTAATTGGGTCAAGATTTTAAAGTACAGTGAGCTCACAGTTGGTATAAAAATGCATCTTCTTTCTTTTGTTTGTTCACTCTAATTATAAAACTTGGTTTGTAGGAGGCACACAGGCCACATGACACTCAGCAGCCACATTCTGGATGTAACATTTGAAAAGAGTTGTCCAGTTCCCCTCAACCCTCCCTGCTGCTAGCTCTCAGACAGACAACTCGTTAGTTGGTGGCTGTGGTTGTCAGAATGTGGTGGCCAGCCCTGGATAGACACCGGAGAGAAATGAACTTGTTACTGTATTACTGTATCAGAGGACAAAAAGATAAGGGTGGAGCCTGCTGCAATTCCTCCAGATGACATGGCATGACAAAAATGGCAGGCCCGTGTTTAAGGATGTTTAGGAGTCTGAAGATAGCTACCACCAAGAATGAATCAAAGGTGAGACTTTTTAAGGCAGTATTTCTTATATTTAGTCTCTAGTTCATGCAGGCATGGGCTACTCCACAGTGTACGCGCTAAGAACCAGTCAACCTCAAGGCTTTGGTACACTACCAACGGGGCTACCTCTAACCCCACACAGCAAGATAGTTTCAGCACAGGGGACTGCAGAGCTCGCAAACCCAGGAAGCCAGCTCTAGATAGTAAATGGGCACCTTCCCCCAACACAGCTGTTTAACTGTCCTGTCCTCATTAGGAAAAGAGGGAGGGACTGGTTCCTGGAATAAACGTTGAGGATCTCTGAGAAAATGACCACTGTCCACCCTCCTGTGATAGAGGCCAGAAGCGACTTTAATGGAATTGGATTGGGAAATAGTTCTAACACTGCCATGTAAGAAACACAATTAAAACTATATTCCTGTTCCACGTGGTGCCTTACACACGTGGTTGTTTCCTAACAGATTCAAACAGGTACAAATGCAAGCGTGTCAAAACCCAGTTGGATAGTTTAATTTTCTAGACGTTTGCCTGTTTTGTTGTGGTAAATATAATTTGGGGTTTGAATCTCACCTTAGACCACTTACTTCCCAAATAAAAGACATAAAACCTTTATATTTATAATAAGCCTTTAAAAGAACTAGAACTGGGCAAAGACCAGCCCTCTGTGCTGTTTTGTCTGTCTGTCTGACTGTCATTAATCCCAAATATCACTTGCCAATACCGTGTGGGTCAGTCCTGCCCCAAATGGCCGGCCATGCTCTCAGGATCACATCCTCGCTTTGTCTCCACCCTGGATAGTGTGCAGGGCTTCCAAGAAGCCTCCCCACGCTGCTTCAGAACGCTCTCTGTCTTTCCTGTCCCCTCTCACTACCCATCTTTACCAAGGCACAGAAGTGTGCTTAGACTCTCAGCCACACAAACATGGCCCAGCACCACCCTGGGTACAGTGAGGAAGCACTGTTTCTGTCACATTGTATTCCACGTTTTCACAGCGATTGGTAGTAAGAAATACTTTGTTTTGATTTGTAAATGTTTCTGTGTGTATGATTATGCAAGACCACTGTTTAGTTTACTGGTTGTACTGGGTGGTTTTGTGTGTCAACTTGACACAAGCTGGAGTTATCACAGAAAAAGGAGCCTCAGTTGAGGAAAGGCCTCCATGAGATCCAGCTGTAAGGCATTTTCTCAATTAGCAATGAAGGGTGGGATGAACCATTGTGGGTGGTGCCATCCCTGGGCTGGTAGACCTGGGTTCTATAAGAAAGCAGGCTGAGCAAGCCAGGGGAAGCAAGTCAGTAAGTGACATCCCTCCATGGCCTCTGCATCAGCTCCTGCTTCCTGACCTGCTTGAGTTCCAGTCCTGACTTCCTCTGGTGATGAACAGCAGTGTGGAAGTGTAAGCTGAATAAACTTTTCCTCCCCAACTTGCTTCTTGGTCATGGTGTTTGTGCAGGAATAGAAGCCCTGACTAAGACACTGGTTACTATTCTAAAATGAGAGGAGGTTGATAATGCAACTAATAAAATCAAAGCCCTAGGCTAACAGATGAGCTACAAGGTCACTTCATAGCTGCATAGTATAAGGTGGACTTTGTCACTGAACATGCCATCTCCTGCACAATCTCATGTGCTTAAATCCTTTGCTGCCCAAATGGTGGCGCTGAAGAGGACATAGACCTTTGTGTATTGGACCCATGCTGGAAGAAGCGGAGTACTAAGTGGAGATGGGGCAGTTTTAGATTTCAGCCAGGCCATACGGGGCAGGGCAGTCCCACCCAAGCCCTCTACCCCTTAGCCCTGGGGAGGAGAGAAGTTACAGCTTCACACCCCAGCCATTATGAAGTCTACCGCATTTCACCATGGTAGGGTGTGTCCCTTTAAACTTTGAGCCACAATGGACCTTCCATCTTTATGTGCTGCCTTTGAGCAGCTCATCTTCCTGCCAAGAAAATAACCAAAACAGCTCTTCTGCCAGAACAACAGGATTCCCAGGACCTAGAATTCTAAGATATGCTTCATGACTCACGGTGACATGGGCCTCTGATTGTGTGTGTGTGTGTGTGTGTGTGTATGAACTCCTTTTAAGATTTTATGTTGAAATTGTTTCAAAACTGAAGAAAACCAACAATTAAAGAATCTGCATACCTCTCAGGCTGATATATATATTATATATATATATATTATATAAACTAATATATATAATAAAATAAATATATAAGCAATTTATTGGACTGGCTTATAGTCTGAAGTCCAAACTAACTAACAATGGCCAGCTGCAAATGGGAAGTCGAAGAATATAGCACTTGTTTAGCTGCAGGAGGCTGATGTCTCAACTGGTCTTCTGTATAAGTTGGATTGGCAATAAGTACAATAGATGTGTTGGCAAGTAAGTACAAGCAGGCAAAGCTGAGTGAGTCTTCCTTCTTCCATTGTCCTTGTGCGTTCCTCCTTCAGAAGGTGTGGCCCAGATTAAAGTTGTGTGTTTGTCTAGGACTACGAGAATTTGTCATCCCACCTCAAAATCTAGACCAAAAGCTTGTGTCTTCCAGCCTCAAGTTCTAGGTCACAGGTGTGACTCCATTTCTGGATTGTAGTTCATTCCAGGCATAGTCAAGGTAACTGTGAGTGGCCATCACAACTTCCTTATTCTCCTGTCTCAAGTTTCTGGTTGCCAGGATTAAGTTTGTTCATGACACATGGTGTATATGGTACTTGGAATTGAACCATGCCTCATGGGTGCTAGGCAAGCACTCTACTCTGTGGGGAATATGACCAGGAATCTCCGTGGCTACCAAAATCAGTGGATGCTTACAGAATAATAACAAAGAAAGTTCTCAGTGATCAATACAGATACAAATTTTCTAAGTATTTTTGACCTGAAGTTGACTGAATTCTCAGAAGCATAGCCTGGCAATGTGGGAAGTCAACTGTGTCTCCTTTAATGATTTGGTTAGTGTGGTGTTGGCTGGATTTCTCCAACATAATTATTAATTAAATATTTTTCCTTTTGTAACTATAAGAAATTTGAGTATCACAGAAGAGAGAGTAGGAAGGCTGTAAGATCGGAGAACCTACTATCTAGTGGGAGACAATGTCTTCTAGATTGTAAAAGCCCAGAGACCAAGACATCGGCTATGGGACAGTGGCTTCTATTTGTGGTAGGAGTGCTGAACCCATATAACCTCAGTCATATGGCCAAGACCCGATGAAGTCAACAACTGTGAATAGCTGAATAAGGACAAGACCTGCAATAATGCCACCAGTTACATGCCAGCAAGGATGAGGCGACTCTAACAAGGCCACCCCCCTATTAAGAGCAGCAGGTGACTAGTGGCTGCTAAGAGAGAAACCACCTTCTCCGGGAAAGAAGCCCTGGAGTTATTAAGTTCAGCAGGCATCTCTAACCCCATGAACAGATGAGCTTCTCCCTCTAGACTCAGCAGGCTGTAAATGTGTAGCAATACTAACTAGAGAAGAGAACGTGAAGATGAGGGGTGGGTAAGTGCTGGCAGGGGAGGAGCTGGGAGCTTGAGCTGAAGATGATGTAATAAAATACTGGTGTATGGATTCCCAGAATATAATGAAAAACACTGGTAAAAGATAGTTGCGAGGTTCTACACTTTGAAATCTATAAATATCCTGCTTCTTTTGATCAAAGTCTCACCCACCTGACTCACTATCCACTCACATTCCACATCCAAGTCAGTTATTACATGATTGCTCCTTTATTTCTCTTCTTGTTACTAATTGGAGTTCTACTTTGTGTCATGAACATGAGCATCTGTGCGTGCTCAGGCACACATACACACACACACACAGAGAGAGAGGGGGGGGGAGGGAGGGAGAGAGAGAGAGAGAGAGAGAGAGAGAGAGAGAGAGAGAGAGGGAGAGAGAGGGAGAGACAGAGAGAGAGAGAGTCACACGTTTGCTGAATGGGCCATTCTATTCAATGATCTAAGAGTCATTGCTGTTACTTTATGTTAATGTTAGTATTGTCCAAAGTGTAGCCCACAGGAACCCCCAGGTTGCCCCTGTGTGTTTTCCAGGTGTTCTTGACTTGCACAATCAAGAAGATACTCCAGGCTCATCTTGTGAATCTCCAGCCCAAGAATCTGGCCCCTTTGGTATTTTGCCTTTAGGTGCTGCATTTGTGACAGTGTCTTATTTTTATATATAATTATGAAATTGTTCATCATATGCGATAGTTATTAGCAAATGATCATTGTGGCTCACCTCACCTTCAGGACACAGTGGCAGGAGTGCCCTCCTCTGCTTTCTTCTCTGCAACATGGGAGTGACAAGCTCCCATTAAAGCCCTGGAGTGTAGCCCATGATAGCCCATAATCAAGCTCGGCGCTAACGACTAACCCCCGGCCTCTCTCCAAGACACTGGGACAAAAATAAACTGCATGTGTGTCTTTAGAGAAGTCCAACACTGGGAGATCAAAAACTTAGTGAACTTCCTCATCGTAACAACAGGTTCCTGCCTGCTTCTAGTGGTATGCCTTTAAATTATCACAGAATTCTCTCCCTTAAAGTTATTTTTCTCAGTGATTCATCTTTAGCTTGAAATTTTACATAGTTACAATAGTTACAAATAAATGTAATTCTAATATTGGAAATGAAACGTCTTAGCTGGACGGTGGTGGCAAGCATTTTAATCCTAGCAGTCAGGAGACAGGCAGGCAGATCTTTCAGTTTGAGGCCAGCCTGGTCTATAGTGTTCCAGGACAGCCAGGGCTACACAGAGAAACCCTGTTTCCAAAACCAAGGCAACAATAATAACAACAAAAAGAAAACAATAGGTTCCTAAAGCCACCTATTTTGTCTGTGTGTTGCTTTAACTGGCATAAACTATCGATGCCTCCCACAGCAGCTAGAATGTCTGTCGTCAGAAGTTTAACCGGCTTTTGGAAACAGCGGCAAGAACAGTAGACAGAACGCCGACTAATTGCCAGCACTGGCCACCAGGAGGCAGAGTAGCACACAGTCCAGGGCTGCCTGGGAGTCGCTGCTGAAGTTCAAGAGCTTGGCTGTGCTTCTTTACAGTGTTAGAAATTCCCAGAGGTTTAGTTTTTAAAAAGACATTGTAAAACCAAATTCTATTGCTTTTCATAAATAAGGATATATAAACTAACATTTTGGTCACTTGGCATTTTAATACTAAAAAGCTATTTATCAGGAGTGTGTGAAACTGATACACAGAAGTGAAGACTAAAAACAAGTCTGCTTCAACTTTTAGTCTGAGGTGTGTATGCGTGTGTGTGTCTCTGTGTGTGTGTGTGTGTGTGTATGTGTCTGTGTGGTTGTGTGTGTGGTTCTGTGTATGTCTGTGTGTTTGTGTGGTTGTGTGTGTGTGTCTGTGTGTGTGTGTGTCTGTGTGATTGTGTGTTTGTGTGTTTGTGTGTGTGTGTGGTTGTGTGCATGTCTTTATGTTTGAGTGTGTGTGGCTGTGTGTGTGTGTCTGTGTGTTTGTGTGTATGTCTGTGTGTTTGTGTTTTCACTCATTGGTATGTAAGTAAAAAATTCATCATCTTATTTGTACAATTTCAAAAGATGAATGTGTGTGCATGCTTGTGTGTATGTGCACACACTCACTCGAGCACACACACAAACGTGAGCTCATGCACTTCCACTAGAGTAATTGCCCTTCCAGGACATTTGTATTAAATCTGGAAAGAAGAGATAATTATGGCTAAATTCATTAGGACTATATAGATTTTCACGTAAATTGTTTTCTTCTATGAAAATAAAGCCCCCCACTTTTCCCACGCGCCTTTCTATCTTTGTGTTCACTATGAAGCTTAACACTGAGCAAACAATGCTTCAATAGCCACATTTAATAATCCAATCTAAATAATGCACTGCTGTCCATTGCAAATAGCCATTCTAAGTGTGTGGGTGTGGGTGTGGTTTTGTGGGTGCACATGTCCATGTTCTGACCAGGCAAGAGGACAGCCTCTGATGTTTCTCGGGAGCAGTGTACCCTATTTTGAGATGGGGTCCCTCACTTGGCCAATTGCTCACAGTTATTCTGGGCTGTCCGGCCAGGGAGCCCAGGAATCCCACTGTCTCTACTTCCCTTAGAGCTGGGGTTACAAAGCAGGACTGCACCTGATTTTTTACATTTTTGCTAGAGAACAAACTCTAGACTTCCTGGTTGTACCCGAAACACTCTCTCTGTTAGGTAACTGAGCGTCTTCCCAGACCGGCCAGGTAATTGTTGACATCTTGGTTTTGAGGGTCTTTTCGACCCTGGTTTTCTCTGAGATTCTAAAGCTGAAGGTAAATAGTGCCTTTCCAACTCGGTGCAGCAGCGATAATTCCGAGAACATCACCGAGGGGGTGGGAGCGGGAGGGGGGAGGGAAAAGACTGTGGCCGGGCTGTAGAAAAGTAGAAACCAACTAAGAGAAACTGGAAATTAAGGCTGGTTAGAAGTCCTGCCCTTCCTGTAAATAACGTGTGATCAAATGTCGAGAAACAGGTGATGGTTTCCCTCCTTGCTACTGCTACTAAGTGCTAGATGGAGCTCCAATAAGATCTGGCTCGCCCGCATCATCTCTAGTTTACACGTTCCGTTTAAAAGACAAAGGAGCATTTTTGTTAAACATCGCATTTGTATTCCCACTTACAATCCAGCAGAGGAATTTGGCAGGCGCTGCTCCGTGAACTTGAAGCGCTTGCTTTCTGGCCTGGCTCCTCATTGGGCCCTGAGCTTAACTGCTTCTGCAGACGCTTCTCTATTGCACTCCGGGTAAATCAGTCCTCTAAATGGGAAAAGGGGACATTCTTTCACTAAGGGTGAAGAATGGCTCTTCAAACGGGGCATTTCATCAGCCGTTTGTTTTTTCAGTGACTTCTTTTTCTTTAATCTTTCCATATTTTTAAAATTAAAGAAGCCTCATATGACCCTGATCCGCACTTGTTGGTCGGTGGCCCGCTGCCCTGCTGACGTGAGCAATCTAAATATAGGAATGAGCGGATCCTGCATATCGGTTCTTAAATCACGCTCTTTCTGTGGAAAACACACGATTCAGTTTAATTACATCATCTGTCACTCCCCAGGACAGGGTTTCCAGCAGGGCCAAACAATTCTGAAGCCGGTTCGTGCCGGTTAAAGAGGGCTCATCAGAAGGGATCTGTGATACTCAAACAGCGGAGTGGCCGTTCTGATTGATGCTGTGCAATGAGGAACGAAGAATTCTTCCCCAGGCCCCACATCATTGAGCCCGGCTGTTTTAAAATAATGGACGTGTGTCTTGTCCCAAACGCTCAGAAGGAAAATGTGTTTCTATCAACGAGGGTGAATGGATTAAATGACAGCAAATGACATCAGGCGAGGCTGTAGGGTCCTGAGAGCAGGGATCCCGGGCTGGAAGACAGGAATCCCATGACAATAACAGTTAAAATGGGTTTCCACACCCAAATCATTTCCACTGTTTCTTTACAACCAGAAAAGACAAACATTACCAAGGAACTTTCCACAGCCTCATTGGCGGGAGTGCCAAGTTTTGCTATTAATGTAGAAAGCAGTAATTACGTTTTTAAAAATGACAACTCTGGTAATTATACATTTAGAATATGAATCCGAATGTTTAATTAGGTCATATCACTATAATACCAGCTTGCTCCAGCAGCACGCCAATTTCTAGCAATTCAAAGAAACGCAGGCAGAAAGGCTGCTGTGATTGTGACATTAAAATAGAATAAACCATAACACACACATTATTCCTTAAATATTTTAATGTTTACCAATGTTATTGAGTAATGAAGTTTGTCATCATGGCTCTTTCTTCCTAGATAATTACTCTGGCAGCAGTGAGTGCGCGAGAACTCCTGTGTTTCTTCCAAATTAAACTCAGAGCTAGACTCAGACATACATTTGAGCGCGGTTGTGTATATTTTAATATGCCTAAAGTGTATAATATGTTTCTTAAATTAATGACATCATACTCTATGTTAGGCAAGTACCTCTCACTCTGCCCTGTATTAAAGACCTGCGTATTACTGTTATTTTCACTTCTTCCTATTTTTCATTTATAAAATCCCCATCACTTGGCTTTTTTGTTTGTCTCATTAATTACTGTTTCCAAGCTGTACACAGTTCCATTATGTCGTAGTCACAATTAGGTTTTTAAAGCTTGTTTGAAATTAACCCTTCCTTCTCTAAACCACACGGATGTGTATTTAATAGCTTTATTTCTTGCAAACAGAAGATGGCCGTTGGTCAGTTACGGTCTTTGCCCCAACCCTCTCTCTCCTCTAATCAAGTGGAGTCCTTTCTAACAGCTGTGCTGAATGTGAAGACCGCCTGAGAACCAAATCCTGTAATATCACCTTTCTCTCCCCAAATGTGCCCTTTAAGATGAAACATTAGTCAAACGGATTCTGCAGAATTCATCTGCGTATGTTGGAGACACAAGCTTTTAAACACAAACACTATACGCTTCCTTACATCGAAGCAATGATTTACCCAGCCGATCGAAGTAATGATTTACCCCGCGCAGAAGGCTCGAGTGCTTTTCCATTTCATCCATAAAAGCCAGGTTTTTAAACCTGGTAACTGCTGCTGGGCTGCTGGACAATCCTGCCTCAGTCCCTCTGCCTCTGCCCTTAACAAATGTTACAACTCCTGTCTTAGTAGCTGCGTCTGCTAAAAGCTACATGGGGCTGGGGGTAGACACACACACACACACACACACACACACAGAGAGAGAGAGAGAGAGAGAGAGAGAGAAAGGGAGAGGAAGAGGGAGGGGGAGAGAGAGAGGGTGGGGAGAGAGATCTGAAAGCAGAGTTGACCGTGTCTGGCAAACCTGCCTGACCTCCCCGAAGTTGGAAATGTCTGATGCCTGGGATTGTAGCTTTAAACAGAAAGCCTGTGTTTAACACGAAGGACCATTTCAGCTTTCGGTAATCGTGCGTGATACAAGAGAAGGTTAGGGATGCGGCCTTTCTCTGTACCACCTCCCCACCGGTTAAACAGGGCCTTTGTTGTCACCTTTTTTAATTTTGCAAACGTGAAACAACAGAATGCTTTCAATTTCTCCTGTGTTCAGTTTCCTTAATTCTCCCCAAACATTAGCAAATGGCAGGCGGGATTGGGGGGGGGGGGCCTCTGGGTTGAGGCTCCTCCGACATTTAACCCGTCTTTAAGCCTTCATTTGACTGGGTGCTTCTAGCCTGTATAGATCTGACCCCCGGAGCCACAGGGGAACTCTTGATTTCAAATCGCTGTGGAGTAGACACAGCCACCAGGGCAGACTTTGTCCCACAGTACAGTTTCCATTTCCTATACAATCCCTCAGATACTCTACTGCAAAGGGTGTTGAAAAGTTCAGGCTCCTCTCAAATCTTACCGTTGGCTGTCCGTACCTGAAAGTTATCAGTAAGAATTACTTGTTCCACTTGGAGACCAAGGAGCTAGGCACGTGTAACAATGCTCAAAATACACACACTGTTGTCAGGTTTACACTGGGCATTTCAAATGCACTGTGGACTCTGGAATATGAATTATGGTCCTGTTTATGTTGAAAGGAATGGGTAATTACTAGCTATAAATCAGTCTGCTATCTGGAAAGCACAGCCTTCTTAGTCTAGGCATCCACATAAATACGGAAAAGTTATATTTGTTTGTTTAATTCTAGTTTTAGACCTACGCTGAGTCTGTTGGGCTTTGTGAAGTAAAGCCTGTTAACGTTTGAAGTTTCCAATCTAAAATAAAAATATTTCATTGGATTTAAAAACCATATGTATTTCCCACACCAAGTATTTGCTAAACATACTAAAAGAAGGTTGTTTTATCCACTAGAAGGGAGCAAATTACTTAGGATGCCCTCCCCTGCTCCAACTTGGAAGTGTGTTCTTTACTCGGCATAGCTTCGTAGCTTCGGAGGCAGAGAGCAGGATTCTGCTGCTAGCCGCTTACCTGGATAAACAGATGTGGAAGAGCCCTGTATTCTGCAACTCCACTACCAAGTGTCTGTTCTGAGAATCTGGGGAATTTTTAAGCCAGGTATGTTTCCTGAAGCTGGCAGTTTGTTCTGAACCTTCCCCGGGACATAAAAAGTTTTATTAGGAAGATGTTTTAAAAGTGGGGAACAGTTGCTATTCGTGCCGAAGGCCGCAGGCTGTACACGAGCCACAGAATCCTCCTCATCTGTGTGGCGAGCTTGCCACATTCAGAAACAGTTTAAAGCGAGCGTTTACACAGAGACAGGATAAAGCGGTTAGGGGAATTCAGGCTAATGAAAGGCAGTGCAGGTGTGGGGGGAGAGGACTGGGTCCTCTGACTGCCACGGGCTGTCATGGGCTGCCTTCTTCTTTATGACATCCTACCCAACCTCCGCCTCCGGATCTTCATTTGCAGGGGCATTAAGAAGCTTGGCAGGCAGCCTCGTGGTCTCTCCTGTGAGCTGGTGTATCTGTCTGTCTGTCCACTACTCCTACTAACCTTATTCTTTTTCAGAAAGCAACATCATGGAGGTTGGAGAAGGAACTCAGTGACTGAGAACGCTGGATGCTCCTGCAGAGCCCACATGCTGCCCCAGCACCCACGCTGAGCAGCTCACACTGCCTCTGAGTCCCCCCAGCACCCACGCTGAGCAGCTCACACTGCCTCTGAGTCCCCCCAGCACCCACGCTGAGCAGCTCACACTGCCTCTGAGTCCCCCCAGCACCCACGCTGAGCAGCTCACACTGCCTCTGAGTCCCCCCAGCACCCACGCTGAGCAGCTCACACTGCCTCTGAGTCCCCCCAGCACCCACGCTGAGCAGCTCACACTGCCTCTGAGTCCCCCCAGCACCCACGCTGAGCAGCTCACACTGCCTCTGAGTCCCCCCAGCACCCACGCTGAGCAGCTCACACTGCCTCTGAGTCCCCCCAGCACCCACGCTGAGCAGCTCACACTGCCTCTGTGTCCCCCCAGCACCCACGCTGAGCAGCTCACACTGCCTCTGAGTCCAGCGTCAGGGACCCTGACATACTCCTTGGGCCTCGGCACACATGACATCCATACGTCCATACACACAAATAAAAATTAAAGTGAAAAATACATTTTAAAAATATAAGACAGTATTTTTTTTACTTCTTTAATATAATACTGCATTTGATGTGTATTCATAACTGTTTTCAAAGAATATTGAATATTAAATATACACATGTCTTGTTCAGTGGAAAAGTTACATTAATCTCAAAATAGTACCTGTATTATAGGTGCCTCGATTTGTGGATTAGTGTGTTAATGAAATAATTATGAATATACAGTTTAGTGAGTACTAATATAGAAACATGCGATAAGGCACACTGAAATAGGAGTACACATACATGTGATGTGTTTCTAGAAATAATAACTTTCCCTGAGCCAAATCTGCCGCAACTGAAAGAAATGGCCTGTGAAGCCTTTATGACATTTTTTAAGAAGTCAGATCCTCTGAAAGGTCAGAGCCCTTTCTAAAACCGTAATAACCAGTGACAAATGCCCAGGTTTACTTCAGGATACTATAGTCAGTGCAATCAAAAGAATTCACACTTCATTCCTTGGAGACTTACCTCTCTCCCTCCCCCCTCTGCCTCCCTCACTCCCTTTTTCCCTCCTTTCCTTTTCCACTCTCCCTCCCCTCTTTCTTCACTTATTCCCACTATCTATGAGTTACTGGGCTAGCAGGGTAGAGATGGGATTTGATGTCATGAAAATGGCAGCCCACAAGTGACACTCTTTACAAAAAGCAGCCTCTTTCCACCTCCCTTCCCCCTGAAATAATAACAATTTGCTAAATTGTTGGGAAGTTGTTCTAATTCCTTGTCCAAATTATTACTCGCCCTTTAGATTAGAAATGAGGCCAGGGTTAGCAATCAGCTATAAATGGTAGGATTTCTCAAGTATGAAGCACTTGTCTGATTGTGAAGTGGAGGCCATTACTGCCTTGATTGGGCCTTTTTTTTTCCCCCTTCCAGCTTGCTTGATTTGTGGTTGAGAGCACATATTCACTCCTGTACTGTGAGCAATCACAGCTTCCCCCCTCTCATTTTTGCTCAGCGATTTAGGGTCCAGGAGTCTGGCACAGCTGCCACCTTTTAGCCACCACCATGCAGAATGTGTCTTTAAAAGGAGTGGGGGATGGGAGCAGGTAACCACTGTGCATTCCTTAATGCACCTATTTTCTGAGCCTCAGAGAAGTTTTTTCACTTGAAATAACAACCATGTTGGACCTTGGACTCCTACACTCAATAAGTAAGTTTGGAAAGAGCCCTGCAGCATACATTCCCATTTCTTTAACTCATTAGAAATAAATAGGTGTGGGGTCCAGATCCAAGACTGTGGCACCAGGATGTACATTTCCTACGGTGCTAGCATAATCGTTTTCTCTAGGAAATAGCACAAAGATAGGTACATTTCTCTATCCTTGTCAGGTGGTAGAGAATTTAATAGTCTCCCCAAAAGTTTAAGGACCGGAGTAAGAAGGGATTCAAAGCTCCTCAAGTTTCATTTTGTTAAGGTCAGAAATGACTTGAGACAATTTCTAACATAAGAGGACCTCATCAAGAGTATTTTGGTTAAAAAAAAAAAAGAGTATTTTGGTTAAGAGGTAAGTTCAGCATCTCTTACCGGGTTGTGAGATGCATTAGAAAAACTCAAGAAATAGGAGTTTCAGCGTTGGGAGGCTGATCATCCTGGGAGCTTCTGGGTTCCTAATAGTGAGCATCGACTACTCTGCTTCTGACCCTGCTGCCCCAAGTCAAGATGCCAGAATTATTTCCGGAGTTAATACTTTCTACACACATACTGTCCAAGCCTAGATCACAAGAAGAATGAGGGTACAGTGAGGCTCAGAGACTGTTCACAGGAGCTATTGCTGCTCAACATCTCTGAACTCACACACACACACACACACACACACACGCCTTATTTGAACCAGCTTCAGAAATAATGATAGTCTATTCTAATTCCGGTTTTTAGAAGTTAAAGAAAAGAGATATAATGTATCACCCATCACTGCATGCTTTAATAAAAGTTTGTACATTTAATGAATTGTGAAGGTACTGGATATCCACAGTCTAAAGATAGAATATTTCTGTCATCCTAAACAGAGGTCCTCTGGTCACTTACAGCCCCTCTCCATCCCAGGCAAGGCCTGGGCAATATTAGGCTTTTGTTTCTGTCTCTGTAGCATTGAGGTTTGAGGACATATAATGGTGGAGTATAGGCTCTGTTACACCAGACGCCATCCCTGGGTTGGTTTTGATGTTTGGTATGCCGTCAGAGTCATCCCATGCTTTTTCTTTTCACTATGAACAATGTTTTATTGTGTGAATTGCCACAATGTATTGACTCAGTGCTGTAAGAGGCTTCAATATGACAATGTTTCAATTGCGGTATATTGTTACAGATGCGCTTAGATCATTCCTATATACAAACCTTTGTGTGGAGATATAAGCATAACATATGCACACAAACAGTGCTGGGTAAAGAAACTGCCAGGGTGTTTGCAGATGGCTACTTCCTTATTTATTTATTTTTTAACAGCCAAAGCTTTTTTATTAACAGTAAGATCCAAGGTTAGTTTTTGTAGCCTCAGCTGGCCCTTCGGCCTCTGGCACACTCAAACATTTGGCCCTTGGAATGGACATAGGGTTTGGTGTGGCTGTGTGGCATTTCTGGGGCCTTGCACACCTCTCGGCCCTTCCGAGGACCAGGCAGGAGCACAGAGCCTCGCCCCTCGGGAGACTCCAGGGCCAGCTGGTGAAAATCGTACCCCCAGCCTTGAGGGGCCCAGCTGCTCACCGGCAGTGCACACACCTTCAGCTTGGGCACTTCCAGAATCCACACATCATCTGTGACTGTCCCCACAACCACAGTGTGTTTATTCTCCTGGCCAGCAAGCTTCATCTTGTCATTCAGGACAGGGACAGAGGTGGCCGGTTAGTGAGGCTCATAAATAACCTTTCCAGCACAACCTGATTGAAGGCGGAGTTGGTCCGTCTGGCCAGAAACCTGTACAGCTTGACCAGCAGCCGCAGGGAGATGACCTGGCTCTTGGGCTCCTGGCTGAACCCTGTTGTGGTGAATGTCAACACCACGATGACGCCCCCTGCTGGGCCAGGCCCAGAAAGCGGATCCTTCCTTATAAGTTCTACCAGTGTTGTGTTGGGAGCCGTTTAACCGTATGTGTCAATATTGTTACTGTTCCTTTACACCATAGCTGTTTTACACCGGGTGACAAGTTGACCTCATAGTTTCTATACCTATCTCTCTAGTTCTACTAGCAGAAGCATCCATCCCCAGGTCTTATTAGACATTTGTCTGTTTCTTTAAATAAATGTCTAGTCAATTCTTTGTCCATTTTTAAAAACCGGGTTTTTACATGTCGATACACATTCCGTTACCAGGCATGTGATTAGTGGATTGACTCCCAGTCTGGGTCTGACTTTTCTCTTTCTTTTTAGTTTCTCTGAAGCCTCAGCGTTTTTAGTTTTGAGATGATCTTTTTGAACTCTTAAAAGGATCAAACTATTTTACCACTTCTGACTACAAAGGTGGGAGTAGAGAGATTGCTCAGTGATTAAGATCACTAGTTGCCTTCGCAGAGGAACTGAGTTCAATTCCCAGTACCTATATGATGTTGCACAGACGTCTGCAACTACAGAGCCAGGAGACCCAGTGCCTGGCATCCACAGTCCCTGCACACACATACCCATGGAATGAGAATTAATAAATCTTTATAAATAGCTTTAAATACCAGTTGTTTAAAATTAATAAGCTAACGATCTGAGGCAAACCAACAACTAACTTTGCATCCAAATAAGGAAACAAAAGGCTGTTTTGGTCATTTCATCTTTAAAATAATCCAAATTTTGTGAAGAGAATGCATTTGCTGGATACTGCTGCTGACACTGTGTTCTTGGTGAAACTGGTGCAGAAACTCAAAATTCAGCCTTGTCAAGGTCGCAAGTTGTTGTCAGGAATGTATCTGTGAAATAAACCTGAGGCCAAAGCCTGTTTAGCAGTTCTTTGCCATGGGACCACTTATAGCCTGGGAAGATGGTTCTGCTGGTGAAGTGCTTGCCAGGAATATATGGGGATCTGAGTTTGGGTCCCCAGCACTCAAATAAAATGTCTGCAATCCCAGTACTGGGAAGCAGAGACAGGAGGGTCACTGGCCACGCTGTCTGACAGAGGAGCTCTAGTTCAGGTAGAAATCCTGTGTTCACCGGTAAGGTGGGGAGAAAGATGGAGAAGGAGCCTGACACCCACCCCTGGCCTCTACAAGCGTGCGCACACACACACACACACACACTCACACACATGTTAAAGGAACAGTAACATTCCTTGGGCAAGACCCAGTATCTGACACTATTAATAATAGTGTTATCCTTTCACACAGGAGCCTCACATAACTGTCTTCTGAGAGGCTCTACCCAACAGTTGACTGAAACAGAGACACACACCTAAATATTAGATGGAGCTTGGGGTTGGGAAGTCTTGCGGAGGAGTTGGGGAAAGAATTGAGGGACCCGGAGGGGACAGGGACACCACAAGAAAACCAACAGAATCAACTAACCTGGACCCTTAGGGGTCCCAGAGTCTGAATCACTAATCAAAAAGCATGCATAGGCTAGACCTAGCCTGCCCTCCTGCATATATGCAGCAGTACGAATCGTGTTCTTGATGCAGGTCCCCAGGAGCCCCCTGACTCTGTTGCCTGCCTTGTCTGTCCTCAGAGGGAGAGGATGTGTCTAGTCCTGCAGAGACTTGATATAATGATGTTTTAATCTACTTATTCTTCTCTTTGTCCACATCACTGAATTTTTGACAAATTCCCCCATTCCATCATAACACATGCACACGGACATTCACTCACAAATACACCCAGACTCATACCTGTGTCCACTCACACATACCTGTTGTACATACACACTCACACGCACATACAGATATACACACATGCACATGCATACACATACACACACACTCACATGCACATACAGATATACACACATGCACATGCATACACATACACACACACTCACATGCACATACAGATATACACACATGCACATGCATACACATACACACACACTCACATGCACATACAGATATACACACATGCACATGCATACACATACACACACTCACATGCACATACAGATATGCACACATGCACATGCATACACATACACACACACTCACATGCACATACAGATATACACACATGCACATGCACACACATATACTCACACACACACACACACACACACACACACACACACACACACGGCCTCACAGACATCACACACCAAGTATAAGAAGTAGATTAGAGCCTCAGAGTCAGTCCTTGTGCCTTTAAATAATTTTGAGCCCAGTTTTCTCATTTGCCTTCCCCACACTGTGCCCATATCCAAAATACCCTTCCAGGGGCCAGCTGTCTGGACTGTAATAAGATATCTGATACGGAAGCATAGAGCCTGTAATCCTTTGCTGGATATGTAGGGCACGGCATGTCTCTAAGAAAAGGAAGAATAAAACTCAGAGAACTGAGAGACATGTTTCTTTTGATCATTCGAGGAGCTGGGTCTCATGGAGGGGACTGAGGTCCTCGAATAGCATTGTCATTTTCGGGGAAGAAAGTCATGAGACATAAAAATGGGATGGAACAGGAAACTCGATACTGCATGAAATCAATGATGTAAATTACAAGCCGTCACTGCGAGTTAAAAATGGCGCACTGAGCAGACATCTGCATTCAGTCCTTCCCCGAAGCCCAATTCTTCCTTCTAATAAATAGACATAACTCATAAGCCGGCGAGAACGGGAAAGGAAGCAGACAGTTTCGGAAGCAGAAACAATCCGTGCATTAGTGGAGCCAGCCCCGCAGCCTTTGAAGAGCCGAGAGGAAGCTCCCCGACTCACACTTTCATTCTGGAAACAGACTGCGGGTCTAGCACTAGCTCCCCCAGAGGACGAACAGCAGGGGGCGCTATAGGTGGGGTTGCCGCTGAAGACCACTAGACTACACAGTCCTGTCCTGCACGGCATTGTTGCCCACTTAACCAGGACACAGAAGCCAGCTGCTGATATTCAACTGTGTGTCTACTTCACTTTCCCCTTAAAATGGCTTATTGTAAACATTTTTACTACGTGCTTGCGTGTCTATGTATGGATATGTACATTGAGTGCAGAGGCCAAGGAGGCCAGAAAAGTGTGTCAGATGGCCAGGAGCTGGAGGTACAGGGAGCTGTAAACTGGATACAGTTGGTGCTGAATCTAAACTCACTTCTCTGTTATAGCAGTATGGACGCTGAGCCATACTCAGCAGTGACTGATTGAGTAATTGATTGATTGATTGATTGATTGATTGATTCTGTTGCATATGCATTTCTTTCTCCCACAGGGGACAAGGCAGCTGGCCAGACCCCAGAGGCAGAACAGGGCTTGACAACACTGAAGGAAGAAGAGCAAGGACTTCAATGCAGAATACTAGCCCAGACTACAATCACAACTCAGCAGGTTTGAAACATGTGTATGAGTGTGCACATGTATGTGCATGTATGTGCACGTGTGTGCATGTGTGTTATGCATAATTACTTCTTTTAAATCTGTTGTATTTTTAATATCTGAGTGCACTTTGCATTCTTTGAATGTCTTTCTTTGCTTTGTAGAATTGTG
Source organism: Micromys minutus (assembly GCF_963924665.1). NCBI lineage: Eukaryota > Metazoa > Chordata > Mammalia > Rodentia > Muridae > Micromys > Micromys minutus. The sequence goes on along the minus strand of NC_137973.1, from coordinate 85,099,944 downwards.
TGAATGCATTCCTTGTCAAATATGGTAAATATTCCTATTTGTTCTAAGCTCACTCTTCTGGTGTTACCCAGGGCAGACTCTAGCCCCAGGACTTCACACTGCAGGAAAATCCCTGCCTTTAAGTGTGAATGAATTGCCAACTTATGCATAAGCAGCAGAATGTGACCATGGGGATGATGTCACTAGGCTGATGTCTAGTAGAGTCAAGATACCTTCTACTAGTGCATTACAACATCGCTCTAGGTATAAACATGTATGTTTATAGATGCATGGCAGTAAATCAAAGCCTCACCCCACACCACACATCCAGAGCTTCAGGCTGACATGCAGTACAGAAATGGCCCCGTGGGCCTTAGAGAAGCAGGTGGTCGTGCTGTGAGGGGGATGGGAGATGCTGGGCCACCGGTTGGAACTGTGGCCATCAGTCAGTAACAAAGCTAGAGTACCTGGTACGATTCAAGGTGAGAAAGATCTGCTTAGAACCCGCAGGAGCTAGGAAGGGCTCACCTACACCGCCAGACCCTGTCCTCACCGACTGAGCTGAGACTCTCGGGCAGCTGAGTCAGTTTGGCTCATTCGTTATACAATGAAAGGAATTGCCTTAGTGGCCAAGAAGCCAGACCCTGGCAACTATGACCAAAATTAGCCCCAGTAATTACTCTAATAAGTTACTTAAGCCCCTTGTTCCTCAGGTTTGTTATGTATGAGATGTGGATAAAGCTAGTATTGCCAGTGCAAGTGAACATGGCCTGCCACACACGCTCAGCACTAGTGAACATGGCCTGCCACACACGCTTGGCACTAGGACACCGACTACCAAAGAGAAGGGACCCCATGGTCTCCATCACAGTAATTAGCATAATAAGCTAACACAACATTAAAAAAAACATTAAACTGAGGTCAAATAAACATAAGATCTTAGTGATCACCACCATAAGGCAATACATCTAATGTAATAGTAATATGACTTATAAAAGTGTAAACTCCGCTTATCAATCAGGGTAGACTAAGTTTTACTGCAGAAAAAAACAAAAAACAAAAAACAAAAACAGTGTGCCAGTAATCTAGAGCATGAATAATCAGGTTTTTTGTTCATATGAACCACGGACAGCTGCACTTTCAGCCCACTGTTGTGAAGAGCCAGCGTCTTCAGTGTCAGTGGCCCCTGTGTGTCAGAGTGCAGGGACACACACACTTGGCCAGTTTCCCCTTAGTAATCCCACACTCTAATCTGGCCCACTGCCCTCCCCACATCTACTCACAACCATGGGCACAGCCCAAATGTAAGGACACCAAAATCATAATCCTGCTGTGCTTAGAATGTCCTCTAGAACAGGACAGAAAACAAAGCCTTGTTCTGAGAGTGGTTGGGGGCATTTTACATCATTACTGTTTGAACAGGCTGCGTACTGGGGGTAAAGTCTTATTCTAATATAATAAGAAACACTGTCAGCAGTGACGGGGACTAATAATGGGTTTGATGATGAGGATGCTCAGGTAGTGTGCAACGTCTCCCTTTGAAAATACTTCTTGGTTACGAGTAACAAGAGCAACTTCATAATTTCGAAGTCATGAAGTCAGAAAGATATAGAAGCTGTGTTGAGGTCCCTAGTCCATGCTCCCACTGGGGGCTGTGTGGATGTTCATGGTTCGAGCTGCCCCTGGCTGTTATGGGCAAGAATGCTTCTGTTGCAGTCATCTTGATCATTTCAGATTCATAGTTGAGAATGAGAGCCACTGAAGGATCCTATGACACCTCCCATCCTAAAAGAAAATTTAGACAGGACGCCATTAAAGAGAGTCCTTAGGTGAGGGTGGGGGAGGGGGAAGGACTCCTGGTTTACAGCTGTCCAATTTTGGGGCATATATAGTTTTAAATATTCTCACTAATTAATTGAGTGATCTTAAACATATCATTCTTGATCATTGGTCAGTACTTTTGTGGTGCCAGGGTGGAACCCAGGGCCTGTGCATGTTGGACAAATGTCCTACCTGGGTGTACTCATAGCTCAACCCTTTTAACACTTTATAATTGTGTTTTATTTTAACTGGTTATTTCTTTGTAATCTTACAATCTTATCAAATGTCATGATAAAACATTAACTAGCCACGTTTCTGTAAGTTTATCAATTATAGTTGTTGAATTTTTATTGTTATATACAGCCACAGTATTGTTTCAGTGTTGGGTTTGGGTTATTACAGTGACTTTAGACTTTAGCTACAATGTGCTATTTATATATCTTTCCCTAGATATTATTTCAATTACGTTGATGATTTTTCAATAACGGTATTTTTTAATGGTGCACAATAATATCATTAACCCTTTTATGATATTAGTTTCTTTTCTCCCACATAAATATGGCAACACTTTTCATGTAGAAAAGTCTTTATTTTTAAGAAAGAAAAAACCTTTCCAGTTATGATTTTTTAATATGGCTAGTTTTATTTAGAATTGTGTGGATTGATGTTAAGGTTATATATGATGGGCAGTGGAGAGATAGGTGAGGAAAACGGAAGAGGAGCAGAGATTGGGGGAGAAATCAAGATGGAGCTGGAGAAAGTGGTTCTGGATCCAGGTGGCCATAATTTGCGATAGGTAGATATGAATATATCAAGGGATTCTATCTTTTATCTCACATAGAAGGGCAGTTTGTATTTTTTCCCATTGGATATAACCTTATTGTGCAGAGGGGTTGTGGATTGAGAATTTAATATATAAACCTACCATGAAAAGCTATCGGGCTTTAGAGTCATGTTTGTGCTGGGAGAGATGGAACACGCCGGAACGGCCATATCCACCCGGGGACAGAAGTAACAGTGCAAGTGGAGTGAATAGCCTGGGAAGAGAATTGTGTGGAGAGGGCAGCTTGTGGACCAAGTGACAGAGTCCGTGGGCTCACCTCCACACTAGAGCGACAACCTCGGAGTGAGACCCCGGGGACTCACAAAGGAATAAGCCATCCTTTTAATATTTACTACAACAGAATTGGGTTTAGGAAAGCAGTTGCCAACTGAAGATTGTATAAATATTCATTATTTACAAAATACTTTTCAGGGAAGGGTCCCTCTATGTCGACCAACCTGGCCTTGACCTCCTGATGATTACCCCCAGGTAAGGGGCAGAGCATACGCAACTGCCTTCCTTTTGAGTTCTTTGTGCATATCTTGTAGATCAGATTCTAATGCACTGGACCAGAGCTTCTCAAACTTTTGCCATCCCAACCCCTTCTCGCCAGAGAAATTTCTATGAGACCCTGGGTATATAGATGTGTTAAAAAGCCATATAAAACAAATATTTAATGACAATAAATCATTAAGAGATATATTTAAGTGATTCTTTAGTATGTTATTTCCTGTTAGAGAAGAAAGAGAATTTTCACAGTAATGAAATGGGTGTGCTTGTTTGGTTTCACACCAAAAATCTTGGCTGAATATGTGATACTACAGGATATAGTATCTTAAATATGTCTCACAGTATATCAATATTTTGACTTATAATTTTCAGTCCTGGGAATGCTGTTTCACACAAATGTATAATACAAAATAATAGAAGCATCTTTAGGACGATTCCAGAAGTTGTCGGATATTCTTTCCTATCCCAAGATAAAATTCATCATGATCTATCTTAAGAAATGCAACTTTTCAGCTATCAGTCTGAATAATCTAACATTCTAATTCAATACAATTCAGAGATAATACTAATTGGATACTTACATGCTGAGGAATGAAGGGGAAAATATTAAAAGCTTTTGCCTTCTGTAATTAAAACATTATGCTTCTATGAAGAAGAGAACTTTGCATGAGCATTAAAAACACTACAATTAATAACATGTAATAGCCTCAAATAGAAACCTCCGTGTTTCGGGCAGTGTTTGCTGGAGATGTAGGATGTCGCCACATACCCAGGGCACAGCTTGTGTCCTGTCTAAGAACCAGGGCAGGATTTGATGCCAAATTGGTTTTAGTGTGCTGCATCTGTGCAAGAACTTTTTACCTACTAGCTTCTTACATCCCCTCCATTCAGTGAGATACTCAGTTTAAGAAACTGGATATAGGTCCACATGCTAGAAATCATTTCTGCAAAGGTTCGTTGTAAGTGCTGTAGCTTTGCGGGCTGCATGGGGCAGTGACTGTTTTGTCCTTCCACAGCCTTGAGAATTACTCAATCACACTTTCTCCAGTGACTTCCAACTTCACATATAGATGCCACATGTCATTAGCATGTCAGTGACAAGATGCTGGGGGGGGGGTTAGCTGACCTTCCCATAGCTCTGATGGAACCACAGAATTTCAAGCAAACCTAAAACTGAGCTAGAAGTTCTCAGCTGACCAAAACAGAACCTACATCTGCTTTGTTGACACACACAAGAATTATGGCAAAAAAATATCTATCCTGAGGTAGAAACATAAGGATTTGAGAAACCCTGTGCTGTTCCTTGGCAGAAGTATGGTCCCAGTTTGTTCCACAAGGTTAGTTCTCAAGATAAAGCCAAATCACCACAGAGAATCTTTGCGAGGCTTAAAAGCAATTGTTCGGGGCATGAGAAGACCGTTTGGGAAAGTGGACCAATTGTTCCTCCTGGAGTCTCCCTCACTTGACACACTGGAGACTGGTCTTAGCATTAGGCACACTACTCAGGAACACAGTGCTCAGTAAGTGAGCACACACATAGAAGACCCCATGTGAGTCACTTGCCCTTGCTGGATCATCTTCTGATTTTTAGTCAATATTCCTGCTGTAGTTTGATATGACGATGTAAAAACTTGCTGTCCATCTGAAGTGTAGCATAGTGTGATAGTAGAGTCAGTATGTGAACAATGGTCTTATTATATCCCTGGATTGCTCTGCTCATGCATACACACATGCACACACATACACACATGCACACATACACATACATGTATATATACACACAAATACATGCATACATACATACACACATGCATATGCATGCATACACATGAGTACATACAAACATACATGCAAAAGTACACACATATATACATACATACACGTATATATACATATACACATACATGCATATACACACATATACACACACAATCCAAGCATATTATTTGAATGAATATATACATATATACTCAAGACAATGTGAGACCTTTGAACACACAGAGAAAGGTTATGATGTATAAAAGCCCTGAAACATGTCTTTTTCTATAGAAAAGCAGTGATTTATAGAGCCCCCCAAAGATGAGCTTGAATGTAGCATTCGACATGGTGGAAAGCTGAGGTCACACAGAGAGGGGTTAAGACAGCCCTCCTTACGTGACAAAAGCCATTGGCATTTGTTCAGGAAAGGTAGGAAGGGCAGTGTTAATTAATGCACACATTAGTTAATTAATGTGTTAATTAATGTGGAGCAGACTCTGATACTCACAGAGGGCAACATGGAAAGCCCAGGTCCCTGGCTTCCCATTCCAGAATTCAAGCCCTTTGTCAGTTATTACGGGGATTTGGTCTTTAATGAAGTTCTTATTCAAAGGCCACATCAGATGGGCCTGATTGGGAACCGTTTAGGAACATGGGGCTTATCAAAGTATTTAAATGTCCGTGGAATGATTAAAAGAAATGTGTGTGTTCTAATACAAATGAAGAATGATTTGAGGTTGGGTACAGGGATAGCAGATGGTAACTATTAATTATTAGCTTTGTGACCAAAGCTCAGTCCAGTATTAGGGAAGCATCCTGCCTGACTAGGCACCGCCTCACCTTTGGAGTGCTTTAATATATCAGAAGAATATTAAAGGAAGCATTTCTTCCTGCCATTCACAGACTCACGAGGGAAGTAGTGTGTGGCCATTGTTGGGGTCAGACCATGTGGAATTCTGAGGCACGCACGTCAGGACCTCAACAACAAGGGCAGAGGTATCATTACTAATGAACAGTCTTCATGAACTCGGTCTTAATTAACACAGCTCCAAAAGGCTGAGCTGGCATTTGAGACCTCCCTCTCAGCCTTACCCACATTTAGGTAGCACCTAATAAGCGTGTACTCGGTTTGTGCCCCAGTCAAACGGTTTTAATAAATCCCTACGAGCACTTTGGATCTGAAGCCAGCAGGGATGTGTGGGGTGAGGGGGTTGGGTAATGCTAGACATGAGCGGAGGCTGACTTTATGAATGAAGTGCCTATATGTCATTAATGCTTCAGCGGGTCCCCTAACGGGGGTAATTGGGCCCCCAGGGACCTTTGCCAAGCCTCCAAATTTAATCTGTCCACTGTGAGGATGCTCAGGCCTTGAAGGTAAACGGAGCCATTCCTGGTTTTCCTTGAACCCCAGGGTCAAGCAGGCCTAAGGGAACAAGTTTGAAACTGTCGTTTAGCGTTATCGTCAACAAGTACTGTATTTGCAAGCAGCCTGCACAGGAACCCACAGGCATGCGTGCGTGGACCAGAGCTGCAGGGTGGCAGCGTGTCACATGTCTGGTAACAGAAGGGGATAAGCATCCCAGGACAAACTTGACATATATAAATTGATTACATAAGTGGGGAGTGGTGGTCCTTTCAAGTCTTCTCCTTTAGTTTAAGCTTTTACAGTAAAATTACCAGCAGCAGTTTACAATTAAGAGGAATAATAATAACGGAATATGCTTTCATCTACACACACAATTACAATGAACTGCATGCCTTAATAGGATTGTGAAAAATCTGTGTTTGACCCATACAAAAAAGTAAACACTCTCGCTCTGGATACTGTGTCATTATCACAACAAAGGGAAACTCCCGAAATCTGATGACGCAGACATCTGGAGAATGTTAATCGCTTCAAAATGACGGATGTTTTTTATTTCAGCTTTTGACAGACGCGCTCCTTCCATAGATAGACGATTATTTACATAAATCACATCACCGACGTGAAAAAAATCAGAGTTAACTTCAAAGGGAGAAATGCTTAATTAAAAAGAGACGTGAGAGTTATTTCTCTCTTCTCTGAGATTTCCCTTTGAGGGAGAAAAGTGATGGCGGGTCTTCCACTCCCCCCCCCCCCCGGTATACACAATAGAGGAGGTATCGTCACTTCCCTGTGGGTGTACAAAGAGCAAGGTTTCCACAATAACTTTGTCTACCACCCTTAATAACAACAGCCGTCTTTAGTGCTCTGAAAGCGATCAAGGGCTGTAAGTCTACTTCTAATCTCTCAAATTTCTCCCTTTGTTAAAACGGCATGTTGAAGTTCAGTCTGCCACTCTAAACAGGAGACCAGAGATTCAAGCCCACAGTTCAAGCCCTTCCGTTCAGATGTCTGAATGAGAGAGACTCCGTAGGTAGAAGGAGACAGACTTTTAAAAGCTACTCAGTGAAACACTGCAAGTTTACAAACCTCAAGCAAGAGCACTTGGGGCTGTTTGAAAACAAGACCAGCTTGGGGAGAAAGGTTAGAAAACTATCCTTGCAGGGAGAGCCCCAGGCTGCCCTTCTGGTCCCTCAGGGCAGCCCCTGACTGGCGGCGTGCTCCCGGATGCTGGTTGGAGGAGCTGGTGCAATTTGGCTGATCCGCTACAATTTCCTCTTACACTCGGAGCTGATCTGCAGGCTGACCCTGGACAATTTGTCTTCTTTCAGGGAGAAATGTCACCCGAAAGGAAGCGATTAAGTCAAGAAGGTAATTCTCTCAGAACCGTCCACTGTATAAACAGAACTTGACCTCAGGTAATTTATTGCTGGTCCCTAACAAAGAGACTTAAGATATAGACCTGATGGAGTAGAGATCCCAATCTGTCAGGGAAAAGGGCAAGGGAGCAAAACCTCACAAGGTTTCTCTGGAATGTTCCTATTTAGAGTCTAAGTCTGATTAATGGCTGCAAACGCAAAAAGTGGTATCTGTCTGAGGAGAATGAAAAGCTCATCTTATAATGAGTGGTAAGGTTGTGTTGCACAGTTAAGCTATTAATTGTGTTATTTCTCTAATAAAGCCAGATTAATCGTGTTAGTCTCACAAGCAACCATGACTGTTTATTCCATCCTCAGCAATGGGCTTGATTGAGCACAAAGGCCCAGGGATGGTCCAGGGTGCCTAGCGCAGTGCTCTCCGTTGACCAGAGGAGAAGGTGAGAAGCCAGACTAAGGTCTGAGTCACACTGTGTAGAGGTGTAGAAAAACCAAAAGTGTCTAGAAGCCACGATCTGACAATGTTAGCAAGAGTGTCGATGTGACAGTGTCCCAAGGACCATTTCTGCTGGACTACAGCCTCCACCGTAGCATGCTCTAAACTGCTAACTCGGCTGTTTGTTCCCTTCTAGCTACCCTAGAAGATCCTTTCTTACCCCACCTAAGCCTCCAGAGCCCCCTCTCTTCAGGTATCTCCTTTCCTTTTCAGCGTCCATTCAGTTTGGGGGCAGCCCACCAGGGTCCAAAGCAGAGACCACCCACATCCTACAGTGGAAACAGACCGAAATCCCTGTCCGTTACCAACCAGCACAAGGTTCAGGGTTGGATTTTTAAGGCTGAAACCTTTTCCTGGAGCTCCTCTCCCCCACAGATAGCATTGCACAGTGCTGTTTGGATGGCTCCTAGTAACAAGCTAAGCACACAGTAGCACCCTGAGCTTCTCAATGGGTGCAAAGAACAATGCTGGCTCAAGAAGAAGAAAGAATGGCCATTTGTCCAGTCTGTACAGTGGGACCAAATACCACATGTAGAATCTTCTAGACAAACTGCCTAGCCTCCTTCAAGTGGGCGAGGAGCTCTGAGATCCTCGTAGGAACCTCATAAAGGAGGAGTTGGAGAGTGTAGTGATGTTTTCCTAAATTGAAAGCGACAAGCAGCATTTAGGGGAGGAATCAGGAGACAACTGAGAGCAGGAAGCCTTACATTCATTACCGCAGCTGGTTTAGCTTTGAATGATGAGGAAGGAGCCAGCAAGCAGGCGGAGGATGTCCTGAAAAGATTCAGCAGCCATCCAATTAGGCAGGAACCGTCCGGCAGTTACCAAAGGCTCGCTCTGGTCTGTATTACACAAAATAAAGCCCCTCGATTGGGTTTGACTTCAGCTGATTGAAGTCATAAGGCATCAGGTTCCCCTACTAAATAATTCTGGCACAGGTTAAATTACTACTGGCACAGGTTAAAAATTAGGATTCTGCCCAGATTCTTAACATGAAGATAAGTCACAGAGCAAACCTGTAGCAAATGCTTGTTAAAAACAACATGATCGGGATGTTTGTTTGTTTTTCTGATTTTATTGGATATATTTTATTTACATTTCAAATATATCTCCTTTCTCGGATTCCTCTCCATATCCCCTATTCCATCACGGCCCTGCTTCTATGAGGGTGTTCACCTACTCACCTACCCCCTCCCTGACATTCCCCTACACTGCAGCATCAAGCCTTGGCAGGACCAAGGGCTTCTTGTATTGAGGGCCAACAAGGCCATCCTCTGCTACATGTGCAGCTGGAGCCATGGGTCCAATTATGTGTACTCCTTGGATAGTGGTTTAATCTCTGGGAGCTAGGGTTGGTTGGTGTTGCTCTTATGGGGCTGCAAATCTCTTCAACTCCTTCAATTCTTCCTCTAACTCCTCCACTAAGGACCCGTTTCTCAGTTCTATGGTTGGCTGCAAGCATTTGCCTCTGTATGTGTCATTGTCTGGCAGAGCTTCTCAGGACACAGCTATATCAGGCTCCTGTCAGCATGCACTTCTTGGTATCAGCAATATTGTCCAAGTTTGTTGGCTATATATGGGCTGGATCCCCAGGTGGGACAGTCTCTGGATGTCCTTTCCTTCGGTCTCTGCTTCAAACTTTGTCTCTGTATTTCCTCCTGGGAATATTTTTGTTCCCCCTTCTAAGAAGGACTGAAGCATCCACACTTGGGTCATCCTTCTTCTTGAGCTTCATGTGGTCTGTGAATTGTGTCTTGGGTATTCTGAGCTCTTGGGCTAATATCCACTTATCAGTGAGTGCATACCATGGACATATCTTTGTGATTGGTTTACCTCATGGGATGGTTTTTACTTCAAGATAATTTTCTTCTAATGCTTGGCTCTTCTCTCTTGCTTTCCACTGACTTTGTTCCCTTTCAAAAATTATAAGACATTTTATTTGAAATATAAAACATAGAGAAAGAGGCAAAATGTCATATAACAGACTGGCATTTTCTATAATCAAGGTGAAGAGGATTATAAAATCTTTAAAAGCACAGCTGACATTAGCTCTTAAGCCAATTTTGAGCATGGAGCTGTGGTCTTGTCCCATGGCCCTTGCCTCAGCCCTGAGAACTTGCAGTCCTACATCAGAATTTCTACCTATACTGCATGGCATGTGTTCCTAGATGCTGCACACTGCAGCTGTTAAAATTTCTCAGTGAGTTCTCTCCCTGACCCCTGGCTACACACATCCTGCCATCTTGACAACTTTTTCATTTACCTGTTTTCAGCACTCACTCATGTCCACTCTGGATGCTGATGCCGAGCTCTTGGCCCCTCTGTGAAGAACATACACACCTTTGCGGGGCTCAGCCTTAGTGGCCACTAGACTCACCCCGATGTGCAGAAAGGAACCCATATCTGCTTGTTAAACGTTTTATACATGTGTTTCTCTAGAGAAGTCTGAAGTCAAGCTGCTGTAGCCCACAGAACAGTGTTGCCCAACCTTTCTGTATGCTGCCAAACTCTTTGCCAAAAGGATTGTAAGAACTCGTGCTTTCCCAAGCAAAGAGTTCCCAGGAAGGTTTAACTAAGAGAAAGCATGTCAGAATGTGGGTGGCACCTCCTATTTGATCTGGGACAAATAAAAAGTAGGAAGGAAGCTGAACACTAGGAATCCAACCTTTGTGTTTTGCGACTGACTTCAGACACCATGTGACCAATATGTGACTCCTGTGCAGTCATTCCTTCTCCAACATAGGGACTGTATCCCTCAAACTGTGAACGAAGGCACACTCTCCCTCCCTCCTTTCCTCCCTCCCTCCCTCCCTCCCTCTCTTCCTTTCGGTGCTTTGGTCAGACATTTTACAACAGCAGCAGCAACAACAAAGAACATAATACATTCTCCAACACTCAATCTAATTTCATTAATTATTCTGTCTGTAATAGTTATAAAATTATACCTCACAGAAGTTTTAACTTGTGACTCCCTGATTATAATGATTCTAAGTATATTTTCCTACGTCTGTAACTGCTCACACTCTTGAACGCTACCTGCTCTTGTGTTTTGCTTGTTGCTCTCCTAGTAGATGTGACTTAGGTAGTCCTTAAGGTGTAGATCACAAAGACATACTCTGCAGGCATTTGTGTTTTGACTTAATGATATTGTTTTCCCGAAACTACTTATATCTGAGTATGTACTGATCTTTTCCCTTTGGCCTTTGTTGTCTACATCCCGTTCCTGCACTCCCTTTTCACATGATGTCATGAGGATAGTTTACAGCGTTTTGTTGCAAAGTGTTTGCTCTGGGTTTTATTTTATCGCAGAGTTCTATTCACACCTTTGTTTTTTATTTGGCTCTTCATTCAGCATCATTAATACATCCTCCACTTCAGCGTTTGCAGGCACCCTCTCCCCAACTCAGCTACCAAATACACACAGCCGTTTTCTTTAACTTTTTTTCTCAGAGTATTGTGTGGCACTATAACACTACTTTTTGTGCTGTAATTAACATTTGATGAAAGGTGGGGCAGGCCGTGAAGTGGATGTTCAAAGCTATTTACCTCCCAACCTCTGGGTCTCTTATTTTGAAAATAAGATCCTATGATTCTCTGGGCTCTCCCAGGCTAGCTAACCCAGTATGCCTTAACAGGAGAGCCACTGTGGCCAGTTGGAATGTGGCACCATTGCTGCGGTGCAGTGAGGAATAGGCAAGGTTGACCAGTTGGACAATGGCAAGAAGAGTCACCAGCTGGGGATGAGGCCAAGAAAAGAGCTTCTGTAGAAGTGTTCTAGAAGGAACACTACCTCTGCCTCGCAGAGGTTATTGAGCTGTGTTGGGTGCTTTATCCACAGAAGCAAAGCTTGTTAGGGCATCAACAGAAAGTGCAAACTAATAGTTCTCTTCTATCATATTTTTAATTAATTTGACACTTCAGTCTTTCATTATTTGTAGAACACATTTATCAAATTGTTGAAAATATAATCCTGATTAGAATTGAATTAAATTATATCCAACTTGGTAAAAATTTTCTATTTTTGTTAATAGTAACTTTTTCTAGCATAAATCTGCAATAGTAGTTAATTTTATGTATCAACTTTACTAGGGCATAAGGCACTCAGGTATGTTTCAGTAAAAATTAAGAAAAGGTTCTGTTGCTATCAGTCCCATGGGGTCTCACTCTGCAGGAACTCTCACTCTGGGGAACTGCTCCAGTGCAGAACAGAGCACAGTTCCCTAGGCAGTTAGTTACCAAGTCTGGTACCCACACATCTTGTTCCATGGGCCTGCACCCTCACCTCACAGGAGCAACAGAGCTGGAACTGCTGGTTCCAGCTGTGTCTCAGCCATTTCTTTCACACACTGTCCTCCACAGCCTGGTAAAAACACGACTCAACAATCAATAGCTTATCAAACACATTGATATGTTAAATTCTCAATCCATAATTCCTCCACACAATAAGCTTACAACCAGTTGATAAAGATATAAACCGCCCACCTAGATAAGATAGATTGACCCATAGAAATCCATCTTTATAAAGTATATTTATCTACCCATGGCTACTCAGAGCCAGGCAGGTGGAGATGAGTCATCCTCATCTTTCATCTTTAATCTCCTACTTCTTCTCTTCTTACCAAAACTCTGTTCCACCCACTGTCTACTGTCCAATCATGTATCTCCTTGACATCAACTTACACAGGTATTTTGTTAAGTATTTTCTAGGTGTTTTTATGAGAGCCTTTGTGAGTAAGATTAACACTTAGGTTGGAATGCTGGCTAATGAGACTCTCGCTGACAAACTGAGTGGGCTTCATAAAAGGGCTTGATTTGGACAAAATGGCCATCTTCCTTAGAATTAGTCAGAATTCTTGCCTAATATTGCTATTTTATTGGGGCCCTGACTGTTTTCCTATCCTGAGACTTTAATTGGGTTCAGCCAGCCTTGTACAGGAACATACCATCAATGGTCTTGCTTTTGAGATCCTGTGGGCTGGCACTGGCTATCAGTGTCACTGGCTCCCCCTTTTGTCAGTTCATTCTGCAGTTCCGGAAAATAGCATGTCACTAATCATGTGACCCAAAAGACTCTAACCACATGATCCAAATACTCAAACCAGCGTTTCGTTAGAGTAGGCACTGGGAGTTAATCACAGATCTCTGCACTTGCCAGGCAGGACCCCCCCATGCCACACCCCCATAGCACTTTGTACCCCATTTCTCTATCTTTCACCAGGTAACTCTTTTCCACTGTTATCAGATATATGTTCATATTATAAGGTGCATTGATAAAATGAACACAAACCTCATTTTCATTTTATCATTTGATGCTTGAATAGACACACAATATGAATGAAATCTAAATGCTGAATTTCTTCTTAGAAACCACTAATGTTTGGCAATTGTTTCTAGTACTTCATTCTCTTGTATATAGACTGTTGGATCAGCCAATATTAGCCATTTTGTTTCTAATTGATAATGCCTCTGTACTCTTTCCAGACTCCTAAACACTCACACACCATTGTGAAAGCAGGGCTAGGTGACTTATAGGAATGAGTTAGGGTCACACCACCCGCAGTGAACTGGAAAAGTCACTCTGCTTCTCATAGTCAGTTTTCTCCCAAGTGCCTTCTTCTATGGAGTTCAGACATCCTTCAGACTGTGTCCTCCACAGCGTTCAGTCACATGGAGAACGGAAGAGGACCTGATGCCTTGCTCAGGTTGCTCTCTGGCTCAGCTCTGATAGCACACACATTACTTTTTCCACACTTCAGGATAATTCACCCATTTGATTCTGCATAGCTGCAAAGAAGCCTGCGAGAAATGCACCCAGTGCCCAGGAGAACTGAATCAGAAAGAAAGAAAAAGGAGAGAAAGAAACCACTCACGCTATCTCAGCTTTTTGTTGTTGTTGTTTGTTTGGTTTAGTTTTTGGTTTGGTTGTTTGTGTTTTGGTTTTAGAAAGCTACTTTAAATCTAAAGCATTGGACAAAAGCACGTGTCTATATTATTTTCATGCAATGCAAGAAAAGACTGTTGATGCTACTTCAAATAGGCCCCAGAACCTGTAACAACATAAAATTAACAATCATTTTAAAAATGATTAACCTAGACTTACTCAAAATCACCCTATGAAGTTGGAGTAGCAGTCTAGCATTTCTTTCAGCTAAAAACAGAATTTTAAGGGTGCTCAGCGCTGGTAAGAGAGCCTGTTTCCATAGGTTGGTGGGGGACAAAGACTGCATTAGCCACCCGTGTTCTATTCCAATGCTAATGGAAGCACCCTTTACTAAGCCAAGTAACAACAGAAAAAACAAGAAGAGACTCCATGAAAGATCAGGGTACTTTAGGAGAGGAGGAAGAATGGAGGTGCTAGGAAGCAGAGGCAGTGAGGAAGAGGGGACAGCGATGGCCAGGCTGTTCCAGCTCTTCCTGAAAGAACCTCCCCCACCTTTTTGCCCACAGAAGCCCCTGTGACTGAGGCTGTGGAAATGGCTCGGGAGGTAACGTGTTTGCCATAGGATCGTGAAGACTGGGGTTTCAGACTCCAGGCTCTGGAAGTTGACCAGTTATAACTCGGCCACTCCCACAAGTTCTGTGCAGCCACTGTCCCAGCAGGTGTTGCTGGGGCCATGGGTTGTAGATATGTGGCTGTGTTAACCCAGCAGGTGTTGCTGGGGCCATGGGTTGTAGATATGTGGCTGTGTTGACCCGGCAGATGTTGCTGGGGCCATGGGTTGTAGATATGTGGCTGTGTTGATGCCCTAGTCCCACTGCTAGGAGCCTTGCCTGGTCATCTGGTTATAGAGGGTGGCCAGTTGGGGTCTGTTTCCCCCATCACTAGTAGACTTCTCTAGGGTCACTCTCACGAAGGCCAGGGGGTTTCCACTGCACTATGATGCTACATGGCTCTCAAGTGGCCCCAGTTCCAGCCGCCGCTCCCAATTCTCTTTACTTCCATCTCTCCCACCTGTACCTGACTCCTCCTGTTCCCATCTACCCCAGTCCACCCACAGAACCTATTCTATCTCTCCTTAGGGAGACCCCTGAGTGCCCCTGTTGCTCTCTACTTTGCTTAGCCTCTCTGGGTCTGTGAACTCTAGAATGCTTATCCTTTACTTAAAAGCCAATCTCCACTTATAAATGAGTATGAACCACACTTGTCCTTTTAGCTGTGGGTTATCTCACCCAGGACGACCTTTTCTAGTTCCATCCTTTTGCCTGCAAATTCCATGATGTCATTGCTAAGAGCTGAGTAATACCCTACTATGTAGACGTACCACATTTTCTTTATCCAGTCTTCAGTTGAGGAACGTGTAGGTTGTTTCCCGTTTCTGGCTGTTATGAATAAAGCTCCAGCGGACATGACTAAGCAAGGGTCCTTATAGGAGGATGGAGCATCTTTTGGGTATAAGACCAGGCCCATGCCGTAAGAGGGAGCCCACACCCGATACTGCATGGATGACCAGAAATCAGAGGCTGGGCAGTCCAGAGACCCAAAACAGAACCAAACAATACACACACACACACACACACACACACACACACACACACACACACACACACCAAACTCTGAGGTGGGACTGTATGAGGAGAAAGACTCAAGTCAATTTAAGGGGAAGGTCATGAAGAGTTTGACCACGCTCTAGTGAGTACATAGGTAATAAAGACAAATTGGACTTTATTATTATTATTATTATTATTATTATTATTATTATTATTATTATTATTATTACTACTACTACTACTACTACTACTACTACTACTACTACTACTACTACTATTACTACTACTGCTACTTTTGTTGGTGTGGGGAGGGTACAAAGGTGGGAGGTACACATGGAAGGATTTGGCAGTCGGTTCTGAGGTAATATAGGAGAAAAGAATAAAAGTTAAAAAAGAAAATATTCCCAGAACCCAGCAAATGATGGGAGGCTATACCAGCCCTCTCAGTTACGCGGTTGGCAACTGGAGCTAGCTGTCTAGCTATCCTATCTGAACTGGTGAGCTCTGGGTCCAAGTAAAAGACCCTT
The DNA here is from genome assembly GCF_963924665.1 of Micromys minutus. Lineage (NCBI taxonomy): Eukaryota > Metazoa > Chordata > Mammalia > Rodentia > Muridae > Micromys > Micromys minutus. Next base: position 85,083,803 of record NC_137973.1, on the reverse strand, counting down.
CCCCAGTGTAAAAGTCAGAGAGTCGTCTAGGAAGTGTCTGTCCACCTCTGGCCTCCACATGCACATGAATACCTCACACACAGAAGGAGGGAAGGAGGGGAGTGAGGAGGAGGAGGAGGAGGAGGAGGGGAGTGAGGAGGAGGAGGAGGAGGAGGAGGATGAGGAGGAGAGGAGTGAGGAGGGAGGAGGAGGAGGAGGAGGAGGAGGAAGAGGAGGAGGAGGAGGAGGAGGAGGGGAGTGAGGAGGAGGAGGAGGAGGGGAGTGAGCAGGAGGAGGAGGAGGAGGAGGAGGAGTGAGGAGGAGGAGGAGGAGGAGGAGGAGGAGGAGGAAGAGACATCCCCCCTTCCCCGAGACTTTGACTCAACCCCTAGTCTTGTATCAATGCTCAGTTCTATTAATACTTGGAAGAACAAATGACCCCCCATTCAGACATTTCCACTGTTCCCTTGGAACCTGCCCCCCATTGTCCCCCTGCAGCGTGCAGCCTTGCGTTCTTTACTGGGCCTGATGCGGAGGATCCCCAGCAAAGGCCCTCCTCCCCCACCCCTTCCTCAGCTGCCCCTGGCTCCCTCACTCTGCCCTGCCTCTCAAAGCTACAGCAGGCCTGGATCCTGTCACCAGACGATTGCATTGCCATATCCCAGGCCTGAGTTCTGGTCTCCCTCTGGGTCTTAGTGGACGCTTCAGACAAAACACAGACTCGGATCTGTTTGGAACACGCCTGGTGCAGGGGAAGACCTGAGCCTCCTCGGGCGGGCAGTGCTCGGTGCGGCCATTGGAGGCTCTAGGACGCATGTGCGAGATCAGGCTGGGGTGAGGCCTGCTTCTATTCCACTAGTGAGACACCCTTCCCTGCCAAAGCCCGAAGGGCTGGGTCCTCCAGGGGCTCTCTCCATCCACACTCTGGAAACCATCTGGGCTCTCCATGTGCCTGGGCTCCCCGGGGATATGCTTGACCCTCCCAAGACTTGGCCTCGCGCGCAGGGGAACTCCAGATTCACGCCGTCCCAGGCCCGAGTTGTCTTGCCAGAACATTCTGTAGACCTAAGACTTTGCTCAGTTTATCCTCTGGGCAAAAGTGATTACTTAAAAACAAAACTAAGCTTTATCATGATGCAAAGGCATGTCACGGATTCTCTTTTTAAAGGAAAGTCATGGCAGCATCCTGAAAACAGCCTGAATTTCAGTTTTCGCCACAAGCTGTAAATGAAATTCTGACCTGGAGTGGGCCAAATCCTGCAAGAGGAAAGCGGGCCCGGCAAAGCCCCATCAAAGAAAACATTTATACAAACGGTTGCAGGAGATAAACATGGAGGGCCCGAGCTCCCCTGGCAAGTTCAGATAACGGGGGGCTCCAGCCTGCGCCGCACAGCTACAGTTTCATCCCAAGACTGAAAACCGCCGTGACCGCTGCTGCTCAGACAGGCAGACATTGCTTTACCTGGAAACCTGGGCAGCGAGGGCACGCTTGCTTCTTTTCTCTCTCTTACTCCGCCCTGGCTGGGTGTCATCAATGAGAGAGACACACATTGTGTGAGGCTTTGTGAACTGTGCAGTGACGAGTGTGCAGTGACAAGTGTGCAGTGGTGAGTGTGCAGTGGCGAGTGTGCAGCGGTGAGTGTGCAGTGGTGAGTGTGCAGTGGTGAGAGTGCAGTGGCGAGTGTGCAGTGATGAGTGTGCAGTGACGAGTGTGCAGTGGTGAGTGTGCAGTGTCGAGTGCAGCAGTGAGTGTGCAGTGATGACTGTGCAGTGGTGAGTGTGTAGTGGCGAGTGTGCAGTGGTGAGTGTGCAGTGATGAGTGTGCAGTGGTGAGTGTGCAGGGGTGAGTGTGCAGCAGTGAGTGTGCAGTGTCGAGTGTGCAGTGGTGAGTGTGCAGTGATGAGTGTGCAGTGGAGAGTGTGCAGTGACAGGTGTGCAGTGGCGAGTGTGCAGCAGTGATCGTGCAGTGACATGCTCACTGGATCCCTCAGCTTCCAGCCTCCTCCACACCAATGGTGACTTGGCAGATGCCTTTGGTTTCTGAGGGTGTGGGTCAGTCACCTCACAGTGTGCTGCTGCGTGTGCAGGCTGCGTGTGCAGGCAGTTTCGTTAGGGTGACAACAGAAGCTGATAATGGTCCATCTCGTGTGTCTATCATGTAGTTTGTAAAAACCAGACAAACGACAGTCTCCCTCCCTCTGTCAGTCAGTCCGTCTGTCTGTCTGTCTCTCTCTCTCACACATACACAGAGAGAGAGGGGGAGAGGGAGGGAGAGAAACACATATAAAAACACACACAAAAAACACACAGAAACACACATACACAGAGAAATGTACAGATGCACACACACACACACACACACACACACACACACACACTACATTCTCATCTTATGAGGAGCTTAAAGTTCACCAAATCCTAAGTCAAACAGAACAAAAGAGTCATTACAATCATCTGCTTAAATGAGACAATATTGTGGAACATTAAAACTAATTTTTAACTGTTTCATGTAAAGTTATTTTATACCTAAGAAAATTCACTAAAATACTAAAAAGAGTACCGGTGTACACTTCGCCAAAATTCTCTCAGGGTTTAAAGTAATATTTCAAACATGTTCTCCTGAATAATTAGAGTTAGTAACAGACACAATGTCCATTAAATAAATAGTATCTGGATGTATATTTCATTTAAAAATTCATAAAATAAGGTTGCTTTCTTTTGTAAAAAATTTAATTGTAGTATTTGAAAAACATCACTATCCAGTCTACCAGCCTTGTAAAACTTTGATCAAATACCTAAGAAAACAAATGCTTCTAAAAGCCAAGGTCACACGTCACAACTCACTTAAGGCCCTCTCATTTCCTTTTATAAAACCTTTCTCCACGCACTGGGGGAACCGCCCAGAAGTGCAGCACTCGACGTGTAAACAGGAGGGGCTGAATCCTATACCCAAGACTCATGGGATCAGCTGGACAGGGAGGCATGTGCCACAGTTCCAATCCTGGAAAGGCAGACTTGCTGACCAGCCTGTCTAGTGGAATTAGTGAGCTCTAGGTTTCAGTGACAGACCCTGTCTCAAAATGTAAGGGGAATGGCTCCTGAGGAACTATATCCTAGCTTTACATCTGGTTTGATATCCATGTGCACAGAAACATGCACACACACACACACACGACACACACATGCATGCACACATGCATGCACACTCAGGTACACACATACACATGCACACACACACATGTTTCACCATACACAAATGCACACATGCACATGCACACACATACACACATACATATGCACACACATGTTGCACATGCATATAAACACACACATACATACACATGCACACACACGTTGCAAACACATACAACCACATGCACACAGACATGCACACAGACATGCACACAGACATGCACACAGACATGTACACATCCACTACACACACACACACACACACAGATTCACATGCATGCACACACACACACACACACACACACACACACACTGCTTCACTCTGTCTTCTACAACCCTTTAGAAGAGTAGAAGCGTGTTGTTTTACACAATCTCTCTTAAGCATAGTGCGGTCGTTTCCTTGTGATCAGCATTCAGCTGTGCACTTATGAGGACATTCCACTGAGGCAGCGGTGGTCTTCCACAAGCAGAGTGTAACCCGTGGCCTAAGTACAGGAGAGTTAACTCAGAACCCTTGAGTAAGTCATCGTACCTGGCCTCTGCACAGCCTCAGCGTTCTCCCTTCATACTCAACACATGTTGCACAGAGAAATATGAGGTTAAGAACTTCATTTCTTGTCAGATTATTACATGATAATTTTAGGGTCCAATTCTGAGAAAAAGTTGCCTACTCGCAGGAAATGAATATACTTGAAATTTTAGCTTGTATTTATTTTAACTAACAAAGGAGAACACACCAAAATAAATTTAAAAACTAAAGAAATACAATAGGATATGTACAGATGTGCTACAAAGATTGAGAATCTGACAGTAAGAATAGAATCCAGGAAAACAGCTCTCTGCAGACTAAGGTCAAGTTACTGTCAAGGTAATCCAGACAGACAACCACTCACGAGCACACAGCCAGGTACGGTGTACGGTGACCTGTTCTGTTGCTGTGAAGAGACACCATCACATGGCAACTCTGAGAAAGAACAACATTTAATTGGGGCTGGCCTACAGTTTCAAAGGTTTAGTTCATTCTCATCATGGTAGGAAGCGTGGAGCCACACAGGCAGACGTGTGTTGGAGAAGGAGCTGAGAGTTCTACACCTTCTAATCCCTGTCAGGTAGCCCCACCCCCTAATGACCAAGCATTCAAATACATGTGCCAGGGGGCCATTCCTATTCCAACCGCCACACAGGCACACATGGTTCTACGATTCAGGAGAAACACGAAAGGGGCTCAGAAATTGGTGTTCTTCTTTAGCTACATAGTGAATTTGAGGCCAGCATTTAGGACCAGAGAACACCGATCAACTTTACAGTAACCTTCTTGTTTTTAGAATATCTTAATAACTTGGTACAATAATGAGAATCTTAAGTTCCTGCTGCGCTTTCAGACTTGTGGCAAACACATTTCGTTCTTTAATGAAGCACTCACCCTGGACATGGTATGGTGATTTCGCAGAGGTATGGAATTCTCTAGTCGATTTTGAGATAGATTATTGTGGACCCTTTAAATCTAGGTCTCAGGGTCAGAGAAATTAAAAACTCTATGAGATTTTAACTGGAAAAAAAAAAGAGAAATATAAAAGTAACTATGAATTGGATCTTAAAATAGAGAAATTTGGCCTATGAGATGGCTCCACAGGGCACATGCCACCAAGTCTGCCAATCTGAGTCTAATCTCAAGTACTACCCCCCCAACACACACACACACTCACACACAAACTCTCACACACATTCTCACACACACTCTCACACACAAACACACACACACTCTCACACACAGTCACACACACACACTCACACACACACTCTCTATCACACATACACACACATACACACTCACACACATTCTCTCACACACACATACACATAGTCACACTCACAAACACTCACACACACACACACACACACACACACACAAGACACCCAATTCCTGGAAGTGGTCCTCTGATCCACATGCACATGGTATGCATCACACACAGAGACATACACACACATAAACACACTCACACACACTCGCATGCATGCACACACACACACACACACACAAGAAATACACACTTCCTGGAAGTGGTCCTCTGATTCACATATACATGTTATGCTTCACATACAGAGACATACAAACACACTCACGAAGTCACCCACACACACACACTCACACACGCACAATAAACAAATAAATTTCAAAAGTAAAAGAACTTTTCTTGAATTTTGATAGGGTCCACAGATTATATAATAGAATTGTATGGATGCTTGTTTCCTGACATCATAATTAAACCATGTTTACATAAGAGAATATCCTTATTTTCTGAAATATACAGTGGGACACTGAATAATTGACTCTCCAATTATTCAGGATAAGTGTGCATATGGAAGTCTGGCCCTGGTCCAGTCAGAATAAGCACAGAAGCTCATGACACCCAAAGGAAAACCAGCGGATACGCTGTCCCTTGTACCTGCTGCCTGCTCTAGGAAGAATGTTATTTTCCAAGCCTCCAGAAAACTATGCGGCTTGGCTGAGGACAGAACTTGAACTTTTCCCGAGCTTCAGCCCGTGTCTGGACACTGTATGCCTGAAGCGCAGAGCGACAACAGATGTGTGTGGTGTTACTCCACCAGTGTGTGGTAACTGTTATCCTGCTAGGGAGCACAGAACATTTACAAAAACAAAATGGGAAGAGATCGTGTAGTGGGCGATTCTAAGCAAACGCTGAGGACCAGAGACAATGCACAGCCCACAGCACACAGGACTTACAAAGCTACACGGGGTAAAATGCTGACAAGAGTTTTGTTTCAAACAAAAAGGTACCCAGGTAAAGAGTTGGAATGCCTGTGTGCTGCACAGGGGAGTGGCTAGTGATGCTTAGTAAATTACACCAAACCAAGAGTGCACATAAAACACCAGAGAGCACCTGGAGGTTACACACTGTACCTATATCTCGGTAAGTTTAAACTCTTTTTTGCATGTATTTAATTCATTAGTCAGTTGAGTTTAGTCTTTATCCTCTTTGTTACAGTATTTCGTCGTTGTTGTTCCATTTTGTTTCTTGTGTTTTTTTTTAATCTAATATAGTCGCCATGGAAGTTCTTGGAGTATGTTCATTTCCTATTGTGTTGTGATGTTAAAAAAATAATATTTCAATTTTAGCTGCTGTAACAAAATGCCTTAGACCGGGTGGCTTGAATAACAAGTGGCTTGAATAACAAGGGTCTCTCTCAGACGTCTACAGGCTGGAGGGTTTTTGGTTTTTGTTTTGCTAATTATTACATTTGTGTGTGTATGTGTGTGTTATATGTTTGCATGTAGTATGTATGTATATGTGTTGTGTGTATGGTGTGTGCATGTATGTATGTGTGTATATGGTGTGTGTGGTGTGAGTGTATGTGGTATGAGTGTGTGTGTGTATGGTGAGTGTGTGGGTGGTGTGTGTGTATATAGTAAGTGTGTGTGTGTGTGGTATGTGTGTCTATGTGGTATATGTGTGTATGTGTGTTGTATGTATATGGTATGTGCTTGTGTATGTATGTGCTATGTGTGTGTATGTGGTGTGAGTGTGTGTATGGTAAGTGTGTATGATGTGTGTGGTGTGTGTATGTACTATGTGTGTATATGTGGTGTTTGTGTGTGTTGTGTTGTGTTGTGTTGTGTGTGTATAGACTTGGTAGCAAACACCTTGCTTTCTGAACCGCCTCACATGTCCTGTGGCTCTGGATGAATGTTCTCTTCCCGGCTTCCATAAGGATTTTTTCTTGTGTCATTGAGTAGATACAAACCAAGGCATCTTGGTGTCTGTCTGCTCATCAACAGGGCACTCATGGGTTTGCAAGGGTTCAGTCCACAGTGTAATTATGTCCCAAGACCCCTCTGAGAAATCACAGTCACACAGATGAGGTCTTACGGCGTGACCAAGCCTGCAACTTCTACTCTCGGCTTCTAGCCTTTGTTTCTATTTCTTCCTTTTTAAAAAAGTCACTTGTTTCCTTCACGTGTCTTTTCATTCATAAAAATCACTATATCATTATTTTCAGTTTTGAATCACCTTGAAAATATTTGTCTGTTCTATATGGTCGGTGGTTCCGAGTCTTCAGACTCAGGGTGACTGACAGCTTCTCTGACTCTTTAGATGACTTAGGGTGATGGCTTCTCTGACTCTTCAGACTTGGGGTGACAGGTTCTTTTAACTGTTGCTTTTGTGTCTTTTGATTAACTTTTTTATACAGCTCACTTTCGTTTTGCTATGTGTCTGTTGTTAAGTTCTCAGTCTACAGAACCCTCCTGTTGTTAAGTTCTCAGTCTACAGAACCCTCCTGTTGTTAAGTTCTCAGTCTACAGAACCCTCCTGGTTCAAAATCCAGAGCGCTGAGGTTAGAGGCACAAGCCGTCATGCCCCGAGAACATTTCAGTCTTTCCTCCAGGTGCTGTCTGTCCCCGAGCCTCGGTTTCATGGACATGGGTTCAAATAGCGACACTGCTGTTGTCCACTCTTAACATGTTAGGGAGGTTCCGTCCAGTTTTTCTTGGCTAAACTACTAAGTTATTTCAGTCAGCATTTCTATGAGCCTGTGTTATCAATACCGTAGGAATGCTGTTTATTAGTAAATGTTAAACACATACTTCTCCCTAGCAATCTCTGGAAACATTTCAACACCATCTGGAAAATCTAGTCTTTACTCAGGGATGTGTTAACTACTGGCCTAAACCCAACACAACAGTGCATGCATCCTAGTTCGGAGGTGCTGTCCTGCCTGATGGTGTGGTGGAGAGGGGGAGAAGGGCTGCCGGGTGAGGTGCAGCTCACAAAGGAGCTGACTGCCACTTAGTCTGCACTGAGTAAATCAAGAGCTTGCTCTACACTGTGCCTTTGAGCTTCCATATCTGAGATGTTTTTCACGACTCTTCCATAGAACATCCCAGATGAGCTGGAAACTATCAGAGCCCATCAGAATCACTGTGACAATGTGGAACTCCACATGATAGTCTCAGACTAGAAAATTAGAATCCTGAAACGGTACAAAAGAACAAGAGCACCACTGACCACTGCGGGGCTTTTTGTATGGAAGAGGCCCAAGACCGAAAGGAAAGGGGAGTGTGTGTAATGTCACCGCAAAGGCACACCACTCAAAATCTGGAAACATTGATCTGAAATCGCAGTACCATCCAGAGAGATGTTTCAGGTCCCCTCTGATCACTTCAAATCTTCTCAGGTTCCGGGCTTTGCCAAGGAGCTTGAAAACTTAGGACTGAAACCGTAGGAAGACCCAAGACACAGCAGGAAAAGTTCTCCCAGGCAGAATCCATGTCCCTTGCAATTACAGGGATCTGTTTTCCTTTCCAGGAGGATTGGGAAATGATCTGGCGTGGTAGGAGCTGGCCGGTATTGCCGGGTTTTCCCCAGCTAGGGCCTTGAGGGGAAGCTGAAGGGTAACCGGATGATGCCTTTCTTACAGTTTCAGAGATAACTGCTCTCCCTTGCTGCTCTGCCAAGATTCGGATCCCAGCCTCAGTCTAAGTAGACACACTGCTTAAACTACAAATCGCTACTTTTTTCCCCTATAGCATTATATTGGGTTCCTATGTTTTGGAGGGGAGGGGTTACAATTTTATCCCATCTGGAAAACTGTTAATAATAAAAAGTTACTTTGTAAAAGATTTTTTTAATGTATAGTGAACACTTAAAGTTGTACCAGGCAATGTGTACTAACTCCGTTTGTCTCTTAAATATGTTTCAAAAAGCAAGTTCTTTTGCCTTTGCTTTATAGACGCTGAAAATGGGGTTCTGAAATTTTAAACAATTGAAGTGTGAGTGCACAGTTGGCAAATTGCTTTACAACTACCTACCATCTGCTAATAAAAGCACAATGGAACCTGAGTATGAGGTGGTCCCGGCCGTTCCTACCGGGATGAATGATGGCTGATAGAGCTGATACTGCTGGCCTTGGGACAAGATGCTGGAAAGAAGCTTGTGCACAGTCAGGAGGCCTCCCTCTCTGCCTATGATTTTCTACATTGTTGCAAAGGGGAGTGGGGTTGATCTAAGTGCCCTGGTTGGTTACATTTTGTGTCATGACTTCCCTATCTGAGAAACAAAAATACATATCTTCCCGTGCCATGGTAATTTGGAGGGTGAAATTCAAAATAAAAATAAGTGCAAAAAAATCATTCAAAGATCAGAGAAGAAAAGGGAGAGAGACATGGCCACGGGAGCATACGCTCTGACTCTGGTGACACCGGTGGAAGGCTAGAGAGGCTCAAAGGCAGGGTCAAAATGCCAAGGGGTATGGCCGCTTGAAAGGACATGTTTCCTCCAAAGAAAATTACTTATCATCCTGAGTGATACACTTTTATAAACCATTTATATTTTTGTAGGGCTTCACACGGGATTAAATAAAGATCCTGAGTACATTTAGAGAAAAATGAAAAGAAATCCAGGAAAGATGTGTGTAGATACTGGAGGCTGAACTCTCTCTAGCAAATGCTGGAGCTTTGATAATCCATAAGTCAAGAGGGAAAGACCCAATGTTTTAAACCCACTATCCTCTCAATGATAGCAAGAGCTGGACCAGAATATATAGCCTTCCTATTAAAATCACCAACACTTGCTTCCTGCTTACTGATTCTAAGAAGGTTCAGGCTTATGCAAGAAATGGGAAAGAAAACCCAAGATAAGGTGTCCTGTGCAGGAAAGGTGTGCCTGGAACTTTCTGGAGTAGTATCAAGTCTGGCGAGTTAAACCCAGGTAAGGTTGGCCACAGGAATACAACGTTGTATTCTTCTGGTCTCAGGTAAGAAGCCCACAAGAATACAGAGCTCTGAGAAACTAGACTGCTTAGAAAAGGGATAGGGAAGCCCTCTCCCCTCTGCACAGACTGAAAGCTGAAATTGCCCATTTCCCAGATGTACAAAGCCTGCCCAGCCAACATTCACAACCCTCATGAGTCCAGGTGATCACAAGGATCACATACAACCCCAGCTCTCATCCTATTAGAGGTCCTATGCTCGGGAAGGTGATATGTACAGAAGGCCAGTGTTGGATTATAATAGAGTCTAGGAAGTAGAGTATCTTCTTCAGGCTAGATAGCATGTGATCTGAACCATTTGGTGAAGGTGCTTTCTCCTGATTTTTAATGGCTTGCCTGGTGGAGCTTTGAGTCCTTCTGAGGTTTGGGGTTTCTGGTTATTGCTAAAATCACAGGGCAGAGTCCATGAGCCAAAACCAGAAAGGACCTAAACATGTCTGCCTCATAGTTAGGTGAAACCCATAGATTAGAAAGCACAGCATAAAACCTAAGTTCTTAATGGTTGTTCCTTATTTTTGTAATCATGATTCCCTTGATAATCCTTGTATCTTGCTCTCAAAAGAGGGAAGCAGAGTTCTACTTTGTAGCAGGAAGCTGCACACTCTCCTCCAACACTCTCAACCTATTCCAGTTTCAAGTTCCCTATATACATATACATCATGTACATACACATAATACATTATACACACATATGTATATATATGGAATTTTGCATAGTATCGCAACTACAGAGAACATTGCTAGCACTAGGGCATCCTATAACATTCACTCTCTCCAGTGGTACCCAAGTGACCTCTGTCTAGAGTTTACTGGAACCTACAAATGGATGGTAGACACCATTGGCTGATGGGAACCCACAGTCACCCCAGGCCAACATTAAACTTAGTTTTTCAGTACCGAAGGACTTATCTCATCTTTTCAAGGATGCCACCTCCTTTCTCTGAATGCTCTAACCACTAAGCACCCTCATGATTATCACTGGCTCAGGACCCATCGGTCCTCAAGATGCAATTTATCCAGATTAAGGTAGCCGCCCTCATTCAGCAAATCCCACAAGTCCAGGGCTAGTTGGAGTAAAGCTAAAATATCAATTCCACATTCTTATAAATACTCAGAGTCTCATATTTTTCTTCCACAGTTCAACTTATTAATGTCAGTCTCTGTAATTTATTGACCGTGTAAAAATATTTTAGCCTGGAAAGCAGAGAAAATGAGTGTGTATAAATCAGGCAGGGTTCTTGCACAGGCCACAGTGCTGCTCAGAGGACTGGTTTCTAATTTTGCATCCAAGTGCCAGTGGAGACAAATTGGTCAGCAGCCCATCCTGGGAGCAATTCAAGAGCTCATTCACACACTCCAAGGACATCCCAGTGTTGCCAAAGGCAGCCAACACATACTTGGTGACCTCAAGAAAATACAATACTTTAGAAGGGCTTCAAACCCCAAAATTCATCATCTAATTTCCTCTATCTTCTTTCCACGGGGTAGAAACATCTGTCAACACATGTGCCTTTGGCCTATTATTCTTCCTAATGTGGTTATTGAGGTCGACTCTCTGTACCCTGAAAGAGGAAAGTTATTCAGAAACATATGCAGGCCCCATGGGGTAGCACAAAATATGCCAGGGTTAAAGTCATCACCAGTCCCACCCAACCCCCACGAATCTACCTAGAGGGAAAACGATGGATTGTTTTAAGCAACATGACTTTTTCCCATAATCCTATATATTAGGAATTAACATTGTAAAAGTCCGCTTCATTTATTTATTTCTTCTACAGAACAACATATGTTACACTTCTATTTGAAAGCAATCTAGAAAAGGGGCCTGCATGTAACTGTAATCGGCCGGGGCTTCACGTTTCCCCCCAGACAAAATTGTGAGCAAAACACATGTTTTTCCATCGTAGCTAGAAGATGGAAAAGCATGCATTATTTCTGAGGCTTTCATGGCATGCCATTTAAAATCAATGCAGATTTCTTCATGCACATTTTCACTAATGCCAGTGCTGATACACCCTCCCTGCCTGATGGCTTCGGTCCCTCAGCACCTGAGGAGTTTTTACTCATGAAAATATTTTGCCCCAAAACATTTCAATTTTCTCCCATGAATTCTAATTCTTCCTGACTAGTGATAAGTAGGAAACAGAACTTTCTATCTTTGTTTCCTATTGTACGGGTGAGGTTCTGTTCTAAAGTCTTTATTTCTAATTCTGTGTCTATGCGCAGGTATGTTCATGTAGGCAAAGGGCCAGAAATGGGTGTTAGATCACCTGGAGCTGGAGTGTAGGTGGTTGTGAGTGCTGATGTGGGTGCTGGGAACCACGCTTCGTCCTCTGTGGGAGGAGCAGTAAGTCCTGTCAGTCAACTGTGCAGCCTCACATGGCATGCTTTTCTTTTGTATGATTACTCTTGGTCTTGGTAGACCAAAACGTGGTTTCTTCACTCCCTGCCATACCACAGTGGTTTCTCTTATCAAAATTCAGAAGGAAGAATAGAAACCAGTCAGCCACTCACATTTACCGGGGACAGAGATCAACCTCTCTAAGCTAATGATGTTGGATACAGGTTCTACTTGACCACAAATAAATCACAAGAAGTCGTAGTTCTGATTCCCAACCCCCTTGTCTTTTAGGATGGAAAAAAATACTGCTTTTCTAAAAATTCTGTTTCGAGAAAAGGTGGGTGGGGGATTGTGGGCTGTATTGTACACACTGGAGAGTCAGGTTACCAGGAAGCCAATCAGAGCCTGATTGGAAATGAGAAAAAAAAAAGACGTGGCCCATGAGCTATTGGCCTTTGCAGTGGCGGGCTGCCAGCAATGCAGAGAGGCATTCCTCAGTACACGGAGCAGGGCCTTGTAAACTGGATGCAGACACCCAGAGATTCACACAGAGACCTGTCTTTCTGTCGTGTCCATGACTGACATTTAAGGAGATGCTCAGAAGAACAACAATCCACTGAGCTAAGAGAATAAGTAAATGGGAGCAGGGTGCCTTATGCTGAGCCATTTACAAAGTGCTAACCCTCAGAACCCAAAGCAAAGTGCAAGCTGTCATTCGCCACCGGAATTGCGGCGCCCTTATTTGGCTCTTCATCATGCCGCCTGCAAAGGGCAGAAGTAATCTTTTGCAATGAGCTCATTCAGAGAGGGAAGCAGTGGGGGTGGAAAGTATTGTCTGTGAGTGGGAGGCTCGGGAGTAAAGGTTTTCTCTATAACATTTGCCGCTGTCTCTTCACCCTCCTTTGAGATTAGGGGCCACAGTGAGCTTGGTTTCAATTGCAAATGAGCACAGCACACAGGAGATAGGAAAAACCGTGCTCCCAACTCTTTTCTAGCAGAAGAGGGCACAGAAAGGGAAAGAAGGAGCTTCAGTTTTAGTCCTTCATATATTCTTGCTTGAAAAGGTATCTTTCTACCCACTCCTGAGATGACTCCACAATGCACAAGGTTGCAGAGAAAGGTGCAGAGGCACCACCTCTAACCCTGCTGTCCCCATGCCATCCCAAAAGCTTGGGCAGGCAGGTCTGGCACGGGGAGTGGGCAGCAAGGGCTACCTTCTGTCTTAAACATGGTAGAAAGGCGAGGTTGTTCTCTGACCTCCACACACGCACTGTGCAGATATGTATACTTGCCTGTGAGTCTGCACACACATCATGCACACATACACATTGCACACACACACAAACGTAATGAAAAGAAAACATGACCTGTTAATGGATAGTGACATAAATTAAAATGAGGGAAGAAGCTAGGAAGGGTTGAGGGAGTACAGGGTGGATCTAGGACACAGGGACAGGAAGGGTTGGTGAATATAGTCAACATTTATCGTATGCATGCATGAAATGCCTTAATAACTAATAAAAGTATAGTGTTTTAAAATGAAAAAAAAAACAGAAAATATGTAACAACCAAAGTCCAAGTAAATGAGTCATATCTTTGTTTAGAATGAATAAGACATAGTTTTCCTGCAGATGACATTAAGTGTTAATAATCACACTCAAATGGAAACACCACAGCACACAGTGTCCTCACCAGCACTCAGTGGGGCTCTCAGAGTTTCTAGTTTTGGTGCCTGGGGAAGCCTGCTACAGTATGACTCCCTTCCCTTCCTCTGTCCTCTGCAGAGCTCGGCATCCCAGCCTGAGGTCACATGTCCTTGGCAGTGTACTTTGTCTATCATTTCATAACAGTGAACACAACAAAGATGGAGAGTCAGCTTCTGTGTCCACAATCACTCAAAGTGTAATCCTTCAGCAATTACTCTATAAAGAGGCCACTGAATGCACAGCAAGGGTTCTTTGCCTTCTGCTACTAACTGCTGTCACCAGCTGCTGTTCGGGAACAGCCCAGAATGTAGGGATTGTTGGTGCAATGTCACCCAGAGTCTATGATCTATCCTTATGCTGAAGCTGCCATCACCCCAGGTAACTCTCCTGTGCCCAGCAAGCCCACAATCTCACCTACCCTGAGCCATCCATAGCTATATAGTTAAACAATCACCACTGAACCCTAAGTTTAAAGAACAAAGATTCCCCGCGTGTGATAAGTCACCCGAGGATAAGAACTCGCTGTTTGCTTCTTCATCTTTCTAGTGACATTTAGAGACTGAATCAGTGCCGAACCTGATACTAAAATGATGTTGAGAATGATACTAGGATGGAGTCGAATTTGACATGTCAGCCCCTGCTCTGGATGCGACTCTGGCTTGCTGTTTCTGAGTTCGTGGAGCTCTCTTGAGTGGTAGCTGTCCTATGGTGATTTTTAAAAGTCTAACAACTTGTGTTTCAAGTGCAGGGGAACATTAAAGCCTGGGTGAGGGGGAGGCTTGACTTCGGTGGCAAGAACAGCAAGCCCATCCTGCCAAATAGCAGCAGCAGGTAGTAGTAATCAGAGATGACAAGAGCTCTCTGAGATGCTGACAGGCACCACACTTGGCGCTTCAGAACTGGACATTTCTAGCAGGTTCTGATAGCAGTGGCTAATGCTGCAGAACACAGTAGCCAGGAGCGGGCAGAACAGAGAAGACTTAGAGATCATGGCAGAAATCATCAGCTTTTACCAGTGGAGGAAGACGGCAGGGATGACAACTGGGAGAGTGAAGTTGGAGATAAAAATCATTCTAGAAGACTTCTATCCATGTTGCCACTAGACTTATGTGAGCTGTGGGAATAAGATGGTGACCGGTTAGTTGTCTGTTTCACCTACAGCTCTTAGGTGGACAGATGCAAGATTGATGGTAAGGAAGCCTTAGAGTTCAGAGTGCCTGGGGATGTTTTGACCTGGTGCTTGAGCAACAGTTGGGAGAGAAAGAACAGCCATGACATGCCTTTTCCATGGTTAGGAAGTTCATGCCTCATGATCATACAATGTGAATTTATGAAACTCTTCTTCCAGAGGCCAAAAATGGAATCTTGGAACAAATTAAGAAATTAGTCCAAAGGCACACATACATGACCCAGCAGGGATGTGAATACAGACCCAACCACACCCCATTGCTTTCCACAATACACAATGGTCCTGGGAGCCCAAGACAAACAATGCTGAGCAGGACCACAGCTGATTCCCAGCTCAGGCCCTGCACAGGCAAGCAGATGTTGACAAAACCCTTCATCATTAAGGCTCAGGAACCATCCCTTCCTGGAACCCAGATTCAGCATCCAAGGAGAGTGGCCAGATGGGAAGAGGGCAGATAATCCCTGAGCAAAAGAAGAGGATTCAGCCCAGGAGGTGAGCCTGCTGTGTAAGTGATTCCTGCAGAGCATCATGGCTGTGGGCTGGGGGCTCCTGTTCTTCATACTTAAAATAAAAAATAAAAACAAACAGCTTGCACAGAGCTTTTCCAGTGCCCCCTCCCTACCCCCACTCTGGACCTCAGGGCTTACAACCCAATGTTCTCAGTCCACAATGTAGTTCACCCTGATAAGTGTTTGCAGAGACCAGGTGAGGTATGCATTGCAGGGACCTGTAGTGACTGTGTCCCTCACGCACGAGGAACCACGTGGTGATATTGGATACTGCAGCTCCATGGGGTACTCAGGCTCTTTCTAAAAGCATATCAACTGTTTCCAAAGGAGAACTAGTCTCCCAAGGAAAGCTTGCTTTACACAAGAAGAGAAAGTCATGAGGGAGCCCCTAGTGCCCCTCATAGATGTCAAAAATGAAGACCATTTGGAAGAATCCTAAGAATGGGGTGAATGGGGAAGTCTACTATTTATTTTGTAAGTAATCTTTTTTTTGGACATTTTAATATCCATTTTATTTTAAGTGATGTTAACTATAGCATTTGAAGGGGGGTCTAATTCCACACAAATGGAGAAGTTTTTAATATACCCATTAAACTGCTGAAAAATAGACTGAGGATTTCACAGAAGTCAGCTTAGATTGCTAGTGCTATCATGGTGTGACTAGCATCACCCACCCAGCTCAGAGCTGGAGATCCAAGAGGCTACTTCATACTGTGGTGCAGTGGCCAAGAGGGGAATAAGAAAAAGGAGAGAAAAGGGGAGGGGGAAGGGGGAAGGAGAGGGGAAGGGGGGAAGAAAGAGGAAAGAACAAAAGAAAGTGAGGGAGGGAGAGAGAGGAAGGAAAGAAAGAAGGAAAGAAGGACAAAAGGAGAGAGAGAGGGGAAAGATGGAAGGAGAGAGGAGGGAGGGAAGAAAGGAGGAAGAGAGGAAGGAAGAAAGGAAGGAAGGAAGGAAGGAAGGAAGGAAGGAAGGAAGGAAGGAAGGAAGTGTCCCGCACAACAGTCTCGCCAGCAAGAATGACGTGGCACACAAAATAGGATTCTTCTGTGGTAAAGCTTTAATGCTCTCGAGAGGCAGAGCATAAGCTTGCAACACGTGAAGACGAAGACCCCGAACTATCTAGCCCATCCCCTTATAAAGGGATCAGTCCTCGCCTTGGACGTGGAGCCCCCTGATTGGTTGAAACTCATCAGGCCCTATGACGCCACGGGAGAGGCAGAGCTCAAGGAGTAGAAAGTTACCCAGCTCGTGCGCACATGACTTGTTTACTGCTAACTCCAGCCGGATGTCAGCGCCATCTTGTAATGGAGAATGTGCAGGCAGCACCCCACATCGAAGGAAGGAAGGAAGGGAGGAAGGGAGGGAGAGAGGAAAGAACAAAAGAGGGAAGGAGAGAGGGGAAAAGAGGAAAGAAGAAAGAAAGAAAAGAAAGAAAGAGAGAAAAGGAAAGAAAGAGGGAGGGAGAGAGGAAGGAAGAAAAGAATGAAGAAAAGGAAGGAAGGGAAAGGAAAGGAAAGAAAGGAAAGAGAGAGAGAAAGGAAAGAAAAAAAGAAAGAAAAGAAATGAAAGAGAGAAGGAGAGATGGGGAGAGAGGAAGGAAGAAAAGAAGGAAGGAAGGGAGAAAGGTAGGGAGAAAGGGAAAGAAAGAGGAGTAGAGAGTCATACTACAAGACAAGGAAGAACTGAGTCCTGAATAACTGACTCCATCATGCCCACCCTCACAAAAATGGCACAAAAGAAGTAGCCAGCCACAGTGGTCTACAACAGGATTGAGGGGCTAGAGTGAAAGCAGCACATAAAAGTCCCTTTCAGATGCTTCTCGGAAGTTACGGCCTGGACACCGAGGTCTGATGCTCAGGAAGTCAGTGTTTTGTCTGTGGACACGAATTCACAATGGTCCCCATATTTCCAGCTCCTGCTTGCAACCCAGAGTCTCTGGAGGGATCCTCCTTACCCTGCATCCACAGATAAAATGATCCTTTCTGGAATGGAGTTTCTTCTGCACTGTGGAATGGTGATACCTAAAAGCCAAGTCATCCTTGGACTGCAGATCTAATGTGGTTTTTTATCAATTCCGGCATCCCCAATGTACAACATTAAAAGATTACAAAGTTCTGCAGGTAGCTATGCTGAAAAGTATTTTAGAATTAATTTATGTGTGAAATCCCATTCCTAGACCACACTAGTGTTTGCCCGCATTAATGTTCTTGCCGCTCAGCAGAGATGACAACTTCAGGTTGGTGCCCTAAGCTGATCCAGCTGGAGTAGTTCACATCGACTGAACAGCAGACCTGAGGTTGGCCTGATACTTGGCTGCTATTCTGGAATTTATGTTACCGTTTCCGGCACCCAGGTGAGGTTGACAGCAGTCTCTCCACCTTCTGGCAAATGGGGCCATCAAACTCTCCTGCCATCTGGGTTAGTATGAAGCTGGACTCCATCCATCTTACAGCCAACTGCAAAGTCACTCAGGGTCCCTCAGGAATTTAAGGTCTCAAAATTCATCTGGTAGCCAGCCAGGCCTCATAACCCCAGCACCAGAGCACCCTGAATCAAGGGACAAAATAATCAAAGCCCATCTACACCCTAGGTTAACATGCTTGAACTGTCTTGATTCTAGCACACTCTCCCCTCCCTCCAGCAGTGTTATGGCAGAAGAATGAATGGAAGGCCAGCTTCAGTTCACTGCTCCCTGATCTTCCACAGTGACCTCCGTGCCCAGGGTGTTGTCTGTCCTCACTTCTACATAAGCATCAGGCCCTACTCTGTCCCCCAGGACCCGGTCTCTAGGCCTCCACTCACTTTGATGGGTTCCATGTTGGTGGAGGCTAAGCCGATAAATTCTGGTCCGTTCTCAGAAAACTTCGTTTCCAAATCCAGTTGTGTTAAGCCAAATCTGTGACACACGGTGAAGACATCCCTCAAAGACTTGCCAAGATCAGCATAGGTGTGAGACATAGCCATGTTCCCAGCCGCAGGGACAGCAGGGAGCAGCTGAGAAGGAGGAGTGTCGCTGGTAGTCTTAATACAGCCGTGAACAAGCACTGCCCTGACCCGAATGTTCCACAGCACTGCAGCTCTAAAGAATGTAGGTTTGAACAGGAAGAACTTGCACACGGACAGACCATTTCTTCAACATAGATCCCACTCTGCTTACACTGGGCTTTAAGTGTATCATCTCAATTGCTCACAAATTGCTTGAAAAGTATTTTTGGAAGTAATCGTTGACATTCTTTGAGCGGTTCCTCTGCTCCCTGTGAGCAGTTTATTACGTAACTTAATCTTTCATAAAGTTTACGACCAGTTTTTTGTTCTATCTTATCAGCATCAATTGCAATGATAGAGCACTGATTGATTTCAAAGTTATCTCGTTATTGCAGACCCTCTGGGACCAGCATTGTTTGGAACGCTTTCCACACATTATCCAACTCTGTGCAACAAGGACCATTGTTCTGCATGAGTAACACATGGACCATTTGGCGAACGGTGCTACGTCCTTAGTCTCAAATCACATAGTGAAGAAGTTAAAGCTCAGACTGCTCAATCTTGTTGCCTATCACTTCAACCTGGGTAGCATCTCCTTACCATGTAGAAGTATAAGACGCAGAAAACACTCCAGAATCCATGGAGAGAAAATGTGAGAACCCTTCCCTGCAGGAGCTGATCTGTTTTTGTTTTCTTGTTGTGGTTTTCAGCTAAATCCCATGGTTTTTCTAGGCCGGGGTTGCCCTGCCAAGGAATGTTTCTTCAACACCAAGTTTCTACTGTAAGGTCCACGTGATAGCTGCATTCTGAACTCTTGCTGAGCCCCCAACTCTTCCTGCGCACCTATATGGACAGGTGATACTTTAACTCAAGGCTTCATTTTCTAGGCACATTGAGAGGCTGGGGTTGGGACTTCAAGGTGAAATAGGACTTCAGGAGGTCGGGAGTCATGAACAAAACACTGACTCCTGGGGTTGAGGAAGAAGGAATATAGCTTGAAGCTTAACCCTGATGTCACTGGTGGAACAAAGAAATTGTCTGTTTCCTACATCAGCTAAACAACTGGGAGAATATTTTACTCGAATCACACTGTTATGAATTTACACTCATTTGCTTCAGGTAGGAAGCATAAATGCACAGAGACATGGAAACAGCAGCCTGTCCGTGGGCAGATCAGAATCCTGTTCCTCAGCGTTTACTCCAGAAAATGATATCAGTTTAGATGTCTTTGAAGATAGTCTTAAATGAGACTTATAAAACAATCCAGGACCCACACTGCATCACACAAATCTTTTGTTCCTTGAGCTGTGTTCTGTAGTCTTGTTCATTATTCAATGTATTTGTGGACAGAGAGATGGTTCAGTGGTTAAGAGCATTTGTTGTTCTTTCAGAGGACCCAGCTTCTGTCTCCAGAATCTGCATGGTGGCTCATTATCATCATAACTTCAGTTCCAGAGGACTGGAAACTCTTGTTTGGGTGCAGGCACACACTTACATGCAGGCAAAATGCTCAAAATAAAGGTTTAAAAAATAAACTTAAATAAAATAAAACTCCAAGGAATTTGTGACAGACCAGGATCTAATTTATTTTTTCTGAATGCTCAAACCCAAGTGTGACAGACCTTTTATTGCTACCTTTTCTTCAGTGTATTATTTTTGGCATCTTGGTCGGGTACAGAAAACCTGGACAATATGGAGGAGACCTGTGAAATGCTGTCCTCTAAAATGACACGGCTGTTATACTCATGAACTTCCCGGTAGCTATGATGGTCTACACAAGACTGGACCAAGATCATGACAGTTAATAGATGTTAGTGTGATTTTATACAGCATCTGCTGCAGTTTTCCTCTTAGCCCAACTCCCAAATAACTTACCCTGGTCTAGGATATTTATCTAACAAGCTTTTAGGGCACAACAACTGAGCAGCATCACTCTGTTTTCTGCTTTAAGACTCTGAAATAATCTGCCTATGTCTCAGTCAAAGACCAGTGATACCTGCATTTTAGCACTGATCTGGTTCTCTAAGCTCCAGAGGTTTTCTCGTGGTGTCTCCTGGACCCTCCCTGTGGTGAATCACCACTTCCTCTCTCTCCTGTCCCTCCCCTAGCTTGGAGGAAGTCCAGTCCTGCTCTTTCCTCTGCCCAGTCATTGGCTGACAAGCTTTTATTGAGAAATCACAACACTGACGCTGGAGATAACTTAGAATAAAGATTGCAACAAGGGGGCAGAGAAATCAGCATTTAAATAATAAAAGAATAATTTTTACCCAATGCACAATGACATCATGTTAAAATGTCAGCAAGGGTCTGGGAAAGCTCCCAATGACCCATCCCTGGCAGAAGAGCTATTGGTAGTTTTGGAGGGAGGGAGAGTAACTTTTATTTGGGAATGTGGCCACTGACAGGTAGCCCATGCTCAATTGGAATAATTGCCCTATCGCCTATGGTCAGCACTACATTGATACCGTGGATTAATAATAAATAACTTTAAAGGGACATGAAGATAGCAGGGGCTGTGTTGGGAGGGTTCTGGTGGAGTAGGGAAGTGAATATCATCAATGCATACACTGAATAACATTTTAATAAGTTTTATATATGTGAAATTTTCAAAGAATAAGTTGAAAATCTTATTTTGCAAACCCTGATGAGCATGTTTTCTCTGCAAGGTAATTTTTAACTTCTCAGTGTTGAAGTGAAATGTGTTTACTTCTGTGGCCCTGCTGACATGGTTACCAACCTTTGACAGACTAAAAGCCCTGCCCTCAAAATGCTACATCCAGTTCACACAGTTTTAATAACTTCACACATTTAAATTTGAAAAAGAATATACTCTGTGTTCTTTGCCAGAAATTTACATTCTGTATCCATATGTATAATGTAACCACACTATATTTGTAGGTTACAGTAAAAGGTCTCAGAGTATATTTTGTGTGTGTGTGTGTGTGTGTGAGAGAGAGAGAGAGAGAGAGAGAGAGAGAGAGAGAGAGAGAGAGCGCTTGTGTGAGTATATGAATGTGTGTGTGTGAGAGAGAGTGCTGTATGAGTGTGTATGTAACCATGTATGTGAGTGTATGTGTAAATGTGTGAGTATATGTGTGTATATGAGTGTTCTGTGAATGGATGTGTGTGTGTATAAATGTGCAAGTGTATGTGTATATGTGAAAGTGTTGTGTAGAGTTTCATCAGGACTGGCAGCCTGCCTGCAGGTTGAGGGCACCCAGAAGAGCCACAGGAGGGCTCTCACTCCTGTGCCCAGGGGTGAGTCCACACTCCCACCCTACTGTCTATCCTGGAAGAGGCCACGGGGAACTCTCAGGGCACAGGTAGCTGTGCTGACTGGGACCAGGCACTTCCAGCCCAAGGCCAGAGCCAGCCCAGTTACATCTGGACTGGGCACTGCCATCAGAACTCACAGCCTATCCAGAGAGCCGAACACCCAGGAGCAATCTCCTCTCAGAGACCACAGGCCCACAGGCCCACAGAAGAGACAAGCTTCAGTAAGAGACCACAAAATCACCTAGCAGTACCAATAACAAGATGGCAAGAGGCAAGCACAAGAATCTAAGAAATAAAAACCAAGACAGACTGGTAATATCAGAACCCAGTTCTCCCACCAAATAGCGGATATCCCAACTCACCAGTAAAAACAAGATTTAGACTTAAAATCATACTTTATAATGATGATGGAGATCCTTGAGGAGAGCATAAATAATGCACCTCAAGAAGTACAGGAAAGCCAAGAGAACACATGCAAACAAATTGAAACCCTTAAAGAGGAAACACAAAAACACAAAAATCACTTAAAGAGCTAAAGGAAAACACAACCAAACAGGTGAAAGAACTGAAAACAGAAATAGAAACAATGAAGAAATCACAAAGGAAGACAACTCTGAAGTTGGAAAACCTAGAAAAGACATTGGGAGTCAGACACAAACATCACCAATAAAATACAAGAGATGGAAGAGAGAATCTCAGGAGCAGAAGGTACCATAGAAATCATTGACATGACAGTCAAAGAAACTGCAAAAATCAAAAAGCTTCTAACCCAAAACATCCAGGAAATCCAGGACACAATGAGAAAACCAAACCTAAGGATAATAGGTATAGAAGTGAGCAAAGACTCCCAACTAAAAGGCCCAGTAAATATCTTCAACAAAATTATAGAAGAAAAATTTCCTAACCTAAAGAAAGAGATGACCATGAACATACAAGAAGCCTACAGAACTCCAAATAGACTGCCCCAGAAAAGAAATTCTTCCTGACGAATAATAGTTTAAAAAAAGTTCAAAATAAACAAAGAATACTAAAAGCAGTAAGGGAAAAGGAAAGGTAACATATAAAAGCAGACCAATCAGAACTACACCAGACTTTTCATCAAAGACTATGAATCCTGGGCTGACATCATATAGACCCGAAGAGAACACAAGTGCTAGCCCAGGTTACTACATCCAGCAAAACTCTCAGTTCCCATAGATGGAGAAACCAAGATATTCCAGGACAAAAGCAAATTTACACAATATCTGACCACAAATCCAGGACTACAAAGGATAATAGATGGAAAACTCCACCATATAGAGGGAAACTTCACCTTAGGAAAAGCAATTAATTTTCTTGTAACAAACCCTAGAAAAGAAAAGCACACAAACATTATTCTACCTCTAACAACAAACATAACAGGAAACAACAATCACTATCCCTTAACATCTCTTAACATCCAAGGACTCAATTCCCCAATAAAAAGACATAGACTATGAGACTGGATATGGAAAAAGTATCCAGCATTTTGCTGTATACAGAAAACTCATCTCAGCAACGAAGACAGATACTACCCCAGAGTAAAAGGTAGGGAAAAAACTTTCCAAGCAAATGGTCCCAAGAAACATGCTGGAGTAGCCATTCTAATATCAAATAAAATAGATGTTCAACCAAAGGTTATCAAAAAAGATAAGGAAGGATACATTTTACTCATCAAAGGAAAAATCTATCAAGATAAACTCTCAATCCTGAACATCTATGCTCCAAATACAAGGGCACCCACATTCATAAAAGAAACTCTACTAAAGTTCAAAACATATATTGCAACACACACAATAGTAGTGGGAGACTTCAACACCCCACTCCAATCACTGGACAGATTATGAAAGCAGAAACGGAACAGAGACACAGTGAAACTAACAGGTTATGAACCAAATGAATTTAACAGAAATCTATAGAATATTTCATCCTAAAACAAAAGAATATAACTTCTTCTCAGCACCTCATGGGACCTTCTCCAAAACTGACCATATAGTTGGTCACAAAACAGGCCTCAACAGATACAAGAACATCAAAATAATCCCATGCATCCTATCAGATCACCATGGACTAAGGCTTGTCCTTAATAACAACAAAAACAACAAAAAGCCCACATGCACATGGAAGCCAAACAATGCTCTACTCAATGACAGCTTGGTCAAGGAAGAACTAAAGAAAGAAATCAAAGACTGTTTTACAATTTAACAAAAATGAAGGCACAACATACTCAAAATTAGGGAATATAATGAAAAAAGTGCTAAGAGGAAAACCCATAGCTCTGAGCACCACCAAAAAGAGACTGAAGAGAGCTTACACCAACAGCTTGACAGCACACCTGAAAGCTCTAGAACTAAAGGAAGCAGATACACCCAAGAGGAGAAGACAGCAGGAAATAATCAAACTTAGAGCTGAAATCAACCAAATAGAAACAAAAATAACTATACAAAGCAGAGAGGGAGAGGGAGAGGGAGAGGGAGAGGGAGAGAGAGAGAGAGAGAGAGAGAGAGAGAGAGAGAGAGAGAGAGAGAGAGAGAGAATCCCATTAACAAAATCAGAAATGAAAGGGGAGATATAACAACAAAACCTGAGGAAATTCAAGAAATCATCAGATCCTACTGCAAAAGCCTATACTCAATAAAACTGGAAAATCTAAAGGAAATAGACAATTTTCTGAACAGATACCAGGTACCAAAGTTAAATGAGGATCACATAAACCATCTGAACAGCTTCATGATTTCCTGAAGAAATAGAAGCAGTCATCAAAAGCCTCCCAACTAAAAAAAGCACAGGACCTGATGGGTTTAGTGTTGAATTCTATCAGACCTTCATAGAAGACCTAAAACCAATACTCTCCAAACTACTCCACAAAATAGAAACAGAGGAAATATTGCCCAACTCATTCTTCAAAGCCACAGTTACGCACATACCTAAACCACACAAAGACCCTACAAAGAAAGAACTTGAGACCAATATCTCTCATTAACATTGATGCAAAAATACTCAATAAAATTCTTGAAAACTGAATCCAAAAACACATCAGGATGATCATTCACCATGATCAAATAGGCTTCATCCCAGGGATGCAAGGATGGTTCAATATATGTAATTCCATCAATGTAATCCATTGTATAAACAAACTCAAATTAAAAAACACATGATCATCCTTCTAGATGCTGAGAAAGTATTTAACTAAATTCAACACCCCTTCATGTTAAAAGTCTTGGAAAGTTCAGGAATTCAAGGCTCATACTTAAAAATAGCAAACCAGTAGCCAACATCAAACTAAATGGTTAGAAAATTAAAGCAATCTCACTAAAATCAGGGACTAGACAAGGCTGCCCACTCTCCCCCTACATATTCAACATAATACTGAAAGTACTAGCTAGAGCAATTAGACAGCAAAAAGAGATCAAAGGGATACAAATTGGAAATAAAAAAGTCGAAATATCACTATTTGCAGATGATGTGATAGTATACTTAAGTGACCCCAAAAATTCCACCAGAGAACTTTTTCAGCTGGAAAACAACTTCAGCAAAGTGGCTGGATATAAAATTAACTCAAATAAATTAGTAGCCTTTCCCTACTCAAAGGATGAACAGGCTGAGAAAGAAATTAGAGAATTGACACACTTCACAATAATCACAAAGAATATAAAATACCTTGGGGTAATCCTAAGCAAGTAAAGAATCTGTATGATAAGAACTTCAAGTCTCTGAAGAAGAAAACTGATGAAGATTTCATAAGATTAAAAAATCTCCCATGCTCATGGATTGGCAGGATCAACATAGTAAAAATGGCCATCTTGCCTAAGGCAATCTACAAATTCAGTTCGATCGCCACCAAAATTCCAATTCAATTCTTCATAGAGTTAGAAAGAGAAATTTGCAAATTCATTTGGAATAAAAAACCCAGGATTGCAAAAACTATTCTCAAAAAAATAAAAAATAAAAATAAAAATTCTGCAAAATCACCATCCCTTACCTCAAGCTGTATTACAGTTCAATTGTGATTAAAAACTGCCTGGTATTGTTATAGAGACAGGAAGGTAGACCAGTGGAATAGAATTGAAGACCCAGAAATGAACCCACACACCTATGGTCACTTGATCTTTGACAGAGGAGCTAAAAACATTCAATGGCAAAAGGACAGTCTCTTCAACAAATGGTGCTAGTTTGACTGGCAGTCAGCATGCAGAAGAATGCAAACCTATCCTTGTAAAAAACGCAAGTCCAAGTGGATCAAAGACTTCCACATAAAACCAGGTACACTGAAACTAATAGAACAGAAAGTGGAAAAGAACTTAGAACACATAGGCACATGGGGAATGTTTCCTGAACAGAACACCAAGGTTTATGCTCTAAGATCAAAATTGACAAATGGGACCTTATCAAATTGCAAAGCTTCTGTAAGGCAAAAGTAACTGTCAAAAGGACAAAATGGCAACAGATTGGAAAATTTTTTTTACCAATCCTACATCTGATAGAGTGCTAGTATCCAATATATACAAAGAACTCAATAAGTGTGACTCTAAAGAATCAAATAATTCTATTAAAAATAGGTACAGAGCTAGACAAAGAATTCTCAACTGAGAAATATCGAATGGCTGAGAAGCACCTAAAGAAATGCTCAACTTCTTTAGTCATCAGGAAAATGCAAATCAAAACCACCCTAAGATTCCACCTCACACCAGTCAGAATGGCTTAGATCAAAAACTCAGGTGACAGCAGATACTGGCAAGGTTGTGGTAAAAGAGGAACATTCCTCCACTGTTGGTGGGATTGTAAACTGGTACAATCACTCTGGAAATCAGTCTGGCAGTTCCTCAGAAAATTGGACATAGTACTACCTGAGGACCCAGCTATAACTACTCCTGGGCATATACCCAAAAGAAGCTCCAACATCTAAGAAGGACACATGATCCACCATGCTCATAGTAGCCTTGTTAATAATTGCCAGAAGTTGGAAAGAACCTAGATGTCCTTCAACAGAGGAATGGATACAGCAATGTGGTACATATACACAATGGAGTACTACTCAGCTATCAAAAACAATGACTTCATAGAATTCTTAGGCAAATGGATGGAACTTGAAGCTATCATCCCGAGTGAGGTAACCCAGTCACAAAAGAATACTCATGGGATGTACTCACTTATAAGCAAATACAAGCCAAAAAAAGGTCCGAATACCCAAGAAACCATCCACAGAACTTATGAAGCTCAAAGAGAAGGAAGGCCAGAAGGTGGATGCCTCAGTCCTTCTTAGAAGAAAGAACAAATTTTTCATAGGAGGAAATAAAGGGACAAATAGAGGAGCAGGGATTGGAGAAAAGATCGTCCAGAGACTGCCTCACCTGGGGATCCACCAAACCCAAGCACTATTGCTAATGCCAAGAAGTGCTTATGGCAAGAACCTGATATGGATGCCTCCTCAGAGGCTCTGCCAAAGCTATACTGATACAGAGGATGCTTGCAGCTAGTCATCAGACTAAACAGAAAGACCCCAATAAAGAAGCTAGAGAAAGGACTAAAGGAGCTGAAAGTTTCTTCAACCCCATGGGAAGAACAAAATCATCAACTAACTCACCACAGTTCCCAGAGACTAAAATACCAGCCAATGAGTTCACAGGGAGAGACCCATGGCCCCAGGTGCATATGCAGCAGAGGATAGCATTGTCTGACATCAATGGCAGGAGAGGCCTTTGGTCCAGTGAAGACTCATTTTCCCAGTGTAGGGGAATGCCAAGGTACTGAGGTAGAAGAGGGTGGTTTCAAAAAGGAGCATCTTCATGGAGGCAATGGAAGGGGGATATGGGGGGATGGAATTGGGGGAAGGGGTTAACATTTGAAATGTAAATGCAGAGAATAAAAAAAGTTTTTAAAACTCCAAAAAAATAAAGTGGTGTGTGTGTGTGTGTGAGAGAGAGACTATGTATGTGTTGTGAGTTTATATATATATATATATACATATATGTACATATTTACATATATGTGTGTGTATGTGTGTGAATTTGTATGTATATATGAGAGACTGAGACAGAGAGGGGAAGGCAGGGAGGGAGGGAGGGAGGTGAGACAGTTTGGACAGGAAAGGGAATGAGAATAATCCTCAGGCGGGCTGCTTCTCTGTCTTGGGTTACAGTCTCATGAACTCGTTGAGGTACAGAAAAAAAAAAGACATTTAAAATGCTTACTTTGTCTACCAAGTGTCCTGTTTTAAGATGGTGGCCCGTGGAGAAGGAGATGTTGTCAGGCTTAATCATGTGGTTGGATGACCTGGGTCTACACCTCACTGCTGTAGCCCAGTGTCCTGAGAGAACACTGACTCACAAATCACAAACCCAAATCACAATCAAGTGTTAAAACTCGAACAACAGCTTCAGTTGAACATTTACATTGTTTGTCCCACAGTAAAGTACAATATATAATCCAGACCATCACAGTCCGGACTGTATATTTCTGGGAAGCTTGGCGCCTCCTTTTCGATGGTTTACTTATACCCCATTTCTTATGCATTTATGGCAACCCCTTCTACAAGATTATCTAGAGCAAACATTATGTTTGAATCACATGTGGGACTAACACAGCTGCGTCACATTGTAACTATTTGTATATATGCTTACGTTCCTCTCTGATTTAAGATGTCCTAAGGGTAGAGATCAATGTCTCAACTGGCTAGATCCTGCATGGCCTGTAGGCTTTGCACACAGTAGATTGAAAAACATGTTAAACAACTGAAAGGAATCTGCTACTTGAAATTAGATGTGGCTAGAGGAAACCCCAAAATAGTATTTGTTGCACAAGATAGGTGTGTGTATTTCTCGTGTGTTAAAAAAAGTATTACATAGGGTTATTATTCTGTATCCATTTTTAAAAAGTAAAACTAGGTGTGGTGACTCACGCTTGTGGTCTTGAAACTCAGGCACCCAAATCAGCTTTGTTTCATCACTGAAGCACCAAAACGGTGGGTATTGTTTCTGTTCTGCGTGTGTATGTGTGTGGTGTGTGGGGGATGTTTCTGAATTTGTGTGGACATAGGCCTGAGGTTGACATGGAGACTCTTCTACCTTTCTCCGCCTAAATTATCTGAGGCAGGGTCTCTCACTTGAACCCAAAGCTTGCCTATATAAGTAGTATGGCTATCTACTTTGTGCCACGGACACCCTACCCCATCCCCTCCTCCTAACCATGGGCTTCGAAGCCCAGTCAACATGAGCTGCAAGCACAGGATCCACCAAACCATCTCGATCTCCTTAGCCCCCAAATGTACGCAACCTTGGGAATGAGTTCCCACTGCCTTATTGAACACACTGCATCTTGTATACCTTCTTCTGTTAAATTTCTTTCTATTTCAGATGTATTTATTTTATTTGTTTATTGAGTTATTTATATGTGTGTGTGCAGGAATGTAAGTGTGTGTACATTTGCATGACATGGTTCCAGGGCAATTTGTACAAGTAGGTTCTATTCTCCCCTTCAACCAAGCAGGACCCTGGAATAAAATTCAGGGCATTGGTCTTTAGTCCAAGTACCTTTACTTGCAGATTCATCTTTCCAGCCATAGATTTCCCAACTCTTAACATTTCCTGCCATAGCAGCAAAAGAGAAATTCAGACAGAAAACAAATCTTAACAAAACCGCAGCTCTTAAAAGGGAAGACCTCAGTAACACACACGAAGAGGGATCTCAGTTACTGCAGCTGAAACCTGGATGAAGGCAGCTTCTGATCTCTAAGTTTGATCATGTTCTTGAGCCAGAAAGTTCACACAAGAGAATTTATTCCACACAGAGGTCAGATTTGTGCAAAATTACTCAGAGGCAAAGCTACAGTTCTAGTGTTGTTGGTAAAAGCAAAAAGCTGGAATAGAATGTCACTCAGGCATTAACACACTGTGGCAATCCTATAATGAGATGACATGAGGTAACTGAGCCTCTCGTCAGATGACTCAGTGTAACTACTGTTGGATGACAAGAACAAACACCAGAGAACACATCCAATTACTTGTGCTTAAGTTCATGCCATGTGTGGGAAGGCACCCATGTGTCTGCACACTTGTTGTATCTACACATCCATGTGCCAGTAGAAGCCTATGAAAGAAAACACATTGAAACCCTAACAACTTAGCTGTCTTTGGAGTGGGAGTTAGATTTGACTGTCAGTAAGTGTGCCGTCCCTTATTACTGTATTACCTGTCTTTTTATTCATTCAAGACCAATGAAATAAAAATGAAATGAAAGATATCTTGTGCTCTATCTGTTGGAGGAAACAGAAGTAATTTTGCTGAACTTCAACTTATGTGGTCGAGGATTTAATAAAATGGCAGGGTAAAATGCAGCTCAGAGACCAAGATGAAAATAAGGCAGGCTGAGATACAGGCAGAAATTTCTGAAGGTCTACAAGAAACCATGGACAGTAGAATTTAAAACAGTAATTGTAACCATAAAATCGAGTCAATACTGTAAACAGAGCAATTGGTAACAATGCAGATATATTCTCGAGTATGGAGGACAGGGGTGGGGAGTCCCGAATGAGCCAGGAAAAGGACAGAAAATAGAAGCAAGTGAATAAGTCCCAGGTTAACAAAGAGCTCTGACCCGACACGTGATATTCCTAAGGAAATACTCCAGACAATGTGTCAGAACTCGTTATTGGTACACAAGAGTCTCAAGGTCATTGGTACACAAGAAGAGATTCTCAAGGTCAAGCAGCTCCAGGGAAATGTTCATTTTAGAACTTTAAAAAAATTTAAAACAAATTCATCAATTATTTATTGTATCTTTAAAAATTCAAAAAAAAAGCTTTACTCTGGATTTGTGTTCCTCAGCCCTACATAGCAACCTCGGAGAAACTGTGTAGAGACTCAGGCCAGATCAGCAGGTCACTAGGAAGCACATACAGAGGTGACCCCCATCTCACTTGTGATGGTTTAACTATTTTGGGCCTAGGGAGTGGCACCCTTTGGAGGTGTGGCC
Organism: Micromys minutus; assembly: GCF_963924665.1. Lineage (NCBI taxonomy): Eukaryota > Metazoa > Chordata > Mammalia > Rodentia > Muridae > Micromys > Micromys minutus. Next base: position 85,052,849 of record NC_137973.1, on the reverse strand, counting down.
TTGTTGGAGTGGGTGTGTCACTGAGGGCCTGGGCTTTAAGACCCTCATCCTAACTTCCTGGAAGCCAGTATTTTCCTAGGGGACCTTCATATGAAGAGATAGAACTCAGCCTGAGACCTGGGCTAACCCTGAAAGACAGTAAATTATAAGCGTGCGAATGGTTCAACAGACATCCTTGAATGTGCTAAATGCTTACTCAATAGCTGCTGCTCTGTTTCCATCCATCTGAGCCATGCATTTATACGAAACCTTTGCTTTCAGAAAAATGTCGGTAAGTGTGGAAGCAATGGAAAAATATTTTTGCACATTTATCAAAACAGCACAGGATTCTCTGCCCCCAGCCTTTGCTGACCTGTATCTTCCACTGATGGTTTGTGTCTCCATACAGAGTTAACCCTTGCTCTGCCCTATCCACATTAGTTGATGGTAGCTACCCCTGTGGAAAGAACAGCAGCGTGAAGCTCCTGCTGAGGAACAGCTTTAATGACTTTGAATTTTGAGAAACAAAGGAGAAAGTCCTACAGGATCAAGACCTGGCTCCCCTCCTGCTGTGCTTCCTGTCACTGAACTCAGGACAAAGAAGTTGAGTGTTGGTTACCAGAACATGAGCCAGGGGGAAAGATAGTTAGTTGTTTGTAGCTGTGGAGTTGCAGGTTTGTAAGAGACTCTAGAGACCTTGCTTGGCAACAGCATAAATTTATTACCAGTACCACGTGCTTAAAAGTGGTTACTACTGTGTTATCTATGACATGTGGTTTTTAAAAGATGCAAAATTACAGTTTTTAAGAGAAATGCTCACATGCTTACGTCACACGCTGACCTGTGCAGGTGTGATGTTTCGATAGCAGAAATGTAGGAAGCTGTCAGAATAAAATTCAGATGATCTCTACATAACTGGGTTGAATTAGACAGCAAAAATCTGGCCTTTCATCTCATCCTCTAAAGCTAAAGCATCAGTATAAAACATCTACCAAGGTCACACGTGCTGCAGGTCTAACAGGCATGGGGCACCCTGGGATCACAGGTGGAATGACAAGGGCTGTGTTTGACTTTGTAGGACATGTGCCTGATTCTCCACTCAGGTGGAAAATCCTGAGTAGCAAAGCTGTTGTCTCACTCATGTTAAAAGATTGCATGATTGTTTATATGGAAAATACGATCATCTGGAGACATCAGTGGTACCCTAATAACAGATTGCCAGGCAATACGTACAGCTTCTGTGGTGCCACAGGGAGACAGGTGACGTTTGTTTCCAATCCCTGGCACGAACCTTTAGAAAACAACAGATACCTACTGGCAGTTCGACTGACCTCTTTCTACTGCTGAAAAGAAGGTTTGCTGGGCATCGATCCAATCCCACTTTTCACCATGTTGAACAGTTTTAGGTATAGGTGTCGGTCCATGTTGCTGATGTCACATAATTTGCTGGTAAAGAAGTGCTCATAATATTCTTTAGAACTTGTTTCTATGAATCCAGTCTTCTCACTCATTGCAAATGTCAATCATCCATTCATCTCTTTTTCTCTCATCTAGCTAAGACTTATGGGTTTGTTCATCAAAAGGAAGGACTTTTTTTTTTTTCTGTTGGTTTTGCTCTATTTAATCTTCTGGCTTTGTTACCTGGATCTCCTTCATCTCAGCTGCTTTCTCTCTTGCCCTCTCCTTTGCCCAGTCTCTTGGGTGCAGTTAGGTAATTGATGGAGCCCATGTTCAAGTCCTCCAGTGCACCCTGCGTTTGGGAAGGTCATATCATCCTTTCTGTGCATGTCTAAATAATTTTGTTGCCCTGTGATTTCTTCTTTTGAGTTGTCATTTACTAGAACGATCTCTGCGCTTCTGTGTTACTTGATTCCTGTTGTACTTGATTCTTTCCTGTTCTGCTAAAGCTTTTCATGAATTCTGCTCCTTTGCATTAAGCAAAGCCAGATTAAAGATCTAATTAGGGGTCCCTCCAAGAGCAGAATTCACACATCCCTGAGCAAACACTCACTTCTGCTACTGTGGGCTTGTGTTTGATAGGTGTCTCCCAGTCTATTTGAGTTTTCTGTCTCCTGTTGGTCTCCCGTGTAGAGTTTTACCTTACGTTGAAAATAAGTTGTGAGGTTCGGGTATTATTATTATATTATTTATATTCCTTCTAATTCTGTCAGCATTTATTTCATGTATTTGGCATGGGAGGATGCCTGCTAGCTTTTACGTGGGTCCCAGTGGCATGGAAGTTTGGTGGAGACACCAATGTGACAATTGGAAGGCTCACCTAGTCATGCCTGAGAGACTGAGACCTATTACATGTATTCATTAAGTTGAAAACCATTGCTTCATGCATTTCACCAAATATTCTATCATTTAAGTTGAAAGGACAAATCTGTTCTCTGACCTGCACACACACAGAAATGTTGCAACACAAGCGTGTTACCAAATGTGATCCTTTGGGGCTATGGTCCACACTGATGGTATTATTACTGTTGTGTTGCTCAACCAGGACACATTATCTGTCTCTGTCACCTCTCTGCCACCACAGAACAGAAGGAGCTACAGACAACACTGAGAGTGTGGACGACTCCCCATAGAGCCTCATTTGCCAAACAGACGTGACCAACGGGCGGTGCTCTAACAACTTTAAGATAATACTCTGTGTGCTTTTTCTGTCCAAATTTCTGACAAATGTTTAACTACCAAATGGGCTTTTGAGAATGAAACCAGAAGTTTGAAAGGGTGAGAAGAAAAGAATTTATAGCATGACCGAAGAATAGACAAAGAGTCCAATGACCCCACACTTCCCCCTTTTCTTCCCTGTCCCCCATCCCACCACATGTGTCTGGTCTTTTGACAATGTCACTTGATACTGTCATGTAAGAAGTTGACACTTATAAACTACATACTTTTATCACACACACAAGCACACACGCACATATACACACCATAAAATGTCACAATGTTTTAAGTAAGTCTGCAGTTTTGTTTTTAATGCATTCTCAGTTGTTTTGGGGTTCATGAGCCCACTGCCCACAGGTTGAAGATGACTATGTGACCCTTGGGAGATAATCCTTAAAGCAAATGGATTAAGGGAAGGGAGATGCGGGGTCATCCTGACCAATCAGAAATGACAACCCATGGCAAGGGTAGAGTGGGGGGGGTGAGGACTAGGAAGTGACAAGTGTCAAAAAGATTCATAAAACCTGGACCAGTGGCTACTGACCACGAGTCACGGCCTATGTGCTCCACTAATGATTCTCTCCAGTCGTGGGTGTGCTGGCACACTCCTCACCACCATCACTCAACCGGACATTCCTTCCTTCCAGATGAACTCCATCCAGTTGGCTGCCTCTATGGGCATTTCTCAACCCTAATAGTCAAGTATCCAGGAAGTAGATGAGCAACAAAGCCAATAAACAGAACCCAAACCGATAGGGGATGTTTCTTGCTTGACAGGGGTGGAGTGTATGGAACAGAAGGAGGTGTGAGAAAACCCAGGTGAGAGATATCCATCTTGATCACAGCAAGTTATCTCTCTCTGATCTATGCGCAAGCTGAGTGACAGGGAAGAGGTTAGCTACATTTAAATGAACCTGGGGTTGGAGGAGGAATGCTCAAACCTTTGTTTTCCTAGCCACTGGCTGATCTTTCAGTGGATTTAACTTTCTATTTATTTAGGTCTTTGATGTTTGCCAAACGCAATTTTGATTCACACCCATTCTCTCCAATTTCTCTTCACAACCACACAATTAATCAGTCCTTTCTGCATCCTGTAAGCATTTCTCAGGTGGTGGTGGACCATGCATTCCATCCCAGCACTTGGAGGACAGAGGCAGGTGAATCTTTTGAGTTCAAAGCCAAGCTGAATTTCCAGGAAAGCCAGGGCTACACAGAGAAGCCTGTCTCAAAAGACCCCCCCCCAAAAAAAAAAATAAGGAGATACTATTTGAAACCGGTCATCCGTGACATCGGTTGCCCTCTCGGATGTCTCCAAGGAAAATGTAAGTGGTGAGAACACTCACCGGTCATGGGACTGATCCAGAGCAGCCAGCAGGCTCCTTGATTGGCTGGCGAACTCTCCTACCTGCATATTCGCCACAGCTTCCTTGGGGTTGCTCACGACAAAAGGCACCTGATTCACCTGGCCTTTGAGAAAGAGATTTGCCACCAGGAACTGGGCTGTTTCCTCAGGATCCCAAAGCAAGAAATCCAGCTCATCCTTTGTTAAGAAATCTTGTGCTTCACAGACTCTTGGTTCCTGAGTCTCTCACTTTTGAAATAAGCGGAATCTGTGATAACTGACCCCACAGGACAGGAAAACACAAAACTTACTGTAAGGAATGGCAGCCGAGTCCCCAAGTCCACACAAAATTATAGGAAAAGCACCTTCCCTGAAAAGATTAGTGGGGATATGAGAAAGTTACCAAAGTATCCTACACAATTGAATATCCAAATGTTGTTTGCCATAAAATGCTGTTATCCATCGAGATATGGATTTTATAAACAATGGACTAGCAAGTAAACTCAGTGATAGAGGAGCCTCAGAAACTGAGTTTAAATATTGTGGGATCTACGGGGAGAAGAGAGCTGGTTCCCAACGTTGTTCCCTACCTTCTCCTCAGAAGCTGTGGCAGGCATGCCCCTGCCTCCCACATACATGAATCTATTTCTTCTCATTGTTCTGCTTTCTCTCATTCCTGCTTCTCCTTCCCTCCCACCACATGGGTCACCAGGCTTCACTGGTCCCATTTTACAGTTGGAAAGATAACCTTGGAGACTTTGAGAGATTTATCCACACAGCTTCGTCATGCTGTGAATCCAGGCTTCCCCGCTTCCATACACCTGTCCTTTAGGACCCCAAGCCCACAGTCACCAACTTCTGCAAAAAGAACAGCGGCTATGTGGAGATGCTGGTGAGGGGAGGCACTGGCCTCCATGAACACGTTTATTATTCTTGGAATTCACCCATGTCGGTCTCTCTTGTTCACTGCTTTGCTTTGTGGGAAAAAAATTACTCTCATCTGTGTTTGCAAGTTTTACATAACTTCCAATGTCTTCTGGACTGATTCTTCTTCTGACTGAATGAACCAGGAATGACCTGAAAACCCGCAGAAAGCAATGCAGACAATGAAGTGAATGACAGTAACGCCCAAGGCCAGCCTTCCCTGACATCGGAACCTCTCAGGAAACTGAAGAGCAGACTAAAATACCAGAGGATAAATGTTAAATATCTACCATAAGATGAAAGAATTCCTTATGCTGTGGTTAATAGGAGCTCAAGCCATGTGTTGAGATGAGACAGAAAACCCGAGTACACCGGTAACGTGCAAACAGAGAACACCATTTCCACGGAGTGCACAGAGTCCAGGACATGAGCCCCAGGGCACTGTCCCCTACAGACACCCGAATCTGGGATTTGTATCTGAAATGTTCTCTGCGGTTAGGTAATTGCTTACATAGCTGTGAAGAGCAGTTTCGCATGGGTGTCCTGAGTGAGAATTTGCAAGTGAGGAACAAAGGAACACAAACTTGCAGTATTTCCAAGAAATATCTCAATAAACACAACATGACTGTGATGAGGATTCACCAGGTGAGGAAAACAGGTGGGATGTGAGATTTTGTCAGCCCAGAAATTTACCATCCTTGGAAAAGGGAAACCACCAGGATTGAGGGCTGGGGGCTTGAACCTAGTACAAAGAAATACAGCTTTTAAACACCAAACGAAAGAATGTATCCACGTGGCTTGCAGGGGATCCTGAAGAAAGCTCCCAGGCAGCATTTCAGCACTCAGACAAGAGACCAGCGTCCACCCAGACGTTTCTTGCATACCTGTGACTGACCAGGGTGACAATGTGTGCTTTTTACAAAGTCACCCGTATCTTTAATAATGCCATGACTATATCTGTGCTTTTTACAAAGTCACCCGTACCTTTAATAATGCCATAACTATACTAATTGCTGTGAAGAAGCTCAGCCCAAAGTAACATCCTTGCCTATCTGATTCATTCCTCCTACATTTGAAATTCCCTCTTACAGTTAGAACAATCTAGATTCGTGTGTGGTTAAATCACTTAATCTCTTTATAGGCCAGTTTCTTTGTATGCAAAAGGGGAGTAACTAACCCTATCTAGTCTAGAAGAACATTAAAGAAACAAAGTTACTCCATAACTTATTTTTATTTCATGTTTATGTTACTGTATAACTGCCATGCTCTGGACTTTCTTTTCACTTTTCTATTTCTTCCAACTTCTCATTAACTCTTTCTTATCTTTCTTTGCTCTGCATTTACCTTCAGTATGTAGCAGACTTTTACTACAATTCACAGACAGTCCAAAAAATAAAAAATAAAAAATAAAAGCCAGTTTGGCCCTGAAAAGGGACTCCGTCTCAGAGTTCTGTGAGTTCTGTAGCCTGCCCAGTGTCAGTTCTAGGCACAAGGAAGCCAAGCTTATTCCCCTGTCTAGCCCAAGTGGCCAGTGAATCATACGTGCTAACTTTGGGGTTTGGCACCATTCGGTTCCAACTAAAAACTGCCTATTGCTACATAAGGTACAATTAAACCTCGGAAGAGTGGAAGTAATTATGCTTTCATGGGGTCACTTTAAAAGTCAGACATCTCTCCTGCTATATTCCTTTCCTTTCAAATATTCCCAGGAGTCCTGAGAATTCGCAGGGATTAGTTCAAGCATCTGAACTAGTCTGCCTCCACATCTTGGTGATGTCTGCTAAAAGACGTGGCTGCCCCAGACAGAGCTGTTCACCGCTGCCATGTTATACTCATTACCTAGGAGAGGAACAGCAAATCCTCAGGAGCCTCCTCTTTCACCTTCATAATTTCAGGAAGTAAACCATGTCCGAGAAGCCCCACAAGACCCCACTAAATGAATAAATAAACGATATCTCTTCAAACAAGCCAGTATTTCCCACCGTCAGGGCACCATGGAGAGACAGGAATAGTCAATAAACAGGAGACTGCTGACCAACAAGGCAGGTGCTTGCTCTCAGCACAGCTCTGTCTCTGCTGTAGGCTCAGACACAGGAAGCAACACCCCGAATGTCTGCAGCACCCACCTCACTACTTGCATAGAGACACTGAAGTGGAGCCTTCCAAAGGAAGCCCCTGATCATGTGACACTGAAGAGCAATTCTCAGCTCCCTACTCAAGAACTGTGTTGTGAGATCTGACAGTTCTGCCTTGGAGAGTCAGGCCGTGAAGTAAGTACTAGTATTCTGGCAAATACCTTAATGTCCTCACTTTCCCACCCAATGTTTGTCCTGTTACTAAATCCCTAGGTTGCTTTGAATGGTACAAAAGGGGGTGATGTCTAAATTCCAAGATTATTTTTAGAGAAAGTTTATATTTGATTGCTTTCCTCCAATAAATATCTGCTTTTATTTCTAAAATCCTGATAACTGCCTCTATCTATGTCCCTACCATAGGAGGGGCGTGTGGCGGCAACAGAAGGATAAGGGTTACCTACTGTCGTTTGCTTTATGAAATAAAACAAATTCATTTAGGCGAGGCATTCCCGAGTACCAGAACACAGGTCAAATACCATGAAGAATAATGTAAGCAAAATACTACCAGATAGAGTTGAAGACTGTGCACCGGGAGACAGAAAGGAACCACTGAGAATCTCAAAGTCCAGCAGGGTCTACCCATGCTTCCAACCATACAAGGAGCAAAAAGAAAATAACAGGGAAAACCTAGGCAGGCAGCTTAGGTCGCATTTTATTACTACACATCATAGTTAGATTACGAGAAAGTAAAGAATTTTAAATTAAGTATACATACTTTATACAAAACATGTCTTAGGAGGGTTGATCTGAGGGCTGTCAGAACTGGAGGAGAAATCATGCCAAGGAGAGACAAATGGACTGACCAACATGGCGGAGGATTTTCTGTATAAGCCAGAGTTTCATGTGATGGAAATCACAAGTGTGCGGAGTTGAAGACTCCCAGCTCCTGGGCATTTAACAATGAGTGGAGAAAGCAATTTGGCCAGGATTCCAGGAAGCTTTGTGGCCTTGCTAAATGAAGAGACAGCCACCTGTGAGCTCCTCTAGAGCTTGAAGCAGATGTGATAACTTCCCTCAAGATAACCGGTCCTTGCAGCTGTCTGATAATGGGACGAAGCTTTTGTCTTCTCTGAAATTCGCTCAAGATCACCTCGGGAATAAGAGGTAGAAAATTGCTGCTGCTTCGAAGGGCAGACGGGGAAAGGGCTTGAGCACCTCCCTGATTGTAATGGCTCAAAATCAAGCTAGCTGCTGAGCGCTCGCGCACGGGCGAGAGGGTGGAAGGCTATTTTCTCTCAACAGGCCTCCAGAGTTGTTTTTTTATTTCATGTTTATCTGTTTTAGAGATCACCACTGTCATTAAAACCGGACCTTCGTTAAACAGTGTGCATTGTAAAGAATTTGTGAATGGCCGTCCAGCTTAGGAGAGCGCTAAAGGGTCCTTTGAACAGCTGGAGTCTGCTACACGGAAAACCCGACTATCACTAAGAATTTGGTCACTAACAAATATAGTACACACCTCACAACCAATTATCAAGGGAATTCTGTCAAAAGATACTTACCTAACATCCAGTTTCCTTTAGGATAGAAAACTGCATAATTCAACTGATTTTTGCTTAAGGCACACAAGAAAGAGAATGGACTTTGCGAGAGCCTGCTATATCCCCTAGGACTTTGTGTTCACTCTTTCATTCCGAGGGCACAAGTGGATAAACCAAACATGATTTCTGATGAGGACCGAATGCAGAGAACTAGGGTCATCACGTGGTGAGAATAAAGAGGGGGGGCTGCTTACTGCGCAAGCTTGAGTTCCAAGTTGGAGCTCCCCAAACCCACAGTCAGCCAGGCACAGTATCCAATGTTTGAAATCCTGGTGCTCCTACAGTGAGACAGGGGTGGGGAGGATTCCTGGAAGCTTCTGGGGAAAGCTGGTATTCACAAAAAACCCAGATCTTGAACACGCATTTGGTTTTCAATTTTGTGCGTTTATGAGTTCTCTCCACTATGCGTATGTGTGTGTGTATGTGCATATGTGTGCATGTTTGTGTGTGTATACATGATGTGTGTGCATGTATGCACATGTATGATATGTCCACCTGCATGCTAAAGCATGTATGCCCCTGCTAATATGCATGCACACATGCACTCACACGAGTGCAGACACACACACATACACATACATGTATAAAATGTATTGAAGCTGGGATTCTATCCAATTATGTCACTCAAATTTGAGTGGAGGTAACATGAGGATGTCTATGATCCGTTCCCAGGTAACACAGAAGAACTGCAGGCTGGCATTAAGAGAAAGAGATGTGCTCCCAACACCTGCTTCCTCATTCCTGTGCTGGCTGTTGTGAGCCCTGCAGCCTCACAAAGGTGACAGTGAGGACAACAGTCGGACTCTGCCTCCCTAACTGCAGAGACTCAAAGGCTAAGGCTCCGAGTGCCATACCTCCACTTCATTAACAGAAGGAACGGGACAAAAACCAGAGTGGCTGCTGGACACAGACAGTTCCTGTGGATGGAACGCGCCAACCAAGTCTGTGGCTCCTGTGCCTGCTGAGGACTGGTGTTCTGAGTCCAGCCGAGGTGAACCTAGTAAGGGCTTTATCACTGTCATCCTTAGGACTGTGCCTGTGAAAGTCAGTGTTTCCTCACCTCTCTAGAGCAGGTCCTTCATGTTAGAGTTTTCCACACAACCAGCAGGCAAGGCTTCAGATACTTTCTTCTTTAAGAAATACTGTTAAAAACTCTCCATGACTTTCAGTGCTCTTAAGATCCACCAAGACCAATACCAAGTGTTCATATGACCCGGCTTTACCGTGTGTCTACACCTTCGAGCCACGAGACCCGGCTTTACCGTGTGTCTACCTTCAAGCTACTATGGACCCTTGATCCACTTTTAAAAATATTTTGGAAGATATTCCTTTTTCGTACAACATGTTCAGATCATAGTTTTCTCTCTCTTGTCTCGTAGATTTTCTCCTCCTTCCCACCCACTCAATTCGCTGCTGCCTTTCTCTCTCTTTAGAATACAAACAAGTAAACAAAAAACGAAACAGAATAGAACAAAACAGGGAACAAGAAAAAACATGAGAAGCAATTCACATATAAATATCATACATGCACATACATGCACACACATTATGCATACACACACAAACATGCACACATATGCACACATACACTACACACATAGAGGAGAACCCGTAAATGCACAAAATTGAAAACCATAACACAGAAGCTCAAGAACAGTAAGGTAAAACACAAAATGTCCAGATTAAGCATAATGAGACCCCCCAAAAAAATCAAACAAAGTGCAAAATTAACACCGAAGTTTGTTTTGTGTTGGCCATTTACTTCTGGGCACAGGCCTGCCCTTAAGTATGTGGTTTGTATACCGAAGAAACTCTACTGGAGAAAAACTATTATTTTCTTTGAGTAGTTGATAATTGGAGACGACGTCTCGGTCAGGTCTGTGTCCGCTGCTTCTCAGTCCTGGGAACCTGCCTAGAGCTGTGCAGACTCTGTGTGCATTACTACCGTCTGTGTGAGTTCTGTTGGGTCTGAAACAAACAAACAAACAAACGGTTTTCCTGCTGCCCGCTAGCCCCTCTGACTCTTACCCCCTTTCCTCTTCTGTAAATTTCCCTGAAGGAAGAGGTTTGATGGAGACATCTTGTTGAGGAATGGGTGTCCCAAGGTCTCTGTCCCTCTCTGCACATCGCCCGGTCGTGGGCTTTGCATTTGTTCCGTCTGTTGCAGGCTTCTCTGAGGTCGGCTGAGCCAGGCACTGATCTGAGTACAGCAGAACGTCACTGGGAGTCGTTATGTGGCTTCTTTCTTCAGTAGTAGTAGTTGGCTTTCTTCTGGGCTCATGGTCTATCTAGTCCCAGATCCTTGGCCACCTGATCAGCGTCAGGCGCAGGCGCTAGCCTCGAATCCAATCAGATAGTGGCTGGTCACTCCCACAAGCTCTGAGTCACTAGTGTAGTAGTGTGTCCTGCAGGCAGGTCAGCACTGTAGGTCACAGGGCTTCAGCTAGGTTGGTGTTCACCTTTATCCTCTGGTAGTGAGCAGACTACTTTCCAGAGCACTGGTCACCATACTCACTGAGATACAGAGGTACTGTCTTCAGCAACAGGGCATCTTATCAGCTCATCCTGATAATTTCCATCACAGAAATAGAATCTTCCTTTGGTTGTTTTGTTTTTATTAATGTGTTTGTCTCAGTTTCTCCATGATGTGAGCTGTGGTGAGTGTTTACTGTTTGTCTCCATTCTTAAACAATGCAATTCAAGAGGATGAGGACTGGGCCTTTGATGTTCTCGTGTAAATTTCTCTTTTATAAAACTGCCTGGCGGGTAGATTGTAATACAAATGTAGTGAAAATGGGAAGGAATAAATAAATTCTCAGGAATACCCTGATTGTATTAAGATATTGAATGGAATTCTATCAAGGCAATGTTAATCTAAATACAGTATTCTTCAGAATACTTAAGACACATATTCTGCACCACATTTGCTAATGGTAATAAGAGAATCAAACAACTATCTATAAAGGCAAGTGGAGATTAAGATGTACGGCCCAGCTGGCATAATCTGCTCTTTCAAAGTGCCTGTAGCTGCCATTTTCTCTCCTTTCCAAGTTCAATTTCTTTCAGGTTATTTAAAAGGAAAAAAAATCTGGCCTTAATCAAAGTCTCTTCCCGTGTTACTGTTCTCCAACTGATCCATGGCGTGGAGATGACAAATATGTCCAAACCGTGAGAATGGATGCCTGGCTCACATGAATACAGGCAGATGGGGTCCCTATACAGCTTCAGAACATTCTGGATGTGTAGAGCAGGAGGTATAGAATCTTCAGAAGCACCTGCTCCTGAGGACCAGGACAGCAAGGGAATTAGAAGTTATAGCTAAGGACTGATTAAAGGCAGCCTCGTTGCAGAGTTGTCCTGATAAAATTGCCCTAACAAATTACTTGGTTTAATCTTTTTACTAGTTCCTTGTCATGAAAGTCTTTATACTGAGTAAATATAAAGCTCATGGTATTGGGAGAGTCAAGTAAAACCTTATGTGTATGTGTGTGCACATATATAATCTGCAGCCAGATGAATTTTTCTGAGCTTCTTAAACCATGCATCAATATCTGTGGGGTGAACATGGCCACCATTACACAACGCGTTCTCATATGGTTGGTATTGAAGAAGTCAACTAAGATAGCACTTAGAGTTAATTTCAATAATTTTAACTGCTTTCTACGCAATAGGATAATTCATAATCGATTCACTAATCTTACTTCCTAAAATATTTTGCAAAATAAGGAAAAGAATTTAAGAGATGAAAGAGTAGGCTACCTTTGTGTTTCCTTGGGCTTGTTATAAATGAGGTCCTCGTCAAAAGGAATGACTTGTCTTCACTGGGAGGCTTCCCTAAGCTTCTGTTCACCAGATGCAGGTAAAAGTTATGCACACAACATGTGTACCCAGTCAAACGATATTCTGTACAGTCTGCGATAGTTTGGATGGACCCATCACTGTCATTGTCATCATTGTCATAGTCATCATCAAACTGACATAACAGTAAAGCCAGCTCACTATAAACATAGGTAGAAATTCGCCACCTTCTTTATAAAGGCTACGTAAAACTTGATCATTAAAACTTGGTAAATTACTTAAAAAACAGTATAGTTTCCCTGGACTCAAAGCTTAGGAACACCAGGATCATGCTATTCTTGAAAATTCTGTTATTCTAACCCCCAATTATTGAGGATTAAAAGGTTAGAGAGACACTGGTAATTTTGAATATTTAGGCAAGATCAGGGAACCCAGGCAGAGTTCTCTTTGAATTAACCTACCAGGTACAGTACTCCATAGACATTGAATGTGGGTGCTTCCATTCTGCAGGGACGTAAGCACAACCCTGGGGTTTAAAGGACCTCAAGCCCTAGTTTCATGCGTGGAGGTGATAAAGCATCCCCACAAAAATCAACACAGGGAGAAAAAGCTTATCTTAGCTCATAATTCCAAGTTACAGTTCACTGGGGCTGCAAAGCTGAGAAGGTGGGAACATGAAACAACTAGTCATAGCCACAGACAGGAGCAGAGAGAAGTGAATCTGGCCATGCCTAGTTCTCAGCTAGTTTTCTCATTATATAATTCAAGACCTTAAACCAGAGAACTATTAAACCCACAGTGGGTGGGTCTCCCACCTAAATTAATATATATATATAATCAAGACAATCTCTCAGTGGCCAGAGAGATTGCTCAGTGCTTAAAGCATTTGTTGTTCTTCCAGTGGATCAGATTCAACTCCCAGAACCCATATAGCAGGAAAGAACCTTTTGTAACTCCATCTCCAGGGGATCCCATGACTGCTTCTGCCCTCCGTGGGTACCAGGCACATGTGTGGCACACTGACATACATGTAGGCAAACCATACTTACATTAAAACAACTTTTAAAAAAGAAAATCCTTCAGAGACTTGCAAAGGCCAACCTGATCTAGCAAATTCCTTGCTGCACCTCTTTCCAGGTGATTCTCAATGATGTCATTGATTCTAGGTGATGTCATTGATTCTAGGTGATGTCATTGATTCTAGGCGATGTCATTGATTCTAGGTGATGTCATTAATTCTAGGTGATGTCATTGACAATTAGCACTGTGCTTTGTGTCATCACTGCTGCTAAATAACAAAGCCCACTTTGACATCCAATTAATCAATCATACTCCAAACGTACAGCTTTTCTCACAAGACACTACCAATCTCAGGTACATAGAGAATGCTGAATCTGCTTCTCGTTCAAAGTTCATGTTTTCAAAGTACAGCAAAAAAAAAAAAAAAATCCACAGTGATGAGGGAGGGAGGTAAGGCTGCTGAGCTCACTGGACTACAAATTACAGTGTCCCTAGCCCCAAGATTCACTCTGGTTGGAAATCTGAATTTGAATTTGGTTCTATTCTAGGCAAAGGAAATTTTAATCCCATGGTTTTTTTTTAAGTCTATTATTCGTTAATCTTTCTGATGTGGTATGTATTCAAATCTAATTTTCTGTCTTAAAAGCCAGATCAACTAAGACAGAACAGAACAAAACTCCACATACTTTATTCCAACATCACCCTTCACTTCAAACTGCCCTTTAGAAGTCGGATATAATCTCAGAGATTTCACAGACTCTTTTCCCACAATTCTAATATTCTAAGAATGAAGCAGAAAAGGCCCGTGGCAGCCAGAAGCTCCTAATCTTGGTAAACCAAGAACACACTACTGTTGTATCAAAATTTCTTTGATCAGTGCAAGTTCTAGGATATCTTGATGTCATTATGTTTATATTATTTATACAATTATCCAAGTTTTAAAATAAGCAAATTCAAAAGAAGACTGCTTTTTCTTTTGGTGGTTTCTGGGAACATTGTCTAGCAGAACTGTGAAGGACTGCTTGACTATCTTGGGGTGCTTTTTGATGCTTGACTGCTGTCCAAGAAACCAAACATTGCTCATTATGTGTTATCTTGTAGCTGATTGTAGAGAGAAAATGCATAGTTTTGTCCTTGGACATGGGGGAGTTAAAGATAATGTATTCTGTGAATAAAGAAAACTGTTCGGGATATAACCTACAATATTTTCTTGACATTTTTTCCTTAATACCTATTAGTACTTGTTGAAGTGGAAGCTTCTAGTTCTTTGGAAAGTTAATCCTGTCAAATGATTTCTGACTGGGGCACACATGTGAAAGGATGTCTTTCTAAAGCAGACACGTGAAAGAATGTTTTCCTGAAGCAGGCACAGGTAGAAAGGATGCTTTGATATATAGCAAACACGTGAAAAAAAAACAAAGAAGGAGGAGTATAAATACGACCCCACAGACAGTGGGAGATGAGCACCGAGCCTTCCATTATTTTGCTCTGCCTCACTGTCCTTCACTAATGACACACGTGTGTTGGTTCACCTTACATACTGTTGTTGATCTCAACTTGTGATAAAGCAGCCGAGTGAGAGAAACTCACCCACGAACTGCTCACGGGGTTCCCCTGCTTCCACAGACTCACATCAGGTGAGCTGGTGAACCTAACAGTTCTTCAGGGTCGATCAACAGCTGCCACTTCCTGCCTGGTGTCTGCCTGCCTGGACTGGTCTGCAGCTGCTGAGTCCTATTGGGTGTTTGCTACGGGACTGAACTGCTGAGGAAGATCAAGCTCAGCCCCCCACTTCATAATACCTCTTACCTTCCACTCCCTCTGTGGGTGGTGGGGTGGAGGAGAGGTTGAGCCCTTATTAAAAGTAGGTTGCAAAATATTTATGCCTACAACTTGTTTCTTTGGATGGTCTTAGACTTGATTTTATCTTGCTGCTGAGTTAACTTGTAGGCACAAGTGCTGCTGGTGTTCTGAGTCACTCATGCAGAGAGCACCAAAAACACTAACCAGTTATTTGTTGCAGTAAATATTAAGAAATGGAAATCTTTTATCCCGCGCTAGTGCCGGCACCCAGGGGAGGGGCATAAGGCACTGCTTAAGGCACTGCTTAAGGCACTGCAGGGATCTCTAACTGGGTGCTCCATGCCACCTCTAAGAACTCAGGAACGGTTCACTCCACCACCCCTGCTGCTTGTGTCCCAGGTGCATATGACTGCCCCGCCATGTTGTTTCCACTCGATTTCCTCCACTGCCAGGTACAAACATGACTCCACATCCATTAACTTATCAAATAGGTTTATACGTTAAGTTCTCAATCCACAAACCCTCTACACAATAAGCTTACAACCAATAGAGGAAGATATAAACTGCCCATCTGAATGAGATAAATAGACCTATGAAAACCCTTAAGAATCTTCACAATAACAGAGATTCGCTGAGAGAAACATCCATATCTGCTCCCAAGTTGCCTCCTCCTTCAATCTCTGCCTCCTTCCCTCTCTTCTGCTCCTATAGACTCCCCACCTACCTCTCCACTGTCTAATCAGATATCACTTTAACATCAACCTACAATTATTATTGTTCTACTTGGTGCTGAAAGCTTGGTAACAGGTGACATGAACTTCATCCTTGAGGTGTTTCATTAAAAAAAATAGAATAAATTATCTAGATGCAAAGTATGGGGGGTGGGGAATAAAATGTAACAGAGAAAAAGTACAGGTGCTCAGAGAATAGTGTGTACATCAGGCCAAAAAAGAGAGAACGTTAAAAGGGCAAAAGCTGTATTTTCAACAGATGAGAACTGACTGCAGTTTAAAGAACCAATTCACTTAAAAGAAAAAAGTCTCTTAGGGGCTGCAGAGATGGCTTAGCCAGAAGAGGGGCCTACAGCCAAGACTGATGACTTGAGCTTGATCTCAGGGACCTGCACAGTAGAAGAAAAGCTCAGATTGTCTTCTTGCCTTCATGTGTGTTCCATGGAACAAATGCGTGTGGTAATAGAGAAGGAAGGAGACGAGAAGGGGATAGAGGAGGAGAGGAGAGAGGAGGAGAAGGAAGGGGAGGAGAGGAGAGGGAAGAGGAGGAGAGGATAGAGGAGGAGAGGAGAGGGAAGGGGAGGAGAGGAAAGGGGAGGAAATGGAAGAGAGGAGGGAAAAGAAAGAAAAAAGAAATGAAAAGGAAGAGAAGGGAAGGGTCTAATAACTCTTTGGTGAGGTAGGGAAATAATTCTATATGTAGAGTTAGAAAGTAGATTCAATAGATTTCTAAAGAGAATGTCTTCTGGCATCCAGAGAAAGAGGAGGAAATACTTTTAAAGAAGCAAGAGTCAGCTGACTATCTTTCTAAGAAAAGTGATGTAAGGCAGGAGGGGAAGCACAGATGGAGTTCCTGTGCTGAGAAAACAAGGAGTGAGCCACAGGGCAGAGCTATGTTTGGAGAAGTTGACCATGGGATTCAAATGTGCAGCACACTCCTCAAACAAAAGTTTAAGGACATTCTTCTGGTGGAATTAGTCACAGATAGGTGAAACAGAAAAGAATTTCAAATAAAAAGTCATAAATGTGAGTAGTTAAAATGCTGAGTTTCAAGATAAGAGAGAGGTATTGGAATCCCGTGTGCCATGGTCCATGGTCCATGAATCAGCCTGGTGGAAGATTACAGAACCAACTTTAAACATGGATGGGAAAGGATTCATGCTATAATTTCCAACTACAGACCAAAAAAAAAAAAAAAAAAAAAAAAAAAAAAAGACATAGAAGATTGGAAGATTGTTTATACTTTCTAAATCAGCCAAAGAGAACATGAACCGATTTCTCTAAACATTACTCCACAGTTTGTAACCAATGAGTAGAGAAACAAGAGGCAAGAGCACCAGAGCAAAGCAAGAGCTGAGGACGCTGTATGTAAACCACAATGATTCACTAGATGAAGTGGACTATACCCTTGGGTAAAAAGGAGCAATGTCAGGCTGGGTGTGGTTACAGTGTTCATACTAACACTGCTCATGCTCATCAAATAGCACTGAGTTGTGAAGCGTGAGGCCCCCAAGGAGAGAAGCTCTCAGAAGTTGGCACTGCCACACCACCAGACAGACAGACAGACATATCTCAGAGTTTTATTAAGACACAATCTTGATTCACAGGCAACATGAGTCTCCATGTGTTAGCGGCCTCCAGACAAAACTGCAAAGGGCATAGAACTAAGAATACAAATTTATAGGATTCAGGACATCTTTATATAATCCTGTTACTAAGATATAGCGCATTGGGGCTAGAGAAATGGCTCTGTGGCTGAGAGTGCATAACTGTCTTGCAGAGGACCTGACTTCTGTTCCCAGAACTCACATTTGGCAGCTCACAATGGCCTCTTCCTCCAGCTCCAGTGTATCTAATGCCCAATTTGGGCCTGTGAACACATACCCACTGTCAGATATACACAGAGAAACAAAAAGTGAAAGTAAAATCCTTCAAAAACATGGCACATAACAAATCAATAGAGATAAAGCATTTTCAGGAAGGTTATTTAAAACAAAAAACAAAGAAACAAACAAACACAAATAAAAACAAAACAAGAACTGAGCCATATCAAGGAAGAGCAGCAGGACAGACAGACATTTCAAGTGTGTCACTCACATCCACAGCAACTGAAGTTAAGTTTTCCTACTGAAGACATCTCAAGGACATCACTGGATTATATGACATATCACAACGGACTTCAAAAGAGTGAAATTGAGTAAACTGTGCACGATGGTTCATGTTGGTGAGAATCATTCCGGAGAAGGGCCTCTGAGAATGTGTGGAAGGGGTTCTCATGGATACGCTAATTGGTGTGAAAGGCCACACACTGTGGGCTGCCAGTTTCCCTGGGAAAACATCCAGAACTGTGTAAAACCAGAGAGAGCCATGCCCGTATTCATGTCTACATTTGCCTCTGTGCTCCCTGGAGCTCCTGCTGACACATGTGGTCAGCTCCCTGGAGCTCCTGCTTCTGCAACTTCTCCTCCTCGGCGAGCCGTCACCTGGAATGCTCTAGAACTGTAAGCCAAGTAAACCCTTTTTCCTCTAAGTAACCATTGTCAGACATTTTTTTAACAATGAAGGGAAAAGAAATTAGGTCACTGTATCATCTATGACTGAGCAAAAATCCATTTAAAATTGATAAATAAGGGGAAGAATCATGTAAATTGTGACGCATACTTCTAAGTGACACATTACTAAATATAAATATTGAGTAAATGATTTTAAAACACATTTCAGGGTAGTGAGAACCTACCAGTAATGGGAGCAGAGAGATGAGCTGGGCCAGAGAACACGGCACAACGCATGTTAGAGGATTGTAAAGGAGGGGCCGAGCTGTCTCTACTCAGCAATGCATGATCACAGGCTTAGATAATAAAATCAGTTATTACAATTACAATTTTTCAAAATGGATGAGCAAGAAAAACCTATAAATAACCACATTCCCATGTGTTAACAACGAAGGCCACTTGAAGCAGCACAAAAATATTGGCAAGAGGTCAACTCATTTATAGACAATTTATACATTTCACCGTAAGGCTACAGCCTGAATATAAATAATGAAATGCTGTATTCATAGCATATAAATAGTATTTTTTAAAATTTTAGTTCTCCCTCAACTGAGCAAAAAACTCAACGCACTCTATCCAATACCAATAAACTGTGTGTGTGTGTGTGTGTGTGAATGTGTGTGTGCATGCTTGTGTGCATGCTTATAGGAGTGCATATGCATTAGAGACTTGAATATCACCCCCAAAAGTGTATAGAAATTCACAGTGCCGAAAACAGCCAAGACTTGCTGAATATGAAAATGTATTATAAACATACAGTAATTATGACTATATAGGATTAAGTAGTTAATTATATATTAAGAGATGACAGCAAAAATTACAAGCTACTAAAATTCTGTCTCTTTTTCCATGCATTACATGCATACATTATAAATATCATGGTTTTTAATATAGTGTTAGCTTATGTTTCTGTTAATTGATAATAACTATATAAAGTACTGATAGATTTAAACTCCAGTGATAAATGAGAAAACATGAAAACAATAAAATAAAAAGAAAAATAATTAAATTTTCAAAGAGTGGGGAATTCAGAATTCTGTCCTTTGGTTTTATTTTTTATTATTTCTAGTGAACAAGAATAAATAAAATTTATCTTGAAAAAATTTATCTTTAATTTTCTGATTGTTTCTTACACTTATGCAATGTGTCCTGATTATATTCAGCCCCCCCCATTGACCTCTAGCCCCTACCTTTCCTTAGCTCTGACTGATTTCTTTCTAAGTGGTGACATCACTGAGAAAATGGAAATCTTTAGTCTTATTTAGGATTACTTTTGTTGCCACAAAACACCATAACCAAAAGCAACATAGGGCGAAAGGGTTTAATTGGCTCAGGTGTCCACAGCACTGTTCCTCGTTGGAGGAAGTCAGGACAGGAACTCAAGCAGGGCAGAAGCTGATGCAAAGATCATGGAGGGATGCTGCTTACTGACTTGCTCCCCATAGCTTGCTCAGCTTACTTTTATACAGAACCCAGTATCATCAGCCCAGGGATGGAACCACCCACAATGGGATGGGCCCTCCCCTATCAATCACTAAGAGAATGATCTACAGACTTGCCTACACCCAGATCTTAGGGAAGACTTTTCTCAGTGAGGATGCCTCCTTTCTGATGATTGAACCGACGTGGAGCTGACCTGAAGCTATCTGACACACTTTCTCCAGCAACCGCTGACCGTCAGTGGCTCTGCACGAAGGTGTGATTTCTTTATGATCACCTCATCTACCCACGACAGGAACACCCACTCTGCAGTCTCAACGTCAGATCTGCGTGGCAGGGTTTCCAGGTACTCCTCTCTATCCTTCAGTTCCTAAATGCTTTTGCCATCCTTTCTTTGCTGTTTTCTATGACTCTGAGAGGCATGATTAGGGTACAGATGTCCTGTGTAAGGCTCAGTCCTCATCCGTCACTGGCTCTCAACACTGCAACCAGTATGAGTCACAACATTAACTTTCATCCTCTGCAAAGGAAGCCTGTCCACCCTGGGCTGAGTTCTGCTAGTCCGGGGATGTAAAAACTTAGACAGTAGCTCATCAGCACATTCACTTAGAGAACAATGGAAGCACGGTACTCACTTGGCCCACGTCCTCCTCTGCCATGGATTTTGGCCAGGAATATAGTATGCAGTGTGTATTTCCTCCTGTGGAACAGGCCTCAAGTCCAATCACGAACTAGTTGGTTATCCCTGAAATAGTCACACCACTGTCACACTCGTTTCATAGCTTTATCATGTGCTTAGTGAGTTTTCTGCCCCAGCTGCTTACAAAGTGCCTTCTGATACACTAGCCAGCAGGGTGTCTCCAGCTCACCGCCATCTTGATTTCTCTGAGTCCTATTACAAAAGCATATGGTGACTTCAACAATATGGTCTTATCCTCTAGTACTGATGGGCAACCAAGGGCAATAATGGTAGCCTGTGTTCTTTTGGAGGTTCCTGAAATTTCTTTGACCCACAACTCAGAAGTGGGGCATCCTGCAGCTGGCACTGGGCTCTTGTGCCAACGCCTCTGAAATCTGAGTGCAGCATTATCGAGTCACCTGCGTAGCACTATATCTTGACACCCGTGTTACAGCACATCCCTTAAGCTTTTAAGTTTAATTTTAGAATGTTTTAGATTATAAATAGCAGGCTCCTGTATAGTTTTTCATTCGTTCTTGGTTTTTGTTAAGGTTCCCCCGAGCCTTGCACTTCCCAGTGACACCCCAACCCCATTAAAATCCTTTCAAGCTTAGCAGTCTATCTCTTACATTCTTATCCCATGTTGGACACTGCCAATGGATTGGTGAGGTAACTTATATAATGGGAGAGAAATCTTTCACAGCTATTATTCCAGCCAAGGATTAATGTCTAAAATTAGACAAAGAGCTAAAAATAGCACACCAAGAAGTAAACAATCAAAATGAGCTTTGGTTCTGAATACAGAGTTCTCAAAACAAGCAGTGTTAATGGCTGGCACTTCTCAAATTGTTCAACACTCATTAGCAGTCAGGGAAACAAGAATTAAAGCTACTTTGGGATTGCACCTCATCCTAGACAGAATGGCTATTTTCAGAAAACTAAATCACAGGAAATAAGATGCTGGTGGGGCTATGAGGAGAGAAAATCCTTATCCAGTGCAGGTGGGCACAGTGGGCAGGTGGGCATGTGGGCAGGTGGGCACTGTGGGCAGGTGGGCATGTGGGCATGTGGGCAGGTGGGCATGTGGGCAGGTGGGCATGTGGGCATGTGGGCATGTGGGCAGGTGGGCATGTGGGCATGTGGGAAGGTGGGCATGTGGGCATGTGGGCACCATGGGCATGTGAGCAGGTGGGCAGGTGGGCAGGTGGGCATGTGGGCAGGTGGGCATGTGGGCAGGTGGGCACCGTGGGCATGTGCACATGTGGGCAGGTGGGCATGTGGGCAGGTGGGCATGTGGGCAGGTGGGCATGTGGGCAGGTGGGCATGTGGGCAGGTGGGCATGTGGACATGTGGGCAGGTGGGCATGTGGGCAGGTGGGCAGGTGGGCATGTGGGCAGGTGGGCACCGTGGGCATGTGCACATGTGGGCAGGTGGGCATGTGGGCAGGTGAGCATGTGGGCAGGTGGCCAGGTGGGCACCGTGGGCAGGTGGGCATGTGGGCACTGTGGGCAGGTGGGCAGGTGGGCAGGTGGGCATGTGGGCACTGTGGGCAGGTGGGCAGGTGGGCATGTGGGCACCATGGGCATGTGGGCATGTGGGCACTGTGGGCATGTGGGCACCATGGGCATGTGGGTATGTGGGCACCGTGGGCAGGTGGGCATGTGGGCACTGTGGGCATGTGGGCACCATGGGCATGTGGGTATGTGGGCACCGTGAGCAGGTGAGCACAGTAGACAGGTATTAAACTCTTCAGTGCTGGGGCTGAAACCCAGGCTTTGCACACACCGTTTTTCTGAGCTATGTTTTATGGTAAAAACAATAGGTTTTGAAGGTAACTGCTGTAGGTGTTAATACCAAGGCTCTAATAATCTTTCTTCTGTGTTTCAAAGCCCACAGGCGTCTCTTATCCCACAAAACCCATCACTGTACACAGGGTGCACCTTGAGTTATAAATATCTACTATAGTACTTATCCCTGCCTTTTCTTTCTCTCTCCCTCCCCTACTCTCCTTCCCCTTGACAATTTCTCCAGCCTTGGACCCTGGGGTCAGGAAAGTTGCCTGCCTTTGAGCAGTTTCCCAACAAACCTGCCTTTAATATAATCTTTAAAAAAATATCTACTCTAGTGAACATGTACCTTGCAATTTATTAGCAAAAATAATCCGAAGGGCTAGGTATTAACCGTGGTTTTGGTTTGGTATGACCCTAATCAGTCCCCAGAACAGTAAGTCATTCTATACACACCCTGATGAATACCAAGCCTCAAAGAAATCAACAGACATGTTGGCAAGGCCTCTCCCTCTGTACAAACCCCAGATGACAGCCAGAAGGAAGCCTCTCCCTCTGTACAAACCCCAGATGACAGCCAGAAGGCTGTTCATGTGTTTGAATGGCTGGAAAATAAATCGCGTTTTTGAAACTATAATTAAATATTGTTTTCTTAAGTACGAGTCATTAAACGTGGTCGCACACCATCCTGCAACTTTATTGCTGTAAACCTATATTTGAAGAATTAATTGCAAAAGCTTGTCTATAATCCTAGTCCACACAAATTATCGTAAATTACAGCGTGAAAAGCTGCAACGCCAGGGGAACAGCCACGGCTGTGGAATTCATACGGCATAATTTTAAGGCAATCACAGAAGTGTCACGTGAAAAATATCCAGTTGATCCTTGAACGTACTCAGAACAAACATCTCTTCACCTCTGGTTTTCTAAAGCCACGAGTTTCCGAGCTCGGCCACTGATATTTGTTTTCGAAGAGTTTGTTCCTATTCTTCCTGGAAAACAGAAAGTCCTAAATGAATAAGAAGACCAAACACACCTGGATATACAAATTTCTTTTGTAGGGAATGGCATGCTATGGTTTTACAGTTTAGGGTGTCTATCCAGTGTGCATGTGTACATGTGCTTGTGCTTGTGAAACTACAGTCTGTCGCAGCATGTCTTCCTCAGTAGCTCTCCACGTGTGTCTTGAGGCAGGGTCTCACTGGAGCACAACACCTGACCAGCCCTCCCTGTGAATCCCTGTCTCAGCCGATGCAGCCTGGGGTGGGAGTCAGCTGCCACACAGCGCCCCCCAGCTGGGGGCTGTCCTTCTTACACAGCAAGCACATTACCCACGTGCTGTCTGCCCTGCCCTACAGTTTATTACCTAGCACCAGTGTCATCGGATTATAACGAACTGTTTACCAGTCATTGTCACTGCAGAGAGTGTGAGAAGCCTTAACAGCACAGGAACAAGGTTGGTGCTGGGTTGGTTTGCGTTGCTTTTGAAGTAATTTTCAGGAAAGCCATCTGCTCACTAGGAGACAGACGTTCTGAGCAAGTTTCCATTATGTCATGACAAATGTTTTTGTTAAATAAATTACCTTGTGATATACAATGCATGCTTAAAAGTTGACTCAAACACACGTTTGCTACATATTAAGTATACCATGAACATGTATGCTTCTCAGAATAAGAAGAGAAACTCTGCTTAATCCTGACACTGGTTTTAAATCAATAATATCTTCCTAGGATTCAACACACAAAGACAGAAATTAGGAGTTGTTCCCCTAGAATAAGTTTCTAATTGACATATTTATCAATATGTCTGTCACCCTAGACTTTAATAGCTTTCAAAATTAACTTGCACGGATCCAACTTGGATTCTAGTTATATTACAGTTCACCCAGGCCTAACGAGTCCTATGTTGTGCTTACTCCTTTGTACAAGTCCAGTTTGTAAGGAAAACTTATGAGCTGTTAGTTTCACTGTTCATTTTTATTTATGATGGGCACAATGAATTGAGCCGACTGCTCTCTGAGACCTGTGGTGCTGTGCAGACCCGAGATGCTCTGAGGGGCAAAGCTTACAATTCCCCAGAGAGTTCTGATTATTTTATACAAACTATACTCAAACAGCCACAGATTTCACCAGGGAAACTGCTATGTGGTTTAAGGCCACATAATCTGGTTCTAGCCCTTGTTTGTGCCTTGAGTTAAAGGCACACTCATTAGCTTGAAACAATAACTCAAACAGTAACATTCCTGGAGAGAATTCAATTCAGAACTTTGGCAGCACGGATAGCAAGTGCTGCACAGACTCATTGTGATTTTATACAGACTTACGAACATGTAGGTGAAGTAGGCAGTGCCAGAGTTTAAATGAGTAACATATATATGCCAGAGAGAGAAAGAAACCCACACAAAAAGAGAAACACTCATAGGTTACAATCTCCTAGCTCTCCCAGTGTACAATCATAAGTGTGGTTGTAACTTAAAGGTTTATTTACACCAGAAATGTAGAGAGGGGCTGCAACGCTATTAATTAAGCACTACAGTAAGCAAACTGTGCAAGTGCATGAGTGCACACGTGTGTATGTGTGTGTGTGTGTGTGTGTGTGTGTGTAAAAATACACTTTAAAAAAGATGCTGTACATCTGCAGCTCACACTCAAAAGGGGACAGTGCAGGTTAAGTGTGCAGCCTCCTGATACCTGGACAGATGTGATGAAGCCAGGTAAGTGTTTCCCACGGGCAAAGGGGAGAAAGTGAAGTCTGTGCAAACATTCAATGCTTTTTAAGGTCAGACTACCAAAAGAGGACACTGTCCTTGAAAATGCCATTTAGCTAAAATGAGATTGAGAGGTTCCTGTCACTCCACACCAATCTTTCCAAATAGAGACGATCTATAAATCTTACTAGATATAAAAATGTATTCATTCTAACCCCCAGACTTGAACCATGTGAGGTGTGTGTGTGTGTGTGTGTGTGTGTGTGTGTGTGTGAATCTCATAGATACTTGCCTCTCTCTGTTTCCTCTGACCTGGTCGATACCTACCCAGAGCATCTGCACCAACCAGTGTTCATATATGTCCTACTTCCTACCTGTTGTATATCTATACCTTGTGTCTCCAAGCACAGCACACACAGCACACACAGCACAAACAGCACACACAGCACAGCACACACAACAGCACACACACACAGCACACACAGCACATACAGCACAGCACACACACACACACAGCACACACAGCACACAGCACACACAGCACAGCACACACAACAGCACACACACACAGCACACACAGCACATACAGCACAGCACACACACACACAGCACACACAGCACAGTACACACAACAGTACACACACACAGCACACACACAGCACAGCACACACAGCACAGCACACACAGCACACACAGCACACACAGCACAGTACACACAGCACAAACAGCACATACACACACACAGCACACACAGCACAGTACACACAGCACAAACAGCACATACACACACACAGCACACACAGCACAGTACACACAGCACAAACAGCACACACACACACACACACAGCACAAACAGCACATACACACACACAGCACACACAGCACAGTACACACAGCACACACAGTATACACAGCACACACAGCACACACAACACACACAGCACAGCACACACAGCACACACAGCACACAGCACACACAGCACAGCACACACAACAGTACACACACACAGCACACACAGCACACACAGCACACACAGCACAACACACACAGCACACACAGCACAGCACACACAGCACGCACAGCACACACAGCACACACAGCACACACAGCACACACAGCACACACAGCACACACAGCACAGCACACACACAGCACACACAGCACACACAGCACACACAGCACACACAGCACACCCAGCACAGGACATCTCTGTCTCTTTCCTCAGCCAGTGTGAACCTTCCAGCTTGGTGTCCAGGACCAGCACAGTACACACCGTCTGCCTCTTTCTTGTGCTGTGTGAAGTCCAACTAACTGTACTTTCATTTACCCTCTCATTTCTTTGACCAGCACTTGGAGCAGAAAATGACATCTATTGAAATCTGTCTTTGAGAGACTCCCACCTGACACTGTACGCTGATAAGCTTCACTTCATGATGAATATTAAGTTATAAAATCACTACTGGCAGGAGACAGACACGGATGCCTCCTCGGAGGCTCTGCCAGAGTCCTACACATACAGGTGAGGATGCTTGCAGCTAACCATCGGACTGAACATGGCACCCTGACGAAGAAGCTAGAGAAAGGACTGAGGAGCTGAAAGAATCTGCAAGCCCATAAGAACATTACCAACCATCCAAACCTTTCAGAACTCTCAGGGACTAAAATACCAACCATTGAGCACACATGGAGAGACCCATGGCCCCAGGTGCATATGCAGCAGAGGACGGCATTGTCTGACATCAGTGGGAGGAGAGGCCTTTGGTCCAGTGAAGACTCATTTTCCCAGTGTAGGGGAATGTAGGTGCTGAGGTGGAGAGAGAGCACCTTCATGGAAGCAAGTGGAGGGGCAGAAGGGAGGGGAGTGAGGGGAAAGGGGATAGATAACATTTGAAATGTAAATACAGAGAATATCCAATTTAAAATCACGAATAATTGTGAGCACACACTTAATGGGGTATAGTGTGTGGAGTCTAAGTGGCTCCTCAAGCCTGAGACCTGAGACCTATATATAGGCCCTCAGTTGTGTAGAGACTGGTGAAAGTTAACTTCTAATTTATCCCTACACCCTTGAAACTATTATCTGACGACAAAAGACTTTTTACATATTCTTTTAGTTTAATTAGATCCATTTCTGATACAGTTTTGCTTGAAAGTCTTGCTGCTCTGATCATTTTTTGATGTTATTTTTTTAAGTAAAACCATTGTTTATCATTACCTTCTGCCCTCCACGCCCCTTTTTGGCTTTTAAGCTTTTAATGCTTTCATCAGTAGAGACTATGCAGATGCGTGTCACAGAGACTTATTAAATAATTGTCAGTTTTCAAATTGTGAAAATGTACATTTGAAAAGGCTAGCATTCCCTGTCAGCTGAACTCTTTAAAGCTCCCAGCAGCTTGATGGGAGACGTTAAAAGGTGGATATTTGCAATACTGATTAAACTGTCCTTTTGTCTGTCTGGCTGTTGACTGAGGTTGACCAGTTCCTCCTCCTCACTGCAGATGGAGGGCTTCGGCCTTGTGGATTTTCTTGTTGTGGTCTGTGAGTCATTTCAGATTTCTCCTTTTCTGTTCTCCGTGTCCTCTAAACCTGCACATTACAAGTTGCTTTTGCACTGCTGAAGAGGGGTCACCTGTGGTCATCCCCCTGCCGTGACGAGATGGGTGTGCTCTCTTGGGTACAGATATGGAAGCTCAGTAGCAGACACAGAGGAGGCACTTGTCCAGCCATACTTATGTTTCATTTGACTCTGTCTTGAATCCTTTGCTGTCTTCTTCCTTGTTTGCGCCTTCAGAGTTCTGATTAATGTCACCTTCATCGTGCATTCTTGTCTACACACTTCATAACCAGTGACAAGAAGCAAGCAAAGTCTTCTCTCATCAAACAAGAGCAACCTTGACCTTCTAGCCTTCCTCTCCCCGCTACATAGTCAGTCCTGGTACAGTCAAGAGACAAAGAATAAATAAATAAAATGAGAACAATAACACCTAAAAGACAGTCCTACCCCCGGGGCAACGTCATTCCAGTAACAAAGCAACACAGAGCAAAGTGCAGACCAGAGTTTCTCATGAGGATAGAGGAAAAGACCCTCAAAAAGTAACTCGAGGCGTGGATAAACCAAGCACTGAAGCATAAACCGAGTGTACAGTTGGATTCTCAGCACCAGAAGAAAATAAGACAAAACAGAGAATATTAGAAATTTAAGTTAAAAAAATCTACAGGAAAAATTCCTATCATAATCAATCTGAATGGTTCAATATTGGGATCTTTCCCCATCACCCCTCATCTTGCCTTCTCGAGGAGGCAAACTATCATGTGATCATGTCAATAGACTCAGACTGTCACGTGATCATGTTAATAGACTCGGGGTATCTCGCGATCGTATTAATAGACTCAGAGACCAGTTAGACAAGACTCAGCCATGCATGAGGAAGGCACTCAGTGAAGCAGGTGCTAGGATTCCAGTGACAAACTCTCCACCCCTGAATCTAAGCATTTGCTCTACTGATTGTGCTCTTAGGGAAGATCGTGAAGCCTTTGGGTGGAGTGTAGAGAAAATGGACTGTTTCCTACCAAGCACAGGAAGAAGACAGAGATGTCCTCCTTCACTTCCGGCTTTTCCATGATTCAGTGAGTTCTAGATGGAGCTATACACATAAATAAGATGGGAAACGAAAGGAGCTGCCTATATTTAAATATTCTAGTGTTGTCCTGGAAGGCACTTGTGAACCCCACCCCTAACTGAAGAGCTATGTATAGTTGGTGGCTTCTCACGGATGGAGAGTCTGAGGCTGTTAGGCGGGTGCTACTGTGGCTCTTTGTTTTTAATGTAGCTCCTGGAAGTTTGACCGTGCTCTCTCCAGTGGATGGCCTCACAACCAAGAATACGGTTTGGATATGTTAGTCAAACAAGAAAGAATGCAGTGAGAGGGAGATGGGGTGGATCTGGGAGGGCTTAGGGGCAAGAGTTGTGGTAAATATGATCAAAAACATTGAACTGAATTCTAAATTAAAAAATCAATAAAATATGTTTAAATACTAATGTAGAAACAAACACCAAAAATAGAAAAAATAGACAAAGTCCTTTGGAACCAAAAAGTGATTAGAATAAGACAACACAGCACTATGTATGAGATTAATATACAACATGTGATCATCGTAGAAACAAACATCTGACATGTAAAGCAGGTGACCATTAATATCACCTAAGATGACACCCACACAGATTTACCAAACTGAAGACAAGGACATGGAATGAGAAACATCAAAGAACTAAATAAGCAGATTTCTACATGGGCAGTAAGACTCAATACTGCCAAGATGTCTAATCAAAATCCAAGTAGGTTAGTATAGGAATGTTGGCCAGCTCATTCCAGAGCTTCCACAAGGTACTGGAGAAGCAGAGGAGCCAACACAATACCACAACCCTTCCAAGAAGAGCAAAGCCAGAGGCATGACCCTAGATCACTTGGGGCATAGCCGAAGCCTCGGGAATAAGGCAGCACAGAAGGCAAACCTGTAGACACACGGGGGGAGCAGAAAGCAGTCTGCAAACAGACAAGCAATATAGTCAGCTGTGTGTGATGACAGAACAGGTAAGAGGAAGGAGTGACGGTGGACTTTCAGCCTCATATCATTCTGACATTGCCATATATACACGTATGTACTGTGTATGCACTCATACATGTGTGCATATGTGCATGTGTCTGTGTGTATCCATATTTGTTTGTCCATGTGTGCATGTCTCTCTCTGTGTGTACATGTGTGTGTCTGTGTGTCATGTCTGTGTGTTTTTGTGTGTATCTGTGTATGCATATGTGCATCTGTATGTCCATGTGTGTCTGAGTGTATCTATGTCTGTATGTCCATGTGTGTCTCTATGTGTCTTTATATGTATGCACATGTGTGTATGTGTTTGTGTGTGCATGTGTACACATGTGTCTGTGTTTGTGTTTCTATATGTGTACGTACAAGCATGTAGAGGTGTCATTCCCCAGGCACTGTCATTTTTAGATAGGGTCTCTTGTCCTGGAACAGAGAACATAGACTAGGTGGACTGCCAGCCATCCCGGGCTATCTGCCTGTGTCCATTACACAGCCCTGAGATCACAAGTGCACACTACCTGTCTTATTTAACAGGGCTTCCAGGAAGGGAATTCAGGACCTCATCTTCAAGATAAGAGCTTTACAGCCTGAACCATCTCTCCAGTTCTACTTCTTCAATAGGCCATTTTAGGAATGTGTGGTTGTCTGTCTCCCATCTCCTCTACTGTTCCTTGGTACTCCTAGTAAATTAATGTGGGTGAGAGACATTTTACTAGTATCTACAACTCTGAAACATCCTGGATCTCTTCTGCAGGAGGCAACCAGCAGTCAGACGGAAATGTAATGAAAGCCACCTGTGCTATTCCAGTGACCTTGGAGTCCCTGGCTTGGGACTAGTGATTCAGTTTTCATCAGGAATACTTTTTTCTTGTTTGTTTCTTGTCTTCCCATTTTAGAATAAACACATCTATTCTGATCCTAGTTAAAAATATCCCAGGCAGGTCTGTTTTTCAGATTTCTGAATAGCGAGACAGGGATGCTTGAGTCCTGGCCCAGATTCACTTGGCTTTCTTCCCTACAGTAAGCACATCCCTCTTCAGCCAGCAAGTCAACAGATCCCCACCTAGAAGGCAGTCAGTCTCGCCCTGACACAGCCTCCTGAAGGTGTGAGCATTTGGACACCAGGCCCTTACTATGCTCAAGGAAGAAGCAGGAGGCCTGGGAGGGACGGAGTGTGATTAGCTATGTTCCATTCTGTGACTGGCTATTAGGCTGCTTCTATCTATGCTCCATTCTGTGACTGGCTATTCTCTTCTTATTGTGCCCTGGAGAGCCCTCTGGGAGTGACAGATTTCCTGGACCAGAGCCCTATAATTGGGGATGTATTGGAGGCTCAAATAACCCAAAGACAGAGCGGAGAGAGGAAGAAAGAGTGAAAGGAGAGAAGCAGAGAGACTGGAAAGGAACAAGGTTTAAGAGGAAGAAGAGTAACAGAGAGAGACTTTAAAGAAGATATAAAAACACAAAGTAGAGATGAGCAAGAAAACAAAGGGAGAAAAAGTCAAGAGCAAAGACCCTCTGTGAGGAAACTCCCGGGGGGGGGGGTATCAGGACCTCACACCTGATATATGCATACTTTTAAGAAGGAGGCAGAAGAATCTGTACCTTATTTTCCTACGTTTCAAATTGACACAATAAATTCGGAGCCTTTTGGTCTCTTATGTCTTGCTTTGTTTTGTTGCTTTTTGCAATAGTGAAAGCTTTGCCCTTCGAGAAGAGAAACCTATATTAAATCTCTTGCAAAAAAGAACTTAGCTAGAAACATCACCAAGATCTCCAAAAGGGTTAACAGGATGGTTCTGCAAGTTAAGTCGCACACATACAAGCCTAAAGAACTGAGTTCAAATCCCAAAAACTATGTCAAAAGGGAAGGAGACAGAAAACTTCACAAAGTTGTCCTCTGGCCTCCACACAATGGGTCATAGTGTGTACACTCCACACACACATCATATGACATTTCACACACACACACACACACACACACACAAAATTATGAAGCTCTATAATTAACTTTATTACTGCTAAGTTTTGCTCAATCCTTCTGTTCTTGTCTATCTTATAAGCCTGCATTCTCCTTATATTCCTGTAGTTTTCTATCTTCCCTATTTACCTTACTCTCCACTTGGAGACCTTGCTTACCACTGGTGGCAAGACCTCACACAAAATCTCTTTCTATAATGCTCATACCAAAATTCTCCAAAAGAATCTCAAGTCCTACTCTGACATTGGAGGCCTGCCTGAACTTAATCCAAATACACCTTATTTGTCCTTAAAACACACACACATACATACACATACACATACACATACATTCTCTCTCTCTCTCTCTCTCTCTCTCTCTCTCTCTCTCTCTCTCCCTCCCTCCCTCCCTCCCTCCCTCCCTTCCTCTCCCTCCCTCCCTCTCCCTCCCTCCCTCCCTCCCTCCCTCCCTCCCTCCCTCCCTCTCTCTCTCTCTCTCTCTCTCTCTCTCTCTCTCTCTCTCTCTCTCTCACACACACACACACACACCACCTAAGCAGGCTTCTGAACGTTTATGAATCTTTTCTGTTCTATCCCAAATATCAGGGAGACATATAGTTTTTTTTTTTAAGAATTCAGTTGGTCTCTAGCTAATAAATAACATCTGTACATCATTAAAAACAAACAACTAATGGACGCTGTAAATGTTATATGAAAAAGGCACATTAAAAGCAAAAGGAGTAGCTACCACAGACTCTGGCTCCAAGAGAAGTAGTCATTCGTTCATCCATCCATCCATTCATTCATTCAACACATGCTAGCAGGGGGAGGGTGGCAAGAGGCCCACACCTGTAACAGAAGCACTCATAGACTGACGCAAGGAAGGTGGTGAGTTCAAGACTCGCTTAGATACATGGTAGGACTTTGTTCCAAAAATAAAACCCCAAATCTTACCATCTACTGTGTACTAATCAGGTGTCAGACAAGGATACAAGAATGCCTGCAAAGTATGGGGGCCAATATTCCTGCTTTCCAGAAAAATTTGGTATTGTCTGTTAACATACAAGATAAACACTAAAAACAGAAAAACCGTAAGGTTTATGCTACATAGATAAAATCTTTATTTTGTTCAAATGTAAGTGTAATAAATAACAAATGTTGCATATCTGATTCTCCTCTTAATTCTCATTTCTATTCTACCAGACCAATCAACCCTGGCTTTGGTCTGGCTACAACAAAACACATTGACAGGGATCTAGTCCAAAAATCTAAAAGGTGCTTAAGATTTTCTTCTCCAGCCCATATATCTCCTAAGTCTCTCACTATTCCCAAATGTAGTTGCAAGTTGCAGTGCATGCGTGCATGCATGCGTGTGTGTGTGTGTGTGTGTGTGTGTGTGTTTATATGAGTGTATGGATGTTTTGGGGGATGGGTGTGTGTGTTTGTGCATGTGTGTGTTTGTATGAGTGTATGGGTCTGTGGATGGGGAAATGGGTGTATTTGAGGGTTTGTGTGTGTGTGTGTGTGTGTGTGTGCGTGTGTGATGATGGGGGAATGGGTGTATTTGAGTGTGTTTGTGCATGTATGTGTGTAGCGTCTGACTAGATAATAATGAGCTAACCCTAGTTACATCATTGGCGAAGGCTGTAGGATTCCTGCTGCCCGTGGGGACTGATTAGAATTTTACAATATTATTTTCATTTGTTAAACTCTGAATTAAGTAAATTCTACCGAAGATGTCCATGTAGTACATTTACCATTGCTTTTGACTGCGTATAGTCACCCTAAATGCTAAGGTTCCCAGACAGGTATAGTTAGATTCTGGCAAACACTTGTCTTACCAGTGAGAGCTTTTCTCTGCCGTGGCAGCGCACGGCTATTTTTGGTTGAACGTCTTCTCTATTTTGCAGGTTTCACATCTCCCTATAACGTTATTCCAGCCCCTCTAAATTGTTAGTTACTGTAAATTACTACCACCTGTAGAAGAGTTTTGAGATTTTGTTTCCATTTTTATACATTTATGTCAAGGTGATGTTTATGGCCCTAGTCAGCATCATCCTGGCCCATGGAAAGCAAGCTCCGGTCTGGGATGATCTGAGCAGAACTATAAGAGTAAATGAGATCTTTAACGTCTGGTTTGGGTCCTGAAAAGCCCAAATCATAAGATTAGGCCCTCCTGGTATTCCTGTTCAGTCGGATGACCTCTTGTTCATGTAAGCAAGGCTATAAAATTGTCTCTACCCTTCTAATTAAAGACTTCAGCAGGAATCCTAAGCTACTTAGAGAGTCAGGGTCAGGTTTGTGGCAGCCTGGGCCACCCAAGAAAAAGACAGCTGTGTAACATTCGAAGCTGTCCCATCCCTGTCTGCAAGAAACACTCTTCTTGAAAGTGTGTCTAGACCACGTCACTCCTGTGTGACTGCCACAGAGGGTAAGCAGAGGGCAGTGAGTGGGCTGAGAGTTAAGCATATTCTACAACAAAAGTCTTTCCCTACACACAACCACACCTGTCCCAAAGCTGTTACACAGTCAGCAACTGCTCTCGTGGATCAAGTGTGAACCACCGTGTCAGTCCGTGCATGCAGGTCTCTGTGCATGGTACGAAATTCTATGTACAACTTGAACACATGTATGCAGGACTTTCTGTATACATGCATACAGGGCTCTCTGTGTAATACTTACACACACACAAAGGGCCTCTCAGTCCACAGGGTATAGAGAGACTCATGGGACTTTGTATGTGCAGCTTATACCTATGCATACAGGGCTCTCTGTGCACAGCTTACACACATTCATCCAGGCCTGTCTGTGCACAGCTTACACACATTCATCCAGGCCTGTCTGTGCACAGCTTACACACAGCATGCAACATCTCAGGATGGCTCAGGGCAGGATTTTGGTTGGAGCCAAGAATGTTGAAAGAAGCCAGATCTCCATACTTCTCTGTTTTAGTTATTTGGTTTTTTTTTTTTGTGGTTCTGGGGATGAAACCCTGGCCACCTGCATGCTGGGCCAGCACTCTACATAGAGCACACCCCAGCCTGGTGTCTCTTATTGACACACTCATTCCTCAAAACTCCTAGGGCTCCCAGGACCCCCCAGCCTCCAGAATGCCTGTGCAGGAGCTTGTTGGCATCTTTTCTCCCTGGCAGAACCACTTCAATGTTGAAATCTCTCCCTTCTCCTTCATCAAAATTAACCTCTGTGTGCTTATTATCCTGCTAAATTAATTGCTAACAGTTCTGTTTGGGGGTAAAATATGTTTTTAACTAAACTACATTAGGACTTTGTAGCCACGGAATATTGGAAATTTTAGAAGGCCACCTAAAAGATTATTTTGCAGAAAATAATTCCCAGATAATTTGAAAACCCTGCCCTTTAATCTTTGCCCAGATTGCATTTAAATGTTCATTATCCGCCCTGAGTATCTGCATCTCTCCAGGTGTGCGCCACAGGGTGATATGAGGGTAAAATAAAAGTTCTTCCAAATGCAGCATAGTCATACCCTGTGCTATGCTCACACATACCCTGCCGTGTAGTCACACTCTGTGACTAGTGTGCCACGTCTCATCTGAGCTACCCACGCAGCTGTAGTATCACCCCGGGCACTGGCTCTGCACCGAGATGCCTGTGGAGTGCCAGCCAAGAAATGCTCTGTAAAAGTGTAACAAGAGTAATTAAGGTATATCCAAGTAGGGTCTGTTTCAAAGGCAGAGATCTCTCTCCCAGGTTCAAACTAAAATAAAAGAAGACAAAAACATATGGCTTATAAGAATTGATGGATATTAAACATAAACCATCAGTCACTGAAAATTCCAAAGGCAATAATTAGGTTCGACATCAGACATAGTGAAATGTCACCGAAAAAAATTATTCAGTACAAAAAGTGAGAGGCAATTGTAACAATGGAAACAGCACAGAAGGAGGTACAGTTCCAGTGAACAAAATACAGTCAGAGGTACAGTCACAGTGAACAAAGTACAGTTGGAGGTACAGTCCCAGTGAACAAAATATAGTCAGAGGTATAGTCCCAGTGAGCAAAATACAGTCAGAGGTACAGTCCCAGTGAGCAAAATACAGTCAGAGGTATAGTCCCAGTGAGCAAAATACAGTCAGAGGTACAGTCCCAGTGAGCAAAATATAGTCAGAGGTACAGTCCCAGTGAACAAAGTACAGTTGGAGATACAGTCACAGTGAATAAAATATAGTAGGAGGTACAGTCCCAGTGAACAAAATACAATCAGAGGTACAGTCACAGTGAACAAAATACAGTAGGAGGTACAGTCACAGTGCACACAGCACAACAGGAGGTATAGTCACAGTGCACACAACGCAGTCAGAGGTGCAGTTACAGTTCACACAGCAGAGTAGGCGGTACCGTCATAGTGTACATAGTACACAATAGGAAGGTACAGTCACCAAGCACATAGCACAGCTGGAGGTACAGTCACAGTGAACAAAGTACAATAGGAGGTACAGTCACAGTGCACACAGCACAGCAGGAGATATAGTCACAGTGAACACAGCTCAGTCAGAGGTACATTCCCAATGCACACAGCACAGTCAGAGGTACAGTTACAGTTCACACAGCTGAGTAGAAGGTGCAGTCAGTGCACATCACAGAGTAGGAAGGTACAGTCGTCATGCATACAGCACAGTAAAAGGTACAATCACAGTGCACATAGCACAGCTGGAGGTACAGTCATAGTGAACAAAGTACAGTCAGAGGCATAGTCACAGTGCACACAGCACAGTCAGAGATACAGTCATAGTGCACACAGCACAGCAGGAGGTTCAGTCACAGTGAACAAAGTACAGTCAGTGGTATAGTCACAGTGCACACAGCACAGTCAGAGGTACAGTCAGTGAACACAGCACAGTCAGAGGTAGAGTCATAGTGAACACAGCACAGTCAGAAGTAGAGTCATAGTGAACAAAGTACAGTTGGAGGTACATTCACAGTGAACAATGCACAGTCAGAGGTACAGTCACAATTCACACAGCACAGTCAGAGGTCCAGTCATAGTGAACAAAGTACAGTCAGAGGTATAGTCATAATTCACACAGCACAGTAGAAAGGTACAGTCACAGTGAACACAGTACAGTCAGAGGTACTGTCAGTGAACATAGCACAGTCAGAGGTACAGTCAGAGTGCCCACAGCACAGTGAGAGGTACAGTCAATGTGCACATAAACACCACAGTGAGCAGCACTGTACAGAGGCCTGGCCCCCTGTGTCCTTCAGAGCCTGATGGATCTTCTCTGTGGTTCCAGCACTCAGCACAAGGCACTCAGATTTGAGGTTGTGGAAGGAGGACCGTGGGTGTAAGGATGGCCTTGGCTGCAGAGTGTGACCTGAAGAGGGTCGAGGAGAGGAAAGATGGGGAAGGGGAGGCCTTCCCCAACCCTTTGTCACTTCTCACACTCCCCTTCTAGTTTCTACCTCTACTCACCCGCCCCCACCCCCCTATAAAATATGTACAAAAATAACAAGCTTGGTTATACATACAAGAGAACATGTGTTATTCATCTTTCTACAACACTTTACTTAATGCTACAATTACCAGCTCCATCCAGTTTTCTCTAAATTTCATAATTTCATTTTCTTTATGGCTGGATAAAATAGCATCATAGGTATGCACCACTTTTTGATTATCTGTTCATAATTCTTTTGATTGATATTGAGGGATGATTTCATTTCTTTGTTATTGTGACTATTGCAGCACTAAACACAGATGTGCACATCTCCGCTGTAGGATAGTGGCCTTTGGGATCATGCCTAGATGTACTGACAATAGTCCCAAGGGCCCCAATGTACATGTCTTATCATTGGACCTTGTTTGACTCCGGTCCCCTGTATCTTTCACAAGTGTTTCCTCCGATTAATGCCACACACCTAGGACTATTCTGGTTCTATTTTTACCTTAATTAACACAGAGAAAGTGAGAGCTACACAGATTATTGAACAATGTTAATAGAAAAATCTCTTCCTATATTAAAAAAACTATAATTGCAACATTCTCCAGTCCTGCCACTGTGATACTCAGATTGGGTTAAAAATTAAGAAACGTGTGAATAAAAAAACTAAAGAATGATGATGTCATCCAGCTGTGCCAAAAACCCTGAAACAAAACTCCAAGAGGACAAAGAAGCAAAGACACTAATTTATGGACTCCATCATCAAGGGCTTAAGTACAACAAAGGACATTTCATTGTGACAGTGTGACAAATATGTCTCTCCTCATCCCTAAACCCAGCAGAACTTCTGCATGTTAGGTAAACATGGTCATCTGAATTAATACATTTCTTTGTCTTTCTTGCTGTGTAAAAGGTGCTGTGTGTAATTCCTACCTGGGGTTCTTTCTTGACAGCAATACTGTGTCTCAGTGAAACACACATACCTGCACACAGATATACACACACTTTCATACACACATATACACACATATGCATGCACACACACATACACATCTACATATCCATACATCCATATGCCTACACAAAGACATACACACACATGCACACATACATACAAACACATGCATGCAAACATGCAGGCATTCAAATGCATGTGTGTGGGCACATACACGTACATGCACTCACACACACACACACACACCTACACACAGACATACAAACACTTTCATACACACACACATGTATGCACACATGCAGGCATTTGAATTCATGCATGTGGGTACATACACATGCATATACTCAACAGACATGCACACACACATGTGCACACACACATGTGCACACACATACACAGAAATGATCACTTGCTTCCAGGATGCTACTTGAGACAGAAAGAAACTGTTTCTTGTTTAACCATCATTAAGATAGGACTTCACTATGAATATCAGCCACCTTCCAAATGACACAGAAATCGAGGACAATGTGAAGCGTCCAGCCACAGACTGGAAGAATCTATTGGCAATGTCTTAATTCAAAATGTTGTGTTAAAAAGCCAAACTAAGTCATGGGGAAACAAAACAAAACTCTAGGTAGGCAAATAAACAAGAAAGTGAATGAAAATAGTTCTTAAAGTGGTGTGTAACATACTTGTCTAATGGTTGTTACAAGACACCGGATGGAAACAGTTAAGGAAGAAGACACTGATCTGTCTCATGGTTTGAGGGACACATGGGGAAAACATGGCAACCGATTTGGTTCTGTTGGTGGCAGAAGTTTAAGACAACTCTCTCATATCCCTACAGATCAGGAAACAGTCTGGGTTATAAGTACAGCCATATTGTAATAATTAAGGCTTACAACCTGGCAAGCCCTTCCTCTCAGAAGGGTCGATGTCTCCTAAAGGCTGCATAGTCTCCTAAACCTTCATAATCAGATGTGGACCAAGCACTCAAACACATCACCTGTGGACGATATTACACAGTTTACCCAACAGTCCAACTTTGACCCCCCTCATTCAAGACCCACCCATAACGTAAAATCCATTCAGTTCAACTCCAATAGTTCCAAAGCCTCAAAAGTCCCAGCATTTTTCAACACACCAAGGTCTCAAGATCCAAGGCCAACTCTTATCCCAGTGAAGTCAAAAGGAAAGTTCTTACATATAGTTCTCTTGCCCTTCTTATATACAGTGGCACAAGGGAGAAACTGAGGCACAATAAGGAAATATTGGACCAAAGCAAGGCAAACAGCAATCCCTGCAGGCCCGTGGTATCTTGGTGGCATCATTTGAGTTCCACTGTGCCCACGAGGTCTCATCCTCACAGCTCTCCTCCCTGCAGCACATACGAGCTCTCTTTTATCAGCAGACATTTTATACTCTTGGTAACTCCAACACTCGGAGGCCTCTATTTCAACACTTTACGGAGCCGTTCAGAGCCTCTCTTTGGGGAGTTTGACCCGATCAGACACGGCCTTCTACAAGTATAGTTCCAATGATCAACTTGACAAGACCTGGGATTAGCTGGGAAGAGAGCCTCAGTGAAGGGATTATTAAAATCAAGCTGGCCTGTGGCCAGTCCACTCTGGGCAGCTTCATTCCCTAGGAGGGAGATCCAAACTGGAATATAAATGGAGAAACCCTGCTAAGCACAAGCAAGAAAGGAAGTAGGCATGCGCTCATTTCTCTCTGCTCTTGACTTTGAGTGTGACGCTCCTGCCTCGATACCTGCAGTCACAGACTGCAACTATTATAAATGGAAACACACTCTTCTCTTCCCTAAGTTAACTATTACTGCCATATTTTATCACAGCAACAGAAATGAAACTAGAACACCTTCATTTGTTGGCTTTTCACTGGAACCATGGCACAAACCTTCCTTTCATCCTGAAGCCCATGAAAGCAACACCACGTGGGCAGCACCATGTCCTGTTGTCAGCTCAGACTATAACCTGAAGCCCTTTACCACAGCCGCAGCCTCCAAGTGCCCACCCACACAGCCCACCCTTCCTTTGGAAGCTAAGTGTCCTCTGAAACACACACACTCTCTCTCTCCATTCTTTTAAATCTGTTACGTGTTTAACACCCTGGAGCATTAGGAATGTTTGCCCTGCAAGCTCCACTTATATTTGTCCCAGTGCTAACTGAAGGTGTCTCTCCAATGATTTTAATCTCTTCAACGACTGCCACAACTTGCTCAGCATCTACCTTAACAGCTGGATCTTTATTTACAGGGGTTTGTCCAGAGCCACAGCCTTGTTCCCAACGTTTATACCTCTCACATCTTTCCACTCTTGACTTTACTCAGAATTCTGCAAAGATGGCTAAAGGCAGACAGAAATGATCATGCTACGACCCATGGGTGCTATGCCATCTTGTAATTTTCTCTACCAAAATTAATCTATTGGATTTTGGTGTGGCGTCGCCCAGAGCTTTAGAGCACGGGCAGAACTTAATGGTAGCTCACCAGTGTGTGGCACAGATGACCACTACCCCAGTCCTCAATGGCATCCTCATTTGCCCTGAAACCTCAGACTCTGCCCTTCAGTCTGCATGCATTTCTATTGGCATTCTGGCACCCTGAGGTCCCCAGGAATGACCCGCCAAAGCTTCACTTCTGATACTGAGGCTTCTCTAGCCGGCAGCCCCAAGTTCTTCACCTTCTTCTCGGAACACGTCTCCAAAGGCCTATGAACCTCGTGGTCAGCAACCACCTCACTTCTTGCTGTCACATTTCTGTGCTGTTTGCTTGTCTCACTGTGGCAAAGTATCTGACAAGAGCCACTTGGAGGAGGAAGCCTTTCTGACTCACAGCATAAGTGGCTAGGGCCCAAAACGTAGAGAAGGCAGTGTGGCTAAGCCTGCTGCAGTGACAGTGGAAGCCTGTGGCACAACTGTCCCTTTCTCGAGGATCCTGTAGCAGTGGGCTATAACTGTTCAGGTTTCTCATCCCAGGAACCCACTCCTTCCAATGAGGCCCCACCTTCTAAATGTTTCATGGCTTCCCTGAAGAGCACTCCCAGGTAGAAACCAAGTGCTCAAACACATGAGCATGTGACTTATATAAAAAGAAACAAAATATTTTTTAAAACCTTTAGAAGAGGATAAATCATGTAAGTCATTAGAGGGATAAATAAAAGAACGGATTTGCACCCATACCTGTCAGCATTTCTTCTAGGCTCCACCCCACAGTTACCTGGCAACAGCCAGATACGCCTGACTCACGATAAAAGGAACTGCTTGCCCCTCCCCCCTCTCTTTCTCTGTCTCTACTACCCCCTCAATTCCCTACCCCGTGCTCTAAATAAACTCTATACTATACTGTCCTGTGGCTGGTACCTCAGGGGGAAGGGATACCTCAGCATGCCCCCCCCCCCCACGCAGAGACAGCCCTTCCTCCCCACCATACTTGCTCTACCCTGTTTATTAAACACAACAATATCCACCAAGCTGCCCGGAAGTAGAGTAAGTCCAAGGATGTAAGGATTTAGAGGCGTCTGGTGCTCTAGGTGGGACTGTGGCACAGCTAAGCTAAGGCAGGCAGGCATATACCCTTGAGCTCTGAGCTCTGATACCTTAGCAGATAGCCCAAGGGAACTCCTGAGTGCTCTCTCAACAGGGATGACGCTGCTGAGCTGTTCCTGGCAGTGGGGAAAGAGAGAGTCTCTAGTTCCTGGTCACTGATAAGCAGTGAGTACAACGGGATGCCAGGAGGGTTTTACTCCACAGCAGGATGAGCCCCAAGGTCTGCAACCTGGAGAAGCCCCCAGGTACTTGTGCTCTCCTGCGGGGTCCTAGCAAGTGTTTATTGTGATCGTTGGTTTTAAAAAGTGGAAACTGAGAACTGGCTTTGCTTTAAGTGAACGATCTTTATTGTTTTCTGTCTTCAAGAGTAAACGGATAGGAAGGTACACACAGGGCTGGAGCACAGCTCAGCGGGGGCGGGGCTTGTTGCCAAGGCTGGCAATGGGAGTTCAGTCCCTGGGAAGATGATGCCTTCTGGGCAGTCGGCCTGTGACCTGCACACACATGCCAAGGCATAGATATCTCTCTCTCACACACACACATGCAGACACACAAACACACACACACACACACACACACACACATTAAAAAATAAGAAATTATGGAAACCCAACAGTGTCTATTTGGGGAATGAAGATTGTGAGCATTTTAAAGGTATAGATTATTCTTATTTCTTCTGCCCACAGCTAGCTCTGGCGTGTTTGACCAGCAGCCATGCCAGAACTGGATAGCTCGGGTTCTTGGTTCCAGCAGTCTGCCTGGGCCAGCCATCTATTCGCGTTCACTTTGACTACACGAGGTTCCGTTCCTCTCCCCAAGTCTTCTTTTCTCTCCCACCCCAAACCTGGGGCAGTGAGGTGGGCACAGGTGTGTGCCCCAGTGGGGCACCCACTGAGGCATCAGGTGAGGGCTGGCAGAGCTCCCCAGCCTAGGCAAACTGCAGAGCAGGCCCGTGGGAATAGGGCCTTTCCTGGCCCCTCCCCAAGCTGTCTTCCCCATAGCCTGCCTTAATCCTCGCAGGGGGGGGGGGGTTCAAAGGAAACTGCCTGATGGGGAAGTATGCCCCTCTAGGCTTGATCTTCACGTTTCCCTTCATGCCTCCCAATGCCACCCACATGCCAGACTGGGATACAGTGTTCCCCACATCATGTAGATCCTGAATGTGCCCCTGGGGCGGCAATGAATCAGACAGAAACTCAAGGCTGAGTTTGTTAAATATAAAGAGAATAAGAAGAGAAATAAACATAAAACACACGAGGAAAAGAAATTATTCCTCCGATAGGGTGAACATGGTTTGAGGACTCATTCGTTCTAAGAAAGCCGTGTGACTGTTCACACACACACCCCCAGCCCATCCCCGTCCTTTCTGAAAACTCACCATAAATATTTTAAAATAATTTCAGACAATACAAGTTTTTCTGAGTAAGCGAAATCTTCACAAGAAGACTAACACTAGTAATTGAACCATAAGTCAAGGAAACACTTCCTTTAAGGGAGGCGGGCAACAAGATGGCTCAGCAGGTAAAGGAGCCTGCCACCAACATTGATGATCTGAGTTCAAATCCAGGTACCACAAAACACCTACACACACACACACACACACACACACACACAAAGTAAAGGTATATATGTGTATAAATAATATATATGAAAAAAGAAGTTTTAGTTTATAAACCTATCATATAAGACATCTATAACTAAGAATTTCATATATATATATATATATATGTATGTGTATGTGTATATGTATATGTATATATTTTTTTGTAAAAGTGTAAAACACAATTACAAAACCATTCTCTCATAATGGAAAAGCTAATACTCTGCATTAAAAAGTAGCACGCGTCCCACCAGCCCCTAAGGTTTAACTGAGTGAGTCTGAGCAGGTTTGGGCTTCCCTGTAGAGGACTGAGCAGCCACGTCCAGCTGTTTGGTTTTGTCCTTGTGAGGACGGTCTCCTTGCAGAAAGAGGAACTGCATTTA
Source organism: Micromys minutus (assembly GCF_963924665.1). Lineage (NCBI taxonomy): Eukaryota > Metazoa > Chordata > Mammalia > Rodentia > Muridae > Micromys > Micromys minutus. The sequence goes on along the minus strand of NC_137973.1, from coordinate 85,009,249 downwards.
ATTTTCCTCCATGTCTTAGGGCTTGCGAATTGTGCTTATATTTCTTCCTAACACAACTCCTTCACCTGGAACTAAAACAGACATTTTTGTCCCAGGTAAGAAAGAGCCCTGCTAAGTAAGGTTAAGTTCTTTTAGGCTGGTAAGCCATTTGACCTGGCTATCCCAGAGTGGTGTATAATTTAAAAGCAAAACTAGAAATGATTGCGAGTGTTTGACTTTGTCTTATTACTGAAAAGCAAAACATACCAGTGCTTTATACATAAAGAATCCTTCATCTGAACAAATTAAGCAATAAACTCAGTGTCTCCTTATGTCTCCTTATTTCACTAAAAATATTAAAAATCATCCCTGGGAAGCTTCCTGAGTCAGAGGCCAGGAAAAAATTTCAATTCTTAATTAATATTTCCTTGCCAAGTTTTCAACTCCATTAAATATTTTTATGAATTTTTAGAGGTGACAATACACAACAGTCTGGAGTCTAATATTTTGAAACTATTTAAAAATTTAAAAGCAACTCTACCTGTTTCTTTCTGCTGCTACAAAGGCCGGGCAGAAGCTGCGGTAAAATGTCCTTTGCTCTCTTGAGCTTAGAAATTATCTTTCTTGTCTTTACATTACAGCCAAAAGGCAGCTATGCACACCCCATGCTGTTAATTGACAAGATGATACTTTACAAAGGCCGAGTCAGGATGACAATGTTACTTCGTAATCACTGGCCTCTAATTGACATATAAGCCATCAGACTCACCGTAGTCATCCACATAAATGTCTTCACTTCTCACATGGCTTTCTGGCTCATCTTGGAAAATACTTTCTATGAATAGATGAAAAATAAATGTTTGCTATTTAAAAAGCTCCCAGTGAAGTTCCTTCCTTAATAGGTGCCATTCTTTTGTGTCTTTTGGGCCGGAGTGGTAAAGGATTTTATTGTTATCTGGGCAGCAAACAAAACGCTACACAGACTTAATGAGCTGTTCAAACTTGACCCCAGGCACAACAATCAATGAAAGATGTTATAAGGAAGTATTTATTATGTTAAAACAAAGGACATGACTTTGATAGCTGTTGGGTCTCAAATGTAATATTTGACTTTCAAAGCAGGCAAATCAACAGCCCCAAACAGAGGACTCGGGCAACAAAGGATGGCGAAGTTACAAAGTCTCTGTTAATCAATGACGAATTTAGTACTTGTTGCTACAATTACAAAGATGATAGTTCCTTTATGTCAGTGCCTTTGGTTGTGCAGCTGTAAGAGAGCTTTGAAATTCAGCATTTCAAGGAATAGAAATTAATAGGAGGTCATTTCTACCAGAGAAATTTTAGGGGCCCATCCTCTCTAATCATCATTAAAAACTAAATCCGTAGGAGAAGAGCCACTTTACTGATTGTCAAGTGGAAGCTATTATTCATTTGATGAAGCTCTTGGCACCGTGCCATTGATTCTGCCTCCAGCCGCTGCTGCTTCTCCTTCATCTCCTGCAATCAGGGTTCTTTCTGCCTGCCAGGAGCTATTTATAGCGCAGGGAGGGGGAGGAGAGAAGCTGATATGTTCTCTTTCTTGGAAAACAACTTTCAAACTTTGTAAGTACAAATCTGTTTTTTCTTGTCACCAGATTGTGTGCCCTTCTCCTGTCAATGCCGAAGGTCCAAAAGGCTGATTTCCAGACCGGAGCCCTTCCTCCTGATGACAGCGAAGCCACTGGAGTCCCAGGTTCCAGCCCGACTGGTTCCCGGGATTAATAGTGGTGGCACTGTACAGAGTCCGGAGTTCACAGCACAGTCCCGACTTCTCAGCACTTCTGTGACAGTTTCTTTTCTGAATATTAAGAGACAAAAATGAGAGATGCTTGCAATTTGTGTATCCTTACTGTGGACAATCGCATCTGGCAAAAAATATTGACCAAATGAAACCCCCACAAAATAAAAATATAATACACTTAAGAACTTAAAGATTTAATGATGAGCACAAATGAAATTAGCAGGTTATTGAATCATTTGATTTTCAAAACTGACCTGACAGGCCAGCTAAAGGAAGACCTTTCTCAATTATTCTGCATTTGGCAGTGGATATGGCATTCTCAAAGTCATCTGCAAATACTCCCAGTACCCTGAGTTGCAGTTATGAATATCTATTACGATCTAAACCCCTCAGAGCTGTCATTTGAGAAGTGTTTCTGGCTTTTTGCTTAAGATGCTTTATATGCTCAAAAATAATATATAATAAAAAAAACAAAGGTAAAAGAGGGTGATTTGAAGTTTTTATTAAAGGCAACAGTTGTAATAATTTTGTCTTCTAAAATTTAATTTAATAAAAGAATTTAAATTTATATTTTTCAGAATATAAGGAAGAGTATCCTTAAAAATATAGGAAACTAGTTGTGAATGGCCTGGTGTTGCTTTTCTGGAGAAAGTTAGTTGATCATCTTGCCAAGGGTTGTTTTGGCTAAATGCATTTTTTAGCCGTCGTACAGGCTCGGTAGTAAATGTTTGGCTACCAAGTGAACACTGCAGATTCTCTTAGCATTAAAACACAACAAAGGGCTAGCCAGAAGAGTGACTTCAGGATAACTTGTTAGCAGTGTGAGCATATCAAGGGTTTGGCTTTGCTCTCACACCACAGAAGAACCCTGCTATTGTCATCACTGCTGTTTGGATGAGGGCCATGCTACGTTGCCAAGTCTGACCCTGAAACAAGTCCTGGATCAGCTGGTGCGCATCCCTGTGGTAGCTGGCAGAGGCGCCCGACCTGAAGGGCGCGGCTGCAGAACTGTTGAGAGTACTGAGCACTCGCTCCTAACACATGGACCAATCACGATGTCAAATGACTCTTCCTCCTCTATCCCCACGTTACCTTCATCACCAACATCAAACATGCAGAGATGGGGCACTGCAGAGATGGCTCAGGGCTTTAAGACCACTGGCTGTTCTCCCGAGGACCAGAGTTCAGTTTCTAGCTTACAACCACTAAAACTCCAGTTCCACACAGCCAATGCCCTCTTCTAGCCTCTGCAGGCAGTCTGAGCACACGGTACACAGACACACATGCAGGCAAAACACTCATATACATACAATAAAACAAGTGTTTTTTTAACTTTACATTTTTTATTTTTACTAACACCACCATACACGTAAAGAAATGGTATTTGTGTGTAGGGGCATAGAGAGATGGCCCCGGTGTTAAGAGCACTCACTACTCCCACCGAGGACCTGAAATCAGTTCTCAGTACCCACAGGACGATGACTCGCAACCGTCTCTAACTCTAAAGGATCTGATGCCCTCTCCTGGGCTCTACATACACAAGGTGCACATGTATCTACGTAGGCAAACACTCATAGACATGAAATAAAAATACAGATGAATTTTAAAAAGAGGAATAGATATTTGAAAACAATAGGAAAACATGTGTTCGGGTTACAGAGATAGCAGCCGCAAATTTAAACATATCCCTTCTAACCTGGAAAGTTTCAGGGGAGTCTTCCTCTAAGATGTGGTAGCATTTGCTGCATTTGTACAAGAACCACTAAAGGATGGCCTCACCCAGCCCACTGTCTAGTACCAGTGCTGTTTTTAACAGAGATACAGTCATGAACCAAAGGGGCAAAGGGCATGCGCACATAGCTTTCTCAAAGGGGACAAAGAGAAAGCTCTGTTTTGACTTGGTACAGTTATGGCCTCAGGGTTACTAATCAGGGAAACCTAGTCAGACTCCTTCACAACAGTCGAGAAATCCAAAACACCTCTTGTGAGTGGAGCTTGAGTTCATGATGTCCGGGAACACGCCTTACCCCTGCCTGCCCCAGAGCACCGAATAAGGCTACAAGATGATGTTAATGTCCCTTCAGGTGATGTATGGTGGTTAACCTCCAAGTCCCTGATTCTCAAACAGCGTCCTCCCGTATCCTTCCTCTTAGAAAGTCTCCCAGCCAATCAGTGAGGACCATTCCTCCATCTCAAGGGCACATCTCATGCCTGACGTCACAACACTCAGGGAACTGACCGTAGAAACAAATGGTGAGTTTCAAATATAATGTTTCTGCCTTACCAGAGCATAAAACCCACATTATGTATTAGGGTGTGGTTCCCTGGGGTCATAGGTTTCCTACAGGAAAGTGACCAAAACACATCTGATCACGCTTCATCATGTCCTTTAGATGTAATACTTCCTTTTATTAATTACTAGCTTGCTAATGTGTATCAGGGGAAAAAATATTGCTGAAGGTATGTTCAGCATGAACTGTTCCATGCCTTCTGATTTTGCAACCACAACTTTTTATGTTTTTTTTTTTCAGTTTTGTTGTTGTTTGTTGAGACAGTCTCTATAGCCGGAGCTGGCCTTACAGCAAACTTACAGGAATTTCCCTGTTTGTCACCACGCCTGACATATATGGCATCTCATTTATATTTCAGGTACATTTGTAGAGGAGTTATTATTAATTCCCTTTTACAAAGGAGAAAACATAGTTTAGAGAGGCCTATTAACTTCTTACAAGTATATAGACAGAAACCGGCAAACTTAGAGACAGACCAAAGCCCAAGTGTGTGTGGGTACACATGTGTGTGTGCATGCGTGCCTGCGCATTGCTAAGCATCTGTCTGCCAGGTTGAGAATTTCTCTTCTCCCTGGGAAGAGCCTAGACAATTCTATGCATTTGCTGTCGTTTCCTTGGGGAGAAGAAAAAAACAAAACAAAATGACAACTGAGCCCCAGCACCAAATGGGCTCTGTGCTGAGGTTTGTGTTTTCTGAGATTTGCAAGGGAAAGAGAAAATTCCTCTAAGCTCTCTCTCTCTCTCTCTCTCTCTCTCTCTCTCTCTCTCTCTCTCTCTCTCTCTCTCTCTCTGTGTGTGTGTGTGTGTGTGTGTGTGTGTGTCTCCCTGTGTGTGTGTGTGTCTGTTTCTCTGTTTCTCACTCTGTCTCTATCTGCCTGTCTCTGTCTCTCTCTGTATCTCTCTGTCTCTCCATGTCTCCCACTCCCCCAGCTTGACTGACATTTGTCAGATCCATCAAAAGGGAGAAGTGCACATCAAGGGGATACACCCCTGAAAGCAGCAAGTCAAAAGCTAGAGACCTGAAAGGATGCTGAGCCGCCTGCCCATCGCTGTCCACCAGGACATGAAAAGCTCTTTCTCCAGCAGCCTCTGGGAAGAGGACAATTACACTTAGCTTTTCCGGAAAGCTGCTTAGGGAAAACCTTTACAACCTCAGCTTTGTCCATCCATGGAGAAAGTGCATCCAACACAACACCAACCAATCCTACAGCAGTTAGACACAACTGTTAGACACTGAAGGTTTCTCTCAGGGGACAGACATGCAGAAAACACAGTGCATTGACCAATCAGTTCACCTGCTCACAGATACTGTGTACAGTACTGATTAGTGATCAATGTTTAGGACGAAGCACCTCTGTGTGTGCGTGTCTCAGAGAGGTAACATGGCCACAGGGGAAGAAAAGGGAACCTCACTTTTTAGGTGATGGAGAAGTGAGAACATGCTGAGGCTACAGCAGCCTGGGTCTTGACGTCCTCTTGCTTCCTGATCACATGAGAATGTTGGTATTAGAACTCGCTGACCGAGAATCAGACCCACGACATACTGCTTTCACACTACTCCATATGTGGCTGGTTTCCTGAGCCTAAAATATATAAAGAGATTTCCTGCCCACCACACCCACAATGTTGTTTTGAATAGAACAGTTCTTTACATAGGCAAATCCTTGTGAGGTTAATTTTGAAATATAGCAAAAGTTCATGTGTCCCTAAATACGGCTTATGTTCCAACCACATATCTGAACTGAAACCAAGGCCTCCCTCCGTCATGACACCCTTTGGTTGGAGATGTGATAATTGTTAAGGGTTAATAGGAAAGCATGCATTTTTCCTAAAAGTGGAGTTTGGGAAAATGGGCAGAATTTATACTTCAAAATGAGGGGGGAAAAAGAATAGTTTGTAATATCCTCTGGGAAAAAAATCAGACCCTTAAATACCAATTAAAGAAATAAAGCTGAAGATAGAATAGAGTTGGAAAAAAATTAAACAGTTCTACTATAATAACACAATTAATTCTAGCCACTGTATTTAGGCCAAGGAATACAAATAAGAAAATCTCTCTCTGTGCCTTAAAAACACCACAGTCGAAGCGACCCGTCTCTGTGCCTAAGTACACCTCAGCCAAATGTCCCGTTAGCTCATTTTTTTCTCAATCATTTTCTTTGAAGAAACCGAAGGAAAAAGTTCCCATATGCTATTCAGGAGGCAGTCTAGCCTGTGAGGACTCAAACCCCAATCAAAACTAAACCCATGCATTGTAAGAATCTGCTCCATGTGCTTTAACGGGTATCGTTCAGACACTTAAGAAAAAGATTAATAAACTATCTCCAAATCCTATCCCTAACATCTAAGGGACAAACAGACTGCCACCTGTCTAGGATTTGAGCGTCCTGGGCATGCTCACGATATCAAAGCATCCCGGGACGCGGGCGTTCCCGCAGTGAGGACAGGATCAAGAGGCACGTACATTCTAAGTAAGACACAAAAATCATGATGCAGAGGGAGAGATCAAGCCCTCTTTGTTCATTTACAATTCTAAAGACCTCAGGGAAAGAAGCTTAAGACGCCAATACCTAGAGAAGGCCGCGTGAAGGGAAATTTAAGGAGAATGAACATTTCATGGGGTTTTGTGTGTTAACAGAAATGTGTGCAAGGTGCCTTGCGATTCTAAGATTAAAGACAACTGTGAATGAAGCCTTGTGCAGCGCTGACACCCCCAATGGCTTTGAGAAGAGAAGTAACCTCCTCAGCTGTTGGCAAGGAATTCTCTCTCCATTTATTGCTTCCTCTGCCAACCCCAGAAGAGCCAGGAACTGCCAGGAACGCTGCATTTAAGCTGAGCTTAATGATCTGAAGGCAACCTCGAATATTCCAGAGGGAGTTGTTTCCCCTTAAGATGTGTGGGGTGACAGATTTTAAAAAGAAGGGAAGAAAAAGGAACCCTACTGCCCTGCCTGTCAGCAACACATCCAACAGTAAACTTGCATTTCCGCAACCCATGAAGAGACAGAGTCACCCTGCTGATGTCACAAGGAAGACGTTCTGTAAAGCAGGTAAAATGTATGGTCATGTGACTAGGACGAGTTACAGCAACCCGCCTCAGGGACAGCATTCCCAGTGGGTGACCCTCAAGTTTATTCACTGAAGGGTTGTCACTAAGCAGACGGGTCACCGACCTCAGCTGCTTCCCTTGAATGGTTAACTGTGACCATACTGTTTGAACAAAGGTCTTCAGTCTGGACTCAAACCTGTGAAGCTGAGGCTCCATGGAGTTCAGGGTGTCAGTACACTTCACATGAACTGTGCATGGATGTCTGCCTGTGCACTGAAAGGTGGCTCCTTTGTCACATTTCTCCAGTGACCTTCCATATCTGCCTGAATCTTCTGCCTGAAAAGGAAGGGCAGTCTGATGTAGAATCACTGGAGAGGAGACACTTCAGAGGCAAGTTTGTTTTTTTGGTTTTTTAAAGCTGTAACACTGGAAGCTTAAAACGAAACAAAAGTAGCTCTCCTCCATAATGCCAGACCGCCTCCTACCTTTCTCAGACTTAGCTGTGTCACACACTACCCGTAAACTTGATGTCCTAAACAAATATGCTAGGCTAGAAAGATGGCTCAGAGACTAACATCACACACCACATGAACTAAGCCCAAAGCCCCAGAAATGTCCCCAAAGGCCAGATGTGGTAGCACATGCCTATAACTCCAGGACTCTTAAGGTGAGAGGGAGACAGAGAAGTTCTGCCCACTGAGCCTGGGAGACACAGCAGTGAACAAAGAAAGCCAATCTCAAATAAGGTGGCGTTAAGGACAGACACCCAAGTTTGTCTTGTGAGTTCCACACGTGTAATGTGTTACACCCCAGTCCTACACATATACACACACATGAACATACCTGTGCACACATGCATGCACACATGTCTTTTACATACACACACATGAACATATCTGTACATGTATGCAAACATACATGTATGTTTATGTATAGTCTGAGGCTCAGCTAGCTGCCTCCTCAGCTGGGCTTCTCGTCACTTACTCAAGAACTATGTCTCCCTGGCAACTCGGTCAGGGTCAGGGTGATAAGGTTCACATTGGTGGGAGATATCACGTAGATGTTGGAGAAGTGTAGCACACTGGGGCCTCAGCCTCAGCCGACAGGGGACACTTCTGAACAAACTACGAACTGAGTCGTATTCCAGTCACCAACATACTTTTCTTTTTCATATTTTATTTTTATTTTTTGTGATTTATAATTACATCATCCCCTTTACTATTTCTTCCCTCCAAACCCTCCTGTTATCCTTCCTTATTCTCTTCCAAATTAATGGCCTCTTTTATCATTAATTGTTGTCTGTACATATTCCTAATACATGTAAATACATGTTTTAAAGGCAGCGTAGGTGACTGGAAATAACCTGCACTTCAGAAGTACTCCTTTCCTGTCCCATGGTGGACTCTGGTTGGCTCCTGAGTGAGATGTCTCAGCTGTGAGAAACTCGTGTGAAGATACATAATGAGACTTGGGTTAGAATAGAAAATGATCAGGTCCATAGCCCAGGAGACATCTGAGCAGCCCACTTAGCTCAGGTTAGCCCCCAAGAAGCAGTCACATGGACCCATGCAAGCAGTCTCAGGCCTTGGAAGTCATGGAACAGCTGATCTGACTGGTAATGCCTAGCAAAGAACCCAGACAGACCTGCCCTACCTCTTTTAGCAGCCAGTGGGCTAGAGATGATACAGGGTTAAGAGCAGCTGCTGCTCTTAAAGGACTGAGGTTCAATTTCCATCACCCATATGGTACCTTACAACCTTTTTAAATTCCAGTTCCAGGGGCTATGACACCCTCCTTCTGCCTCCAAAGACACAAGACAGACATTTGGTACACAAACAAGCATGCAGGCGAAACACTGATACACGCTGAGTCAAGGCAGAAACTCAAGCAGCTCAGGAACTTGGAAGCAGAAACTGAAACTTAGGACCTCATGCATGGGCATGGCACCGCCCCCTGTAGGCTGGACCGGGCATGGCACCGCCCCCTGTAGGCTGAACCGGGCATGGCACCGCCCCCTGTAGGCTGAACCGGGCATGGCACCGCCCCCTGTAGGCTGGACCCGGCATGTCACCGCCCCCTGTAGGCTGGACCGGGAATGGCACCGCCAACTATAGGCTGGACTGGGCATGGCACCGCCCCCTGTAGGCTGGACCGGGCATGGCACCGCCCACTGTAGGCTAGACCTTCCACATCAATCTTTAGCCAAAAAAAATCCCACCCATGAGCCAATCTGATGGGAGCATCTTAGCTGAGATCTGTCTTCCCAGATGATCTGAGCTTATGTTGACAAAAAAAAAAAAAAAAAAAAAAAACCTAACCACTAAAGCAGGTGGTCTGTTCTATTTCTAGAAAACAATGTGGGGTGGGGGTGGGGTAGGGAGGACTCTGTACCATGAGACTCCAGAGAGAACACAATAGTCTCTAGCCAAAGACCCCAAAGAAACCTGTAAATTGCCCAAAGAATTCAAAATAATTAGTTTTAAGGAAACTTACTAATCTACAGGGGAATACAGACATGTGGCATGACAAAATTAGTAAAAAGAAAAAAATGGTGCTTATAATGAGAAATTCAGCAATGAGAACAATCAAAAGCAAAAAAAAACTTATATCTTAGTTATCTAAAATGCAAAGAAAATAGCATTAAAATCCACTTTAGAGTCTCAACACCATAATAGATTAAGCAGAACAAACAATCTCTGAGTTCATGACTGGGAGTCATAGCTGAATTGGTAGGGTACCTGACTGGCCTGCAGGAAACCTTTGGCTAGATTCCCATCACCACATAAATGAAACGTCACAGCACAGGCTTAGAGTCCTCACACTTGGGAAGAAGAGATGGTAGAATCAGAAGTTCAACATCACAGTTGGCTAAGCAGAAAGCGTGAGGCCTGTTGCGATAAATACTAA